>NW_011494738.1:2427355-2497917 GCF_000754665.1 Bison bison bison | reverse complement strand
CCTATTTCAATAGAAAGGCTTCTGGGTCCTACCTCTTTAATACAGAATGGATAACAAATACTTAAGAACCGAGATGAAATATTTTCACAACTGTAGAACCCAGAATCCCTAGGACAACCCAAAATGGCCAGGCCCCACTCAGAGGCAATTATGAGTAAGAGCTCTTTTCTTCTATTTAACCATAAGCCCGTAAAAGCTGTCACATCAATTCTCTGCTTAATACCTAAAGCAGAGAAAAAAAAGTATAAAATTCTCCGGGAACTTTCACTGGGTCACAGCAAAAGTCGTGAAAACAGACTTTTGTATGCTTCGCTGCCTCACCTTTCTATGCATAATAGCAGGGTGACACAAGGAGATCGGTGAGAACGAGCAGCTGGTCGTCAGTGAATTGCTGTTTGTGTTCTTGCCAGTTGTCATGGTGTGTCCTTCGGAAATTGGATAATGTCTTTTTTACAGTCATCTGTAGGATAAGCAACCCACATACATTTCACTTTAACCTCTCCAGGATTATGTTCAGGATACCTTTAAGTAACAATCCTTCGGGACTTCAGATCTTACACTTCACCAAGCGCTACACAACCAATAAACCAAACTTACCTCAAAAAGCCACCACGATTATTTCTTTAGAATTGGTACTAGCTTCACTTTGGGACAAATGACTAGAACTCATACCACATTGTTAAATCAGTTTCAATATATAGTTAATATATACTTAGTCCAAGTGAAAAGAACAAAGTCATTGGTCTTTCAAGTTGTTTAATGTAGGAACACAGGTGTTCAGTAAATAATACCATCACATTTTCCTGTTTAACATTAGCCTTTGGTTAGATACTTCCTAGGTATAAAATGCAAGCGAAACAGAAGTATAAAATTTAAATATCCTGACAATACTGGCAATACACTTTGCTTCCACTGGACTGGGAAGGGCAGAAGACATGGTAATTTTCTTGCTAACAAAAGATCTCAAATATAGAAAACAGTGGGGTCTCTGCAAGACTTTAGTAACTACTGACGAGCAGACTTGGCTCTGGCAGAGGCAGTAGTAGTAACCTCATCGAAGATGACGGCCCAGAGTATACAGAAAATTATTAGTCTAAATGGTTTCTTAGAAAATTATCACTGTTAATATATGTGCAAAGAAACCAACAAGGGAGAATTTTACCTCGATTGGCTGAGGGTCATTCAGATGTGCACTGAGATTCATAAGGAGCTGGGGCATCCAGGTGGGAACATCATAAGGACTAGAAAGAACACATGCACCCAGTCCCAGCACCCCAGCATGGCGTTTCACCAACTCTGCAAAGAAAAAAGCATTTATATAAACAGATATGCACAGGACTCTATTGTACT
The DNA here is from genome assembly GCF_000754665.1 of Bison bison bison. Taxonomy (NCBI): domain Eukaryota; kingdom Metazoa; phylum Chordata; class Mammalia; order Artiodactyla; family Bovidae; genus Bison; species Bison bison. The sequence goes on along the minus strand of NW_011494738.1, from coordinate 2,496,567 downwards.
TGCTACAGTGAGATAAATTAGTTTTCAATTATGCTAGTTGTTTCCAATGTGTGAATTTCTACCTTTAAATGACCCTGGATATGCACCATTATCAAAAATATGCTTTTAAGCCTAAATTAAAACATCCTGCATCCTATATTTTATAGGCTCTCTATTCTTTCTTTTCAGTGATACAAGTTAAAGTGTTTTCAAATTCTCAGTACAGACCTAAAAATACTTTGGTACTTAATTATTAAAAACAAAGTGTTCAACTTAAAAAAAACTAGAATTTATTGTATGCTGGTATTTCATTTGGACAGAGGAGTCTGGTGGAATACAGTCCATGGGGTGACTAAGAGTCAGACACAACTGAGCGACTAACACTTTCACTGTTATGTTATTGGAAATTCCCGTTAGGTAACTATATGACATAATTAAGACCCTGCTAGACAAAGAGAACAGACTTGTGTTTTTGGGGGGAGAGAGAAGATTGGATTCTGGGATTACCAAAGGGAAACAACTGAATACAGGACAGATCAACACTAGGGTCCCCCTGTACAGTGTGGGGAACTATATTCAACACCCAATGACAAACCATAATGAAAAAGAATATGAAGAAAAAATATATACAACTGAGTGATGGGATTCCAGTTGAGCTATTTCAAATCCTAAAAGAGGATGCTGCCAGCAAATCTGGAAAACTCAGCAGTGGCCACAGGACTGGAAAAGGTCAGTTTTCATTCCAATCCCAAAGAAAGGCAATGTCAAAGAATGCTCAAATTGCCGCACAATTGCACTCATCTCACACGCTAGTAAAGTAATGCTCGAAATTCTCCAAGCCAGGCTTCAGCAATATGTGAACCGTGAACTTCCTGATGTTCAAGCTGGTTTTAGAAAAGGCAGAGGAACCAGAGATCAAACTGCCAACATCCGCTGGATCCTCAAAAAAGCAAGAGCGTTCCAGAAAAACATCTACTTCTGCTTTATTGACTATGCCAAAGCCTTTGACTGTGTGGATCAGAATAAACTGTGGGAAATTCTGAAAGAGATGGGAATCCCAGACCACCTGACCTGCCTCTTGAGAAACCTGTATGCAGGTCAGGAAGCAACTGTTAGAACTGGACATGGAACAACAGACTGGTTCCAAATAGGAAAAGGAGTACATCAAGGCTGTATATTGTCACCCTGCTTATTTAACGTATACGCAGAGTACATCATGAGAAACGCTGGACTGGAAGAAGCACAAGCTGGAATCAAGATTGCCGGGAGAAATACCAATAACCTCAGATAAGCAGATGGCACCACCCTTATGGCAGAAAGGAAAGAACTAAAGAGCCTCTTGATGACAGTGAAAGAGGAGAGTGAAAAAGTTGGCTTAAAGCTCAACACTGAGAAAACTAAGATCATGGCATCCAGTCCCACCGCTCCATGGCAAATAGATGAGGAAACAGTGGAACAGTGTCAGACTTTATTTTTTTGGGCTCCAGAATCACTGCAGCCATGAAATTAAGATACTTATTCCTTGGAAGGAAAGTTATGACCAACCTAGACAGCACATTAAAAAGCAGAGATGTTACTTTGCCAACAAAGGTCTGTCTAGTCAATGCTATGGGTTTTCCAGTAGTCATGTATGGATGTGAGAGCTGGACTATAAAGAAAGCTGAGCACCAAAGAATTGATGCTTTTGAACTGTGGTGTTGGAGAAGACTCTTGAGAGTCCCTTGGACTGCAAGGAGATCCAACCAGTCCATCTGAAAGGAAATTAGTCCTAAGTGTTCACTGGAAAGACTGATGTTGAAGCTGAAACTCCAATACTTTGGCCACCTGATGCAAAGAGCTAACTCACTGGAAAAGACCCTGATGCTAGAAAAGATTGAAGGCAGGAGGAAAAGGGAACAACAGAGGATGAGATGGTTAGATGGCATCACCAACTCAATGGACAAGAGTGTGGGTAAACTCTGTGAGTTGGTGATGGACAGGGAGGCCTGGTGTGCTGCAGTCCATGGGGTCGCAGAGTCAGACACAACTGAGCAACTGAACTGAACTGAGTTACTTTGCTGTATAGAAAAAATTAACACAACATTCTAAATTAACTATACTTCAATAACATAGATCAGATGCTTTTTGGCTATGACATTTAAATTTCTCTTTAAACATGACACAGTCAATCAGATCTCATTGTCTTGTTTACCTTGATGCTCAATTAGAGTGCAAGCTTCTATAGAATGAGTCTTCTCACACTCTCACCAAATGCCTAGTGAAGTAATGATATTCCCCTCTCCAAATGAAAGCAAGAATTGGTTTGTCTACTTAGTTTCTTCTCTAAGTGTGTGTGTGCTATGTGTGCTAAGTTGCTTCCGTCGTGTCCAACTCTTTGAGACCTTATGGACAGTAGCCCACCAGGCTCCTCTGTCCATGGGACTCTTCACACAAGAATAATGGAGTGGGCTGCCATGCCCTCCTCCAGGGATCTTCCTGACCCAGGAATTGAACCCGTGTCTCTTATGTCTCACTGGCAGATGAATTCTTTACTACTAGCACCACACATAAGTTGTAAATTCTAAAAACAAATATTTTAACCCTCAAAAATAACTAATTCTGGATACCTCTCTTTATAGAGCAATTTCAGGTGAGTGGGTACAGACTTGATTTACTCTAATAGCTGTATGCAGCAGTGTACACATTCCTTCGTACCTTTCTCAATTTTAGCTTTTATATCCCAGGTCTTCCCTTCTATATATGCAAAGCTTCTCAAAAGCAGCTATTCCTGGTACCTAGCACGCTGCTAAGTTGCTTCAGTCGTGTCCGACTCTGTGCGACCCCAGAGACGGCAGCCCTCCAGGCTCCCCGTCCCTGGGATTCTCCAGGCAAGAACACTGGAGTGGGTTGCCATTTCCTTCTCCAATGCATGAAAGTGAAAAGTGAAAGTGAAGTCGCTCAGTCGTGTCCGACTCTAGCGACCCCATGGACTGCAGCCCACCAGGCTCCTACAAGCATCCAATAAATATTTGTTGAGCAAGCCCAGTTAATTCCCAAAAGGTATTTTCTACCAGTATTGTTACCTGCAGAAGGAATCGTATCTCCTACAAAACCAGGGTCACGCTTCCTTTTCTTCGGTAGTTTTGTTTTGCAAAGTTGCTCAAAATGAATCTGCATAGGACTGTCCATGGTAAGGAAGTTACACTGTAACAGACCACTTAAGGTGGTAGCAGCCATTTCTCTAACCTGTAGAGATAATCACTTCCATTAGACTTGAGATCCTAAGCCTGGGGAGGTGGGGAGGGTGGTGTGGGAAGTGGGGTGGGGACTTTCCCTGATATTTGTATTCAAACTGTGTGAATGCTCTTTTGCAGTTTCTTAATGGAGAATCCATCAGGCTCTTAAAGGGTCCTGGCCTCAAAACAGATGAGTCACTAACACCAGGCTTACAGAAAGTAAACGCTTACCCATGCTATAAAAAATTTTCCGTACAGTCTTTTCCCACTGACTGAGTTTTTCTTATCTGGAGTTTAACTGTAAAAGCAGTGCCAGAGCCTGACATTAAAATAAAACTTTCCTAGACTCTACATCCCTTAAAACAACTGCCGTTGTTATTTTCATTGGTAATAAAGACACAGGATAATTTCTATAATTGGCATACACAGTAGAGATTTATATCCGTTTTAATTCTTACAAACTTCATAGGCTGTTTTAAGACTATAAATACAGTCTATAGAAATACTAATAGTTTTTTCAAATTGAAGTGGGAACTCAAGTTTTGGGAAGACAAAAAAAAGCTGTAAAAAGTTATACACATCACAATAGTTTCTCCTAAACAGTTGTAAGGAAAGGCAGTAATAATTTGAAAAAATGCTTTGCCACTTATTCCTTCAAAACATTTTTTCTTCAATTTTTCAGTGTGACAGTTTGGGGGTACTTAACATATTCTTTGCTATTCTCATTATAATATATGAAATACATTATAAAATTTTTTATTATTTCATACTTGGTTGCATAGAGTAACAGCTAAGTTTAAGCCTACTACATGGAATAAAATATAAACATAATCTATAAAAGTGTTCTAAAACAAGATTCAGAAAACAGTCCATTTTGCTATAATATCTAAAGGTACGAAACACTGTCCTTGGAGATTTCCACCTTTCCATTTCTATTCTTTAATGAAAAAAAAAACACAAAAAAACAAACCCTCTAAAACAATTTACAGAGAGCTGCAAATATTTTAACTGGAGCTTGTCAGAGTTACGGCTACGGTGTAAGTACTCAGTAACTCGACACATCTGCTCCAAAGGACACAAGCAAGCTGGAATGCAAAATTAATAGGTTTCCAGTCCCAGTTTCCTATAGATACAAATGTATTTTCAGTGCTCTCAAATAAAATATATATAATCACTGGGAGTGCTCCACTATATGGAAAACCCATAAAGTCCACAAAATAAAATAAACAAAAATTTCACAAAACTTTCAATTACTTTTTCTTAACCTAAGGCCAATTTAGAAAGTTACGTCTTATTCCATAATTATCACATCATGCTTTTCTTGCATTAGGCTGATGTGAACTAACATGGTCTTTTTGTACAAATATTAATGTTTCCTTAGCAAAAGCTGACTTCGATTTCTCTACCAAGGAAAATAAACAGGGATAACAATCTTTTCTTAAATCTACTGAATAATAGCACCTATGTGTAGATTTTCATTCTCTTGAAACTGCTCTCATACACATACCCATTAGCCCTTTAAAAATCAGTAAAATAAGTACAGCGTTATCATTTGCAATTTCATAGATAAGAAGACTTTGGTTCATCAGTGTTATCTGCCCAACTGCAAAGAGAAGCCAGAACAAGAATGTGTCCAGTGTTTGTTTACACTTGGGGTATCAAAAGTAATTACAAAGGGCTATGTTAAAATTAAAGTTGCTTTACATATTAGTGTGTAAATACTCTTTTAGAGGCACCAAAATGCTTTCTTTAAATTTATTCAAATTTCAGTTTGCTATAACTTAAATTTTACCTCTAGCTGTTCATCCTCCAAAAGACTTATAACCAGCCACCTGATGTCTTTAACTGCATCTTCATTGTTTAGGAAAATAAAGAGGTTATAAAACACCATGGTCTGGAGGTAGGTCAGCACTGTGTATCTAGCATGCCAAGAACTGCTTCTTGCTGTCTGTGAATGAGAAATTAGTAGAAATGACCAGAACATGAGATGACAGTGGCATTATCCACAAATAATAGAAATTTGCAATGTAACTCTACTTTTACAAGTACAGCCAGAGCAAGCTCATCTTGTATTTCCTTCTAAACAAAAGGGCACACAAGCTGTCTCAGGTGAAGTTACGTATTCTGAATATACGAATGAGAGTGAAAGGAAAGGAACACATGGATGAAAGTCAATTTTAGAAGAGTTATTTATAATTAATGACTTAACTCCTCCAAGGGCTGCATATTATTGTATTTTACTTTTTGATAGTATTTTACTTTTTACTTTTTGATAGTAGTAGGTAGGGTAGTTAAAGCAAACAAAATGGAGAACTACTATAGTCTACTGCATAAAAAAATACCATTTGAGGCTATTAAAAAATATCTTTCAGTTGTAATCAAACTTAAAAATCTGAAAACTGAGGGAAAGTGTCCATTTTCTATATAACACACATAATAACTGGGTAAAGCTGAGCACAGAGTCACTAAAAATGCAGCTATGGGACTTCCGTGGTGGTTAAGACCCTGAGCTTCCACTGCAGGGGGTGCAGGTTTGATCCCTGGCTGGGGAACTAAGATCCCACAGATCCCACAGATCCCACATGCCATGCAGTGTGGCCAAAAAAAAAAAAAAAATTTAAATAAAAAAAAATAAATAAATAAAAATGCCAGAAAATAGACACTCACTTAGGTCTTTTTACCACAAATCAGAAAACAGAAATGAATAAAATAAAGGGGAAATGGTAAAAGAGAATGCTCACCCCCACCCCAATAAGCACTTTGTATCCAAGGTGTTCCAAGAATTAGCTCCTTATGTATACAGAAAACATGGGGGTTGAGTGACCTGCACAAAGTCACAGACGTTGGTGGCAAAGCCATGTACAGATTCTAAATCTGTTTCTTTGGCTGACATATGTCTTCTCTCATGCTAAAAGAAGATTCACAATGAATGCAAATAGCAGGTATTGTGTGTGTGTATCACAGGTGACTTTGTGAAATTCTTAGAATGGTAAACCAAAATTCTAACCAAAGATACAAGTTTCTGATATACACTCTTACTTGATTTAGCACCTGAAGTACCAAAGGCACTTGATGAGGGTAAAGCAACCCCTGAGACATTAGTGATAAACATAACTTTGCATCTCTTTTCAGTTCATCATAGCTATTGTCATTTTCCACTGGGGCAATCTAGAGAACAACAAGAACAAAACAAAACAAAGACATAAATTAAAAAACAGCCAGTAAGTACAAAGGCATCCTTACATGAAAGAAATCACATTTTTAACAACTTCTACAGAAAAAACAAACATATACAAAACTAAAGAACAGTTTAATGAATTCCCATGAATCAACCAATTCTTCAACAATGACAAATTCATGGCTATTCCTTTCATTTTCTGCTCCCCTATTGTTCCCCCTCCCTCAATTATTTGAAACAAATACCAAACATATTTCATCCATAAGTATTTTATTTTTATCACTGAAAGACAAAGTCTCTTATTTAAAAAACATGTCATGAAATTATACATAAAAACACATTACAGCTAAAATATGTTCAGTAGTGCTCAAATTTCTCCAAGTATTTCATACATGTTATCACAATTACTTTGGGGGAATCTGGTTCAACATAATAACCATACAACACTGCATTTGGAATGTCTGTTAATATTTAAGAAGAATCTATAAATTTCCTCTACCCGCTTTCAAAATTCCTTTCTTTTAAAACAAGGGGGATGGGGCAGGTCCTTTGTTTTTACAGTCTCCCTTATTATGACCTCCCTTTCCTGACTACATTCCTTTGCGGCATCCACTGGCTCTAGTTTGTCCTATAAAGAAGCCATTAGATCCAGAGGTCTGATTTTATTCAAGTCTGACTGGGCACAATATAAGTATTAATAGTACTGTGTATTTCCTTCACTTACATCCAGTTTTCTCTTTTTGCGATGAACTATTATAAAAACATAAGTTTCCAAAATAGTAACACTCATTCCTTCTTCATTGTTGCCTAGAATGCATTATGGGCTTCTCTGGTGACTAGTGGTAAAGAATTCACCTGCTGATGCAGGAGACATGCGTTCAATCCCTGGATCAGGGAGATCGGAGATCCCCTGGAGAAGGAAACGGCTACCCACTCCAAGATTCTGCCTGGGAAATTCCATGGTCAGAGGAGCCTGGCGGGCTACAGTCCATGGGGGTGCAAAAGAATTGGACATGACTTAGCAACTAAACAACAGTGGAATGTTTTATACAAAAACCTCTTTCTTACTCAGAATGACTTCCCTAACCTCCAGATGTGAAAAATGAAACAATTTTTTAAAGTATCATTAAGAACCAATGCATTTCAACAAATTTGATGGTTTTAACCCACTGTGGTTACTCTTTTTTATAGAGCTCAAACTGGCTCCAAGTCCTTTGAACAACTACAGCATCCTTGGTTTCTGGTATGACAAGATGACCTAGGTTTATTCTGTACATTTCTCGGTTCAAACCATATTTTTTAAAGAGAAAGAGATCATGTATTAGCACACTTTTTCTTTTGAGTATCTGAATCTTGAAGAGAAAGATGCAAGGAGACAGCACCCTGAAGAGACTATTAGATGCTGTTACCCAGGTCTTCAGAGCTGCTGTGGTTCCTACTCTGTTCTTAAGCTGTTACTTCCATTCTACGAACTATGCAGGTATCTCTGAGTAATTGAGCTAATTTACTAGTTTTGTTGGCACAGTCACTTAGTTTCTAATGCTTACAACCAAAATACAAAATAAGAATACAATGGTATAAAAAAGGAATGATCCTAATCTTTCTTTTGCGTTATCATACAAATTTATTATTTTTAGTGTATCAGATCAGATTCAACTGCCATTAAACTGTGCTAACCTGTAGAAAGTGCTGCTCCCTTAAGATGGAAACATGTCCCCTCTCTCGCCCTGACCATTAGCATTTGAGCTCTTGATTATTCCAAGTTGAAGTCTGGTTAAAGACTTGTAACAGACATTTTACACTGTGCTCTCTAGGTCACAGGCACTATCTTATTTCCACCTCGTGAGGGATACTGCTATTATTCACACTACATAGAAGAAGATAACCTTAGATGTTCAGTAGCTTGTCTAAAATCACCAAAAAACAGCGCCTGTCACAGAAAGGATTTTAAACGAGATCTCTATTCAAAGCCTGTGCTCTGTTAGTTATTCTTGGTTAAAAATCCTCTTCTCTCATTCTGAAGCAAAATGGAGAATCTTAAAGTAGAATACACAAATAACTGAAACTTGCCCCTTGTATTTCCAAGGGTTATTTTGGGGAAGGGGGGTATAAAACTGCTTTTCATGGGACAGGAAAAACAATAGTTCATTTAGAATCAAATAAATACCTCAAATATGTCCAAAACAAAACTACTGATCTCATCTCCACTATTTCTGTGCTCCTCCTACAGTTTAGTCAATGGTATAGTCCCCTCTTTATCTTTACTCTGTACATCTCATCTGTCTACACAATAATGCTGTTCATCTGTGCTGTGAGACCTGCATAACCCGGACCCCTTTTACCATGAAGACCTAAAAGAGGTTCTCAACCTCAATATTTGTATACTGAGGTCACGTGTTAGGCCCGTTACTAGCAAACTATGCAGTACAGTATTCTAGTGATTTACAGTTTTTATAAATTTCAAGTGGATTCAAACCATCCTATCAATCTCATTCTCATACACTATTTGCTTGCTGACTTTTTCTCTGAGTGAAGAAAAGGGGTGGAACTCCAGCTGGTCTAACATTCATTGCATATTACCCACTAACAAAACTATAAGCTCATATTCCATACCCACTGTGAAAGGCAGTGGAAAAAACTTGAAGCACCACTGCCCTAAAGACAAATCAAATCTACACCAAGGACTCACAAGTTACAAAGGCATATATATACATATACTAATAGCCACCATCCACTTTTACATAGAGAAGACCCCAAAGGTATTCTGGGCATCAGGCCCTACAGGGCACTTTAAAAAGTATTTTAGTAGTGAATCCTTTGAAAATTACCAGGAGTGTTATCTTTTGGAATCTCCTAAAGACAAAACCAGAGAAGGCAATGGCACCCCACTCCAGTACTCTTGCCTGGAAAATCCCATGGATGGAGGAGCCTGGTAGGCTGCAGTCCATGGGGTCGCTAAGAGTCTGACACAACTGAGCGACTTCACTTTCACTTTTCACTTTCATGCACTGAAGAAGGAAATGGCAACCCACTCCAGTGTTCTTGCCTGGAGAATCCCAGGGACGGGGGAGCCTGGTGGGCTGCTGTCTATGGGGCTGCACAGAGTCGGACACGACTGAAGCGACTTAGCAGCAGCAGCAGCAGCAGCAAAGACAAAACACACTGTGGCAGATCAGAAGTTTAGCATGCCATTTGCTTATAAATAGTAACAAGGGCCCTGGTTCTTAAACAGCAACAACTGGACTGACCAGTAGCTATCACATAGTGGTGATATTTGTACTAAGCCTTCCCAATCTGCAATAAGACTATACTTATCCACAGCCAACCACAGCATCACTATCAACTATAATTCTGGAAACTCCTACATTAATCTTAGTTTACCAGCTTCAATCACTGAGTGGATGAATGATTAAAACCACCTCAGGTTGTATCTTGCAGCAAATAAAACTTCAATATGATCAATGGAGACAGGTTACTTTCTGCAAGTGTTCGTTAGAACCAACGATATACAGTGCCATTCAACATTATAAAATAAATACAATATGCACGCACATTAAGTCACTTTAGTCGTGTCCGACTCTTTGCGATCCCCATGGACTGTAGCCTGCCAAGCTCCTCTGTCCAAGGAGTTCTCCAGGCAAGAGTACTGGAGTGGGTTGCATTCCTTTCTCCAGGGAATCTTCCTGACCCAGGGACTGAACCCGGGTCTCCCACATTGCAGGCAGGCTCTTTACCATCTGAGCCACCAGGGAAACCCAAATACAATATACTGAACATTTTGATTTTTGGATTTATTACACATTGAGTTAAAAAGTCAGAAACAGTTATATTCAAAAATGCCACTGTAACTTTCTTTTAAGCAAGAAGTATTTTCCTAAACTATTATTACTTGCAAATTGGCTCTCAGTGAAACAATATTCTGTCTTTAGACTTTTCACATTAACTGTCAAAATCTTACTCTTACCTAATATTAAAAAGATAATTTCAACAAATATTTAACTCAACGGCACAGGAGCGGCAGCTGCGACAGCGCGGGAATGGCTGAGAGAAGCTACCCCACGTCCAAGGTCGGGGTGGCAACCGAGAGGAGCTACCCTACGTCCAAGGTCAGGGCGGCAGCCAAGAGGACCTACCCCACATCCAAGGTAAGGAGCAGTGGCTGTGCTTTGCTGGAGCAGCCCTGAAGAGATACCCCATGTTCAAGGTAAGAGAAACCCAAGTAAGATGGTAGGCACTGAGAGAGGGCATCAGAGGGCAGACAGACTAAAAACACGATCACAGAAAACTAGCCAATCTGATCACATGGACCACAGCCTTGTCTAACTCAATGAAACTAAGCCATGCCCTCTGGGGCCACCCAAGATAGATAGGTCATGGTGGAGAGGTCTGACAGAATGTGGTCCACTGGAGAAGGGAATGGCAACCCACTTCAGTATTCTTGCCTTGAGAATCTCATGAACAGTATGAAAAGGCAAAAAGACAGGATGCTGAAAGATGAACTCCCCAGGTCTGTAACTGCCCAATATGCTACTGGAGATCAGTGGAGAAATAACTCCAGAAAGAATGAAGGGATGGAGGCAAAGCAAAAATTACACCCAGTTGTGGATGAGACTGGTGATAGAAGCAAGGTTCGACGCTGTAAACAGCAATATTGCATAAGAACCTGGAATGTCAGGTCCATGAATCAAGGCTAATTGGAAGTGGTCAAACAGGAGATGGCAAGAGTGAACACTGACGTTCTAGGAATCAGCGAACTAAGATGGACTAGAATGGGTGAATTTAACTCAGACGACCATTGTATCTACTACTGTGGGCAGGAATCCCTTAGAAGAAACGAAGTACCCATCACAGTCAACAAAAGAGTCTGAAATGCAGTATTTGGATGCAACCTCAAAAACGACAGAATGACCTCTGTTCATTTCCAAGGCAAACCATTCAATATCACGGTAATCCAAGTCTAAGCCTCTACCAGTAACGATGAAGAAGCTGAAGTTGAACGGTTCTATGAAGACTTATAAGACCTTTTAGAATACCCAAAAAAGATGTCCTTTTCATTAGAGGGGACTGGAACGAAAAAGTAAGAAGTCAAGAAACTGCAGGAGTAACAGGCAAATATGGCGTTGGAGTACAAAATGAAGCAGGGCAAAGGTTAATAGAGTTCTGCCAAGAGAACACACTGGTCATAGCAAACACCCTCTTCCAACAACACAAGAGAAGACTACACATGGACATCACCAGATGGTCAATACCGACATCAGATTGATTATATTCTTTGCAGCCAAAGATGGAGAAGCTCTATACAGGCAGCAAAAGCAAGACCGGGAGCTGACTGTGGCTCAGATCATGAACTCCTTATTGCCAAATTCAGACTTAAATTGAAGAAAGTGGGGAAAACTACCAGACCATTCAGGTATGACCTAAATCAAATCCCTTATGATTACACAGTGGAAGTGAGAAATAGATTTAAGGGACTAGATCTGATAGAGTGCCTGATGACCTATGAACGGAGGTTCGAGACATTGTACAGGAGACAGGAATCAAGACCATCCCCAAAATATACCCATTTGAATGCAGAGTTCCAAAGAATAGAAAGGAGAGTAAGAAAGCCTCCCTCAGTGATCAATGCAAAGAAATAGAGGAAAACAATAGAATGGGAAAGACTAGAGATCTCGTCAATAAAATTAGATACCAAGGGAACATTTCATGCAAAGATGGACTCAATAAAGGACAGAAATGGTATGGACCTAACAGAAGCAGAAGATATTAAGAAGAGGTGGCAAGAATACACAGAAGAACTGTACAAAAAAGATCTTCACGACCCAGATAATCACGATGGTGTCATCACTCACACTCACCTAGAGCCAGACATCTTGGAATGTGAAGTCAAGTGGACCTCAGGAAGCATCATTACGAACAAAGCTAGTGGAGGTGATGGAATTCCAGTTGAGCTATTTCAAATCCTGAATGATGATGCTGTGAAAGTGCTGCACTCAATATGCCAGCAAATTTGGAAAACTCAGCAGTGGCCACAGGACTGGAAAAGGTCAGTCTACATTCCAATCCCAAAGAAAGGCAATGCCAAAGAATGCTCAAACACAACTGCACTCATCTCACATGCTAGTAAAGTAATGCTCAAAATTTTCTAAGCCAGGCTTCAGCAATACATGAACCATGAACTTCCAGATGTTCAAGCTGGTTTTAGAAAAGGCAGAGGAACCAGAGATCAAATTGCCAACATCCACTGGATCATGGAAAAAGCAAGAGAGTTCCAGAAAAACATCTATTTCTGCTTTACTGACTATGCCAAAGCCTTTGACTGTGTGGATCAGAATAAACTGTGGGAAATTCTGAAAAAGATGGGAATACCAGACCACCTGACCTGCCTCTTGAGAAACCTGTATACAGGTCAGGAAGCAACAGTTACTGGACATGGAACAATAGACTGGTTCCAAATAGGAAAAGGAGTACATCAAGGCTGTATATTGTCACCCGGCCTATTTAACTTATATGCAGAGTACATCATGAGACATGCTGGGCTGGAGGAAGCACAAGCTGGAATCAAGATTGCTGGGAGAAATATCAATAACCTCAGATATGCAGATGACACCACCCTTATGGCAGAAAGTTAAGAAGAACTAAAGAGCCTCTTGATGAAAGTGAAAGAGGAGAGTGAAACAGCAGGCTTAAAGCTCAACATTCAGAATACTAAGATCCTAGCATCCAGGCCCATCACTCCATGGCAAATAGATGGGGAAACAGTGGAAACAGTGGCTGACTTTATTTTTTGGGGCTCCAAAATCACTGCAGATGGTAACTACAGCCATGAAATTAAAGGATGCTTACTCCTTGGAAGGAAAGTCATGACCAACCTAGACAGCATATTAAAAAGCAGAGACATTACTTTGTCAACAAAGGTCCGTCTAGTCGAGGCTGGGGTTTTTCCAGTGGTCATGTATGATGTGACAGTTGGATTATAAAGAAAGCTGAGCACCAAAGAACTGATGCTTTTGAACTGTGGTGTTGGAAAAGACTTGAGAGTCCCTTGGACTGCAAGGAGATCTAACCAGTCCATCCTAAAGGAGATCAGTCCTGGGTGTTTATTGGAAGGACTGGTGTTGAAGCTGAAGCTCCAATACTTTGGCCACCTGATGAAGTGCTGACTCATTTGAAAAGACCCTGATGCTGGGAAAGATTGAGTGCAGGAGGAAAAGGGGACGACAGAGGATGAGACTGTTAGATGGTATCACCAACTCAATGGACATGGGTTTAGGTGGACTCCGGGAGTTGGTGATTGACAGGGAGGCCTGGCATGCTGTGTTCATGGGGTCGCAAAGAGTCGGAAATGACTGAATGATTGAACTGATCACCTAATGATTTTCCTGTGATGACTTTTTTTAGAGATGTACACAAATCATACAGCCTGAAAACTTATCAACCCTCTGATAATAATTTCTTTTGAAGGTCAAAAGGGGATGCAGCTTTAATTTCAGACATAAACTTACCTTAAAGAACAAAGGCAGAAGCTGAAGTTGTTCTGCGACTGCTGTAGAGAATGATCTTCCTGCACTTGCCATCAGCCATTTCAAAACTTATGGAAACAAAAACAAAGAGTCAGTCTTCGCTACTGAGTTAGAGACTACATAAGGTAGAATAATTCTATGATATAGTGCAACCCAGAAAAGCACTCTGAGAGCTCTTCAATGTAAAGAAAGAGATCATCTGTGTTACTTCACAGATTTGATCAGCAGTGTGACAGGATCCTAAACAAAGGTTATCAACCAATCCAGGGAACTGAAATCACTTTCAAAAGAATCAATTGGCTAGCTATTGATAACTATTTATCTACAAACAACCACATGAAGTACAGATGAAAACCAGCCTTCAAACATCCTCACAAAGCAAAAATGATAATGAAATTAGTTGTTTACACTCCTAGTAAAGATCTACAACTCAAAAACAACAAAACAACCTAATTCAAAACTGGGCAAAGACCTTGACATTTCTCCAAAGAAGAAACAAAAATGGAAATGAAAAGAAACAAAAATGAAAAATGAGGGCAATGTAAATCAAAATAAGATACCTTCTTCACACCTACTAGGAGAGCTATTGTCATAAAAACAGAAAACAAATGTTGGCCAAAAGGTGCAAAAGTTGAAATCTTTCTAATACTGCTGTTTGGAATATAAAATGATGAGGCCACTGTAGAAAATACCTTGGTGGCGCCTCAAAAAATTAAACATAGAATTACCCTATGGTATAGCAATTCTGCTTTCAATACCCAAAAGACATGAAAGCAGAGACTCAAATATAACTTTATATTAACATTCATAAAAATACTATTCATAATAGCCAAAAGGCATAAGCAACCTAAAAGTCTATGAATAGAAAAACACTGAAAACATTACACAAAGTGAAAAAAGCCAGACATAAAAGGAGAAATATTTTATGATTCTCCTTACATGAGATACCTAGAATAGGCATATTATAGAGACAGAAAGTAGATTGAAGGTTGTCTGAGGCTGAGGGAGGGGAGAATGAGGAGCTATTTTTTAACGGGTACAGAGCTTCAGTTTTGCAAGATGAAAAGAGTACAAAGATGGGTGAAAGTGATGGCCATACAATAATGTAAACTATTTGATGCCACTCAACTGTAAATGTTATATTATGTACATTTTACCATAATAATTAAAAAAAGAGAAAAAAGTCAGTAGGATAATCTAAAGTATCTGTTTTTAAAGGGGGTTTCTACTAACTTGAGCCACTCACTAGTTTTTAAGAGTTTAATGCCCTGGGTTCGTTCATCTTCTTCACCAATTCCATTTTCTTCCATAACATGGTTCTGAATTTCTTCATCTACATCCATGAGGGGTTTCAACTTCTCTAGAATTCGAGCAGTAAACTCAGGGACACGAGGTGATGCTGTTGGTGCAGTGTTTGGCAAAGAAACATCTATCATGAATATATAGGTCAGCACACTGTAAAATAAAATATATATAGTAAGAATAGATCCCACATTATGGATAAAACTAAGGTTCAAAAGTATGACCCAACCAAAGTAAATCTGCCCAGGACAATTCCTGGAGAGGAACTTGTGCCTACAACTTGTGCCTGTGCCTACAACTCTGAGGTATTAAAAACTGCAGTGTGGCAACCACTCCCCACTTGCTTGTAAGCACAATACCATTCTATTTTACATTCAGAAAGTGCAAGTGTAGTTGCTCAGTCAAGTCGGACTCTTTGGGACCCCAAGGACTGTAGCCCACAGGCTTCTCTGTCCATGGAATTCTCCAAGCAAGAATACTGAAGTGGATTGCCATTCCCCTCTCCAGGGGATTGTTCCAACCCAGGAATCGAACTGTGGTCTCCTTCCGTTCAGAGCCTCTCATCTAAGGTCCCACAATACAATATAAAACAAAATCTGAAGAAAAGTATATCACAAAACTCAACAGTAACATAAACAGTATGTATTATTTGACACCAAAATTTAATAAAAAGGACTCAAGAGGTATACCATACCACAGGGAAAATAATACCCACCTCCCTATTCTTTCCCTAACATTTTTGTAAACCTGGGTGAGTTTGGGCTCCAAATACTTCAGTAGTCTATGCAATAACTCAGGAACTCTCCACTCTTGCTGGGCAAGGCCGCCTTGGAGGACATAGAGTCGACTAAAAATCAAAACAAATTAGAGCTGGGTTAGTGCCCCTCTCCACCTTTGCCTGTCCCCCACTCCCCCACTCTGTGGCATGTGGGATTTTAGTTCCATAGCCAGGGATCAAACCCATGCCCCTTCAGTGGAAGTACAGGGTCTTAACACTCGAACACAAGGGAAGTTCTGCCTTTACATGTTGACAGTCTGTATTCTACCTAAAACTGTTTCATTTTCAAGCTGACAGTATAGAACAGCATCTTTAGGAAGATTTTATTATTTTTTTCTACATCATTTTCTCTGTATTCCATTTCATCTCCACTACTATACAGACAAAAGAAACAGACTTTAGAATACTCACTGAGTTAATCTCTAAGCATTAGAAGTTTCCTTACTAATTAATATTAATAATAAATGACTTTTCTTATTAACAGGATTATCTAGATTTCCTTCTATTGTTCAGTAATTTGTTTTACAGCTCCTTATGCCCAAGTATATTTTTCCTTAAAAGGATTACTATCTTCTTTCCTAATAGGAAAGTATAAAAAATTAGATCATGTGATAAGGAAGTTAGTAATATCATAATGGTACAAAAGAGCAGTCCTGACAGAAAAGATGTTAACAATAGAGTAGGCTGGACCTACTTTTTGTTTGAACTGCTCAGGCTGCCTTCATTTCTCCTACTTGTTCTCAAGTGAGAAATAACTCTACTTAGCATCATAGGTTGTATGTAAATGGACTATGGTCATCACTCAGAAGAACGGGGTTACGATATGTAGCTGTTAGAGGTGCAGAGCTTCACTTCCACTTCTACATCAAGAACAAAGATGTTATCTTTTGTTAACCTCCTCAGTTTCCTTCTTATTTACCATGCATCTACAAAGGATCCTCCTTCACCACTCAGTGGTGATTCCAACAGCAGTTCAAAAAGCCAATGAAGTTTCCGGGGATCTCTGCTTTCCTGTGTTGAAAACATAAAGTAGCAATTAAAACAGGGGCCATATAATTCTGCAAATAAATCAGACATCCTTACTTTAGAAATATAAACAAACCTAAGTCTTGAGGAAGAAAATCAAATTAAAACTTATGGGTGAGTCAAATCCAAATGTAGCTGATGTTAGGAAGAGCAACAGTGAGAAAACTGTCAGCTAATCAGACTGTTTTAAATCAAAGTATAACTGCTCTGCACGTTTCTGTTGTCAAAAATGACACCTATAACCTTGTATCATCTGGCTTTTACTATATATAAGTGACACTTCTAGGTATATGATTTGGCTTGTCATTTAATCTAAAAATGCAATTATCATGGCAAAGAAGGTATAATTATTACTTAAGAGTTATCACTCAAGGCTTGTTTAAAAGGCTAAACAGCACCATCTCTCCAGTTATGTAAGAGGACAAAATTTCAGGATCAAGAAATATGAGATTTTACATATTTTGAGATAGGGTATGAAATAGTTTGAATAGATCATTAGTGAGACACAAAAATGAAGAGGAAAACTTACACAGGACGTTGCTATACAAGTTCCCCAGTCGTTGTATGTTTCTACTGTAATGTTGGACAATGCTGTTCGAAGTAGAGGACATAGAAGTTCCCAAAGCTTCTCCACCTACTCAAATAAAATATATAAGTTAACGATACTCAGAACACTTTTCTTAAACTATCTGTTCCTGCAAACCCACACATACAAATACACAAACTGATCTTTCCTTTATTTCTTAAAAGACCCAAAGAATTGAAGAAGGTATCATGATACATGAAAACATGGCCAGATAATACGGCAATTTCCTCCCCTCTTCCCCCCGCAAAAAAAAAAAGAAAAGAGGAGACAACTTATATGGTTCTGTACAAAATCTCTCCTACTATTGAGAAGTTATCTATTCAAATGTCTGAATAACATAGTACACTGAGCTAAAACAAAACCTCAATCATCTCTGTATTTTGCATGCTTACAGTCACAGGATTGAATTCTAATACAGGAACCAATGACATTTCAATACAATTTAGTATTACCTGAATGCATCATCTTTACATTCCAAGTTTTGGGTTATTATAAATAGCATTTAAAAATGTGTTCCAGTTACACAGGCAGTGAATATATGGGTCTAAACACTGAACTGCTTCTCATAGTTTAGTGAGAACACAAATATCCTTGACAAAATGCAGATTCTGATTAATTAGCTCAGGATGGGTCTTGAGATCCTACTTTTCTAATAAACTCCCAAGTGATGCTTAAGCTACAGGTCCATGAACCCTACTTTAGTCAAAAGGACCTACGTTAAGACAAATGGGGAAGAGATGGTTTGTGATAAAATTTCCAGTTTAGCATTAGACTCTGAATAAAAAGGAAAACAAGCTATATTTTATAACAACTAAAAAGGAAAGGAGCTGTATTCTGGGATTGAGGTAACTCAAAAATGATAGAGAAAGGATGACAAGGCTACATATTAACATATTTACATAAAACTGCTTCATGATATGCCAGGAAAATGGCAATGTTACAATCTAACAAATTCTTTTATTTAATACATGATTTGAATAAGTATAAAATAATATATTAATATATTAAAAAGTGTTCATAATCCTCCTACGTGTAATTAAGTATGAATGTTTTCAGGCATTCTGAACATTTTACCAGGTTACTTTCAGTCTAGTGCATTTTGCTAGGAAAGAAACTAACCTTGAGGTGGATATGTAAAACTTAATCTTACAATTCAAAAGAGGGATACTCAAAACAAGGCTGTCAAATTCAAAACCATCTACAAGACCAAATGAGTAAAGCAGCACAGAGGCTAAGAGAAAAGACTTCAGGAGAAGCTAGAGAGCGCCTCATGAAGGGAGACGCTCATGCACAGCCCCAGCCAACTGATACAGTGCAGCAACATGGGAGCAGGGTTCCAGGAGCTTCCTGTTTTTCAAGAGAAACTAAAGTTCTTTTTGCATGACATACCTGGATGGAAAATAATTCAAATTGTAAAAAATATTCAGTGCCACCGACAGAACATGACTCTGTGACCTATACTCTAAAGCAATGGACAGTCAAAAGTGAAAGCCGCTCAGTCGTGTCTGACTCTTTGAGACCACTTGGACTATACAGTCCATGGAATTCTCCAGGCCAGACTACTGGAGTGGGTAGCCTTTCCCTTCTCCAGGGGATCTTCCCAACCCAGGGATCAAACCCAGGTCTCCCGCATTGCAGGCAGATTCTTTACGAACTGAGCTATCAGGGAAGAAAAGCAATATGGAGTCAAGCATTTAATCTTTTAGGTGCTAATATCATTTTTTTTTAAAGATGCGTGTCTCCTCGGTGCAGCAGTGAAAATGTTCTGATAAACACATACTCTGCTGTCCATTTTGGAGGGCATGGGCACCGTAGGCTGACCCCGTGGAGATGAGATAAGCACACAGGACCACTGGCTGCTCCACTGCTGTTCCCACCACCATCCCCGTCAGACACCTGTCCGACCACCTGCCGCCTCACTCCCTCAGCAGGACTGCTGGCCCCAAGGTGGCACTTGAACACAGGCAGAGGGGCAGAGGAGGCTGAGGGGACTAATCCAGGTGTTAATACCCAATGCGTTGGGAATTGCTACACAAATGGACAATGCAACTTTAAGAAATGTGCTCCACAAATTACATCACCTTTTCAAATGTCCAATGCTTAGAGCCTCTGATTAAGCCAGCTATAATTTCTGCAACACATCGCTGGGTGCTCTCATGTGAATCTGCAACCAAACGTTCTAAATGGGGCTTCAGAACTGGGAGGAAGGCATCATCAAAATTTCTGAATATACCCTATGCAAATAAAGAAAAAGTTCTTCAGTACTCAAATGACTACATCTCCATTATAACATGCTCATATTTGTTTACTATATTACTACTGTGCTTAAAATAATCCATGTTCTCACCTTAGAACTTAACTGCTTTAACAATGTAAGTTAAAATGATAAAACCACTTGTCATTTGCCACATCACATTAAAATATAATCAATGAAATAAAACTTAATAATCTTTCTGATCTTACAAATATCACACACACCTCAAGAAAAATCAAACAAATATGAAATGCATACAGTCTTGTGGGTTTTGGTATTTTATCTCTACTGCTAATTACAAATATTAGAGATAAACACTAAAAAGCCTGGTTTTTTGAATCCTAAACCTTAAGCCAAGATGAATACGACAGGCATTACTTCTAAAGTAATTTTAAATAAAGGTAACAGATGACTAAACTCAAACTTTGATCAAATACTTTAGAACTCACAAACCTACAAACTGAGAATCACCAAGCTTTATGAAAAGGGTATATAAATAATAGTTACCTTAAAGAGGCAAAAACGTCGAGGATTAAATTTATCTTTTCCTTTTCTGTCTTCTAAAGATAGAAAGGTAATTAACTGTTCGACAAATTTAGGATCAGAAAAATGATCAAATATAATCTGTTCTGCCTATAAAATTGGAAAAAAAAAAAGAACATTCAGGGATTAAAATTTATTCAAAATTATTTCCATATTTATAAACTACCATAAGTTAAAAGTAAACTTTGTTCAGAATTACAGAAGCTACAGCATAAACGTAACTGAGGAAGACATAAATTTAAAATTCTTCAAAATGATAAAGAAGTTCTATGAAGACTGAGAGGTTCCAACTTAAATCTATAAATAATTATTTACTGATTATCCACCATTTATATGCAATAAAAAACTAAAAGTCAGTACCTAAGTGAGTGCTAATTAGGCAGTTGAGAGTGACTTAGAGACATAAGCCTTGTGACAGCTGGTCCTAAGAGAAGGGAGGAGGGTTGGGGCAGGGGGAGAAAGGGAGTATACATTTGCCAGCACTTACTGTACTACACTGCAGGACACAAATTTGGGGGAGAAAAACGTGAACTAAGTTCTAATAAATCAATAGCCAAAAGCAAGACGCATGTGAACCAGGTGTGTTCACAAATGGTGAAATTAGATGCTTACCTCTGTCAAATCCTCCCTGCTTCTGCCAAGCTTAGGTTGCTCCTCCACACCAGCATAAACAACCATATTCCTACACAGTAAGAGTTTGTATTGGTAACACACGTAGATAGAAAACAACATTAGAGCTTCATGGATAAAAAGCATGAGATGTCCACCAGCAGACGAATGGGTAAGAAAGTTGTGGTACGTATACAAAATGGAATATTATTCAGCCATTAAAAAGAATACATTTGAATCAGTTCTAATGAGGTGGATGAATTGGAGCCTACTATAGAGTGAAGTAAGTCAGAAAGAAAAACACCAATACAGTATACTAATGCATATATATGAAATTTAGAAAGATGGTAACAATGACCCTATATGAAAGACAGCAAAAGAGACACAGATGTATAAAACAGTCTTTTGGACTCTGTGGGAGAAGGCGAGGTTAGGATGATTTGAGAGAACAGCACTGAAACATGTATATTTTCATATGTGAAACAGATCGCCAGTCCAGGTTCGATGCATGAGACAGGGCGCTCAGGGCTGGTGCACTGGGATGACCCTGAGGGATGGGATGGGGAGGGAGGTGGGAGGGGGTTCAGGATGGGAACAGATGTACACCCATGGCTGATTCATGTCAATGTATGGCAAAAACCACTACAATATTATAAAGTAATTAGCCTCCAATTAAAATAAATTAAATAAAATACAAAAAAAAAATCTATCAGGTCGCGCATCCTAATAACATAGATTACTAGGGTCAATAAAAGACAAAGAAGTATTTCTTGGGGCTGGTTTAGACAGGTGTAGTATTTTTTTAATAGGCAAGAATATAATTCAAAGCAACTATTAACAAACTCCTTAGAAGTGTAACGGTAGGACTAAGAAAGTCTAAGGGAAAGACAAGAATAGAGGCAGGATGAGGCACAGCACTGACAAGAACAAAGAAAAGAAGAGCGGAAAAGCTAGAGATTGTGTATCTTTGGTGACAGAGTGCCTATGCTTCAACAGCCTCAGAACGTCCACAGAAATCCAGATGACAAAACAAATTTTATTGAAGATAAGCTGTTCAGTAGTAAGGTGCGTGGCAAGCTGCAACTTACTGTGGCCAGGTGTAGTATCCCCAATGAGTTTTTTCCACAAAGCAACTTGACTCCCATTCTTTTTTAGTTCTTGGTATGCTTTTGCTATCATAATGCAACCAGTGGTTATCAGGCCTATCACCAGCAACAATCTGGGTGGGTTTAGGATATCCACCTAAGGAAAAGACAATTACATTTGATGAACTTCAAAATATCTGTGCAATAATTATTCTCAACAACCAATCCATAGTGCTAGTGTGACTTTATCTTCCTAACAAGATTCTATGAAAATTCAGTCAAGCAAAAAACCACATACATATGAAGCATTTCAAATCAGAAGAGGAAAAATGGGCTTATCATCTACTAAATGGTGCTGGGATAGTTATCTGAGGGGGGAAAAAAAAAATCAAGTTTGATCCGTACTTCATTCCTTTTACCAAAATTTAAAAAATTGTTAGGTTTGATTAATTCAATTAGGCTTGACTTAATTACAAAGCTCAAAGAATTCCCATGTATTCTTCAACCAGATGGCTTCAATTTTTACATTTCACCATGTGTACACTTTCACATTCTCTCTCTGTTCCAAAATAAAGATGGTGGCGCATAGCTAAACTCCCCTCCTAAAATGGGGTAGGGAGGAAAACTGAAGATAGCTGTTTGAATATCTCAGGAGTTACCAGAGATTAAAAAAAATTTGATAGTCAAATGATAAATTTGGTTAGGATTTGGCATGCTCACTGCCAAGGGCCTGGGTTCAATTACTGGTCACAGAACTAAGATCCCAGAACTAAGCATGAGGTGCAGCCCCCCCCAAAATATTTCCCCTTCCAAAATCAAATTAACTTTGCCCCTAAACATTTATTGATGAATTAATGGTAATGGTATTTAAGTCTGTGAAATACTGTTTGAGAAATAACTAGTAAACTGCTTAACTGGTGAGATAAACAAGAAGTAGATAATGTGTATCCAGAGTGTGTAAAAGGTACACATTTTACGTATTATGAAGACATAAAGAGCCATCTGTTTTATAAATATCGTTATCACTAGTTTTTACTAGGTCAACTGTTTTCCCTTTATAATATTATTTCATACTTAGAATTAAAATCTTCCTAGGGGCTTTCCCTGGTGTCCAGTGGCTAAGACTCTGTACTCCCAATGGAGGGAGTCTGGGTTTGATCCCTCGTCAGAGAACTAGATCCTACATATCACAACTAAGAGTTTGCGTGCTGCAGCTGAACATCCAGCATGTTAAAACAAAGATCTTGCGTGCTACAACTAAGCTCTGGCACAGCCAAACAAATATCTTTTTTTAAGTAAAAAAAAATCTCCTATACTTCTATACTTGGTACAGAAAAATATGTGGATCAAGAACTATAATTTATTCATTTCAAAGAAGCTTTCCAAGTCTGACTAAGAAGCACTATTCATCACATTTGGTAATACTTACTGATTTCATAGGGACTGATGGTCAGTTTTTTGTGGGTTCTTTTTAGCTGCTTAAGAATGCCAGCAACAGCTGAGATTGCCATCTAGAAAAGAAGCAGGTAAGGTACATTTTACATCTCTCAAAGGGTTGCTACCTTGACCCAAAGCAGAAGCTGAGTTTTGTTTCTCTCAAAATCAGAGAAATACCTCACCCACTGACGGCACAGTCACATGAGTGCTAACTCTGATTTGGGCTGAGTCGTTTGCAGTTCTTACTGTTGAACCCTCAACCCATGCAAGGCTCTGCCTAAACAACCTGTATCCTTTCTTTGTTCCTGCTTATTCTTCCTATCTCAGCCTAGACATTTCCTCCTAGGGATCTTTTCCCAATGTGCCAGGCCAGGTCACCCGCCTCAGATAGTTTTCAAGTAAAACCAAAAATCTTTATCCCTCAGACACCTTTTCCTTCCTGTAACATGTTATAATATACCTGTGGTTAATTTTTCAAAGTCAGGCTGTCCAATAACCTATAAACGTGTTTCCTGCTATATCCCCAGTGTTGAAATTCACAGCGTCTGAGAACACCTCTTCATGTATTTGTTGGATGAATTATTACCATCTCTGATCCAAGAGAGGTAGATTTCAAATCAATATACTTCAACATGTAAAAATTCTCAAACGCAAGATCATAGCTAAAATAAAATATGTACCTTTCGAACTACAATTGCATCATGGTTGAGATTCTCAACAAAAAAACGTATGGCACGAAGAGGCAACACTCTGTCATCTCTCAAGAGTAGAGACAAAAGCCCAATGCCTATATGCTCAAATTTCCAGGGCCTGAAAAGGGGAGAGTGGGAAAAAAATCAGAAAACACACTAATAGTCATTCATGGTCTTCAGGGTAGAAATCCCCTATAACATTGAAGATAAAAGCATTGGGAATTAAAAAAATACTTTTTTTGCACTTACAAATTTCTCTGCTCCACACCATCTAGCAAAGTGTTAACCAAATTTTCATAGTTCCTTAAAAAAAAAAAAAAAATTTCAGGTGAGCTACTATTTTAATACAATGCTAAGATGAATATCAAAAATGTAATTCAAATTCCTGCCAAATTCACCGTCCTCATTACCAGACTATAAAGGGTCTGATGAAAAATAAGCCAGAGTGAAGTAAGCAGACGGGTGACATGGAAATGAAAATAAGAAAAGAGAGGAAAAAGTAGAGAGAGAAAAAAAAAGTAGTGCTAGGTACACTGAGCAATTGAACTGTTCCTGGGTGGGCATTCAAAAGGAAATCCGTGAGTGGTGATCAGGAGTGGTCTACCTACACAACACCCAGGTATACATGAGGTAGACTATAAAGTTTTTTATTTACATAGAAATGCTGGGAAAAAAATTAATGAGTACATTTATAAGGCAAAGAAAATAATAAAGTTGAGAAAGCTCCTGCTTAAGTGTTACTGCTGAAGTACTTTGGTTCCAAAAATCTAAAAGCAATTTACTAATATCGTGATAACAAATTCATATAAATTTGATCAAAAGCTTACTACTGTAAGAGCTATGACAAGATAAATATTGAACTTAAATTTAAGATTTAATGAGTGGAATATGTATACTACAAGAAAAATCAATTCATGTTGAAAAAACATATGACATGATTATTTTAAGATGGTGTTTTTCTATCTCCATAGCTAAAAGTGACAAACAGATCTTCACAATAACTACCTAATATTTTGGTATCTCTTCAGTATTAATGTGTAAATTTCATTAGGTAGTTATAGTGCATCGCTATTTGAGAGAGATTTACAACCTACTGTCTATAATGTTACACATTTGGATAAGCAGGCGTTAATAATTACCTCAGGGCATCAACATTCCTCCCTTGTTGGCGTTTAAGTCCTTCTTTAATTTCTTCTGAGCTAAGCACTGTCTGGTTGATAGAGGGGTTTTTTGATTGTTGAAGTAATTCTGCTATTCCAACACATGACTCTGGAATCTTATTAAAAAGAAAAGCCAGGAAGAAAATGAAGTATGGACATACCGTGGATAAATCTTAACAACATTATGCTAAGTGACAGAAGCCAGATATAATTGGCCACAAATTGTATAATTCGATTTACATGTAATCTCCATAATAGGCAAATTAACAGAGAAAAAGAGCAAGTCAGTAGTTTCCAGAGCCTAGGGGTATGGGGACGGAGAAGGCGATGGCACCCCACTCCAGTACTCTTGCCTGGAGAATCCCATGGACAGAGGAGCCTGGTGGGCTGCAGTCCATGGGGTCGCGAAGAGTCGGACACGACTGAGCGACTTCACTTTCACTTTTCACTTTCATGCATTGGAGAAGGAAATGGCAACCCACTCCAGTGTTCTTGCCTGGAGAATCCCAGGGACGGGGGAGCCTGGCGGGCTGCCGTCTATGGGGTCGCACAGAGTTGGACACGACTGAAGCGACTTAGCAGCAGCAGCAGCAGCAGGGGTATGGGGAAATGGGAAGCAACTATTATTGGGTATAAGGTTTCTTTATTTGAGTAATTATAATGTTCCAGAATGAGAGTACTGATGGTTGTACAACCCTGAGAATAGACTATTGTGATTATAAGCACACAACTGTTTTGTTAAAAAGGTTTTTGTATGTGAGTTACATCTCAAGTTTAAAAAAAAATTTAAAAAGAAAGTATAATCTGACAGTTACAAATAGAGTATATTTTGCAAAAAAGGTATACATTTAGAGCAGAGGTTTTTAAAACTGAGGACAGATGTAAAACAAAATAATTTCAGAAAAGAGGGGGATTCAATTGTACTCACATCTCTTACCCATCCCCAATTCTGTTGGGTGTGTAAATAGGCATTTGAAAATTTTTAGATGATAATCTGCTCTGCATCTTCATCTTAGCTCTATTGAACCCGATACTTACTTTTTCATTTGTCAAATCATCCAATTTTAATCTTCACTATAAATTATGAACCCTGTAGTCAATCTTCTGTGACTTTGACTAGTGAAACTGACCTCCTAAAACAGAACCAACTTTCAGAAAAATGAGGCCACAGATATACAGGGAATAATGGCAAATACCAACAATGTAATCTACTTTGTGGCCTCTTGGTAGAAAACCATGCAGTTCTCTCCTGGCCATGCTTCAACTTTCTACTTCTCCCTGCCATTTACAGTAATGATCACTAAAGCATTAAAAGGAAAGAGAAATAAAATGCTTAAAAAAAAAAAAAAAAAGAATCAAATGCCAAGAAAATGATTACTGAAAAATAGACAAGAAAAATCAGAGCATTTTAACAAAGCAGTGTTTGCACTAAAGTTTGAATTTAAAAAATGATTTTGCTTACTGTGAAGTCCAAGCCAATTGTTTCATATTGCCGATGAATCTTTTCTGCAAGATCATCAAACAGCCTCACTATCGATGGCTTTTCCAGGGACATTGCTTGGCTAAGCCCAGAAGAAACAATTGCTGGCCAAGTCTGTACAATACAGTCCCAATCATGAAGGTTTGCCAAGCATACACCACTGTGATTTCCAAGGAGACAATACAAGGCACCCTGCAGGGAAAAATGAAGTTGAAAACTAAGGCATGGTTTAGTTGTAGCCAACAAACCTACATGTGGTTTTCACATCTACTCAACACTGATTATTTAAATGCTTGGTATTGGTTAGTAAAACAGGTTCACACATTTAACATGTTAACTTAAGTGCAATCCAGTAATATCTTCTCTAAGTCATTTAACAGATGGTTAGCTCAAAGAACGGCTATTAGTATAGAAATGTAAAGATTTGCTTTTATTAGCTTCCATTCTAATTCTCTGCTACTACATTTATAAAGGCTGTGAAATCTGCCACTCTTTGCATTTTAGGGTATAATGCCTGGAGTACTTAAAAAAATAGTAGTTAAATCTGGTTGCCAAGGATCTCCCTAATTATATAAAAATTAGGTTACTTAATTATACTGCATACTTTTTATTAATACTAATAAGGTCCATATAGTCAAAGCTATTATTTTCCAGTAGTGATGCATGGATCTGAGAGTTGGCTGCCAAAGAATTGATGCTTTTGAACTGTGGTGCTGGAGAAGACTCTTGAGTTCCTTGGGCTGCAAGGAGATTAAAGCAGTCAATTCTAAAGGAAATCAATCTTAAATATTCATTGGAAGGACTGATGCTGAAGCTGAAGCTCCAATAATTTGGCCATCTGATGCATAGAGCCAATTCATTAGAAGAGATCCTGATGCTGGGAAAGATAGAAGACAGAAGAAGGGGATGACAGAGGATGAGATAGTTGGGTGGCATCACTGACTCAAAGGACATGAGCATGAGAAGCTCTGGGAGAAGGTGAAGGACAGGGAAGCCTGCGTGCTGCAGTTCGTGGCGTCACAGTCAGACACAACTGAGTGACTGAACAACAACAAATAGGAGTTCAATTAATCAAAATGATTCTGATGACAGTAGATTCCTCTTTTTAAGGTACCCTATTTTAGTGAGGATGTCCTCAAAGGCTCAGCGAGCAAAGACTGCCTGCAATGCTGGATACACAGGAGATGCAGGTTCAATCCCTGGGTTGGGAAGATTCCCTTGAGGAGGAAATGGCAACCCACTCTAAATATTCTTGCCTGAGAAATACCATGGACAGAGGAGCCTAGCGGATTACACTCTATACGGTCGCAAAGAGTTAGACGTGACTAAGTATGCATGCGTTTTAATAAAAAGAGACATTAGGATCAAATCATTTTATTTCCTGAACATTCACAATTCCAATCTGGCTTCTTAACCACCTTGGACTCTAATCCTCTTTAAGGTTCTTATAAGGTCACTGTAACTTCGATTTTACTGATTTCACAGTTTCCAGTTTTAATCTTACTTGACCTGTCTGATTTTGTCCATTTAAACTGCTCTCAACAACATATCACCCAGTGAGTTAGACTGTCTATATCCGTCTTGAATTAGATACCTGCCTTGGGGGTCAGCAATTCCATCACTGTGAAATTCTTTCAACTTTTCTCCACAGCTGAAAAATTTTGCAGTAAAAACAAAAACACTGTACCTTGAACTGCTGTTGAGTGACATCTTGTCTATCAGGTCGTAAGAACCCCAAAACCAAGGGAATGATATCTCTGCAACAGAAGTTATACGCTCCCAAGGCAGCAAAAAATGTTTGCTGGGCCTTATTTCTGACCTAAAGAAAGAGTAATGAACAGACGCTTATTAAATGGCAGAAAAACGACAAAAAAAATTCCATATGAATGTTTAAAACAAAGCAGTAGTAATTTACATGCTGTTGTAATAACAGAAAAATATACCAAAGCACATAACAAAAATGAGTAAATAATCATCTTTTTATCAGAAGGAAAGCAAAGTACCACCAACTACATCCAAAGTTTAAGTTACACTCATTCAATCATTTTTGGTAAAAGAGAGACTGAATGGAACTGATATGCATTTGTTCAGTAACATAATCAGCAGACTATTAAACTTTTTATTCTGAGTTATTCTTAATGAGAAAAGTCAGACTGTCTTTTGTGTCTACATGAGCAAAATCAAAGACTTTCCAAAACACAAAACAACTTAAACTTTTTAATGCAAACCTTAGGTATAGGCCACATATTTTGAACCCAAACAAAAGATTCAGTATAAATTCATAACCCATGAACTAAATGAACTAAATTACATTACTAAATGTAATGAACAACAGCTCATTATAGTAAAAAGCAATACACTGTACATTTTTCAAACTTTTAAAAATAATACTTCGGGCAAAATCTCTGGGTTAGACTGGTTTCCTAATTTACAGACTCACTGGCTATTTATAAATCTCTTATGAATTTTTGGTCCTATGCTACCTAAAAGGATGCACCCCACAATTCACATGGTATCAGCTTCCTAAACTCGGGCATAATGGCATGGAAGAATTATATGGTCTTCAAAGGCTGGTATTCATAATATGATTTAAGTGGTATCAACATTCCACTAGCTACATTAGCATTATCTACTTTAGTTATATTTTTCAAAAAAAAATTTGAGAAGCAATTATAAACAGCAAAAATAAATGTTATTCTAAAAAGAGAAGCAAAACAAATTTGAATATATTTGTAATTTAAAACAAACTTCTGGTGCTAATAAATTATTTAAATCCCCTTGTTAAAATGGGGATACTTAATTTTTTAAAAAAACTTTTTATTCTATATTAGAGTGTAGCTGATTAACAGTGTTGTGACAGTTTTAGGTAGACAGCAAAGGCACTCAGCCATACACGTACATGTATCCATTCCCCTCCAAAACTTCCCTCCCATCCGTTCTGCCACCTAACACTGAGCAGAGTTCCACGTCTTTTACAGTAGGTCCTTGTTGGTTACCCATTTTAAACACAGCAGTGTACACATGACATTCCCAAACTCCCTAACTATCCCTTCCTTAAAATGGGGATACTTTAGATGGAGTGTTACAAAATGGGTAAGAGGGGGACAGGCCCAGAGTGTGTGGACTAGCCTTACCTGACTGTATGAACTTGTAGATAAACGAAGAAGATCTCTAATCATCTCTTGATGTATCTTTTTGTATTCGCAACCCTCAACAGTTAGTGTTCGCAGCTAAAAAAGAGACCAGTGTAAATCAAATCTCAGAGTTTTTAGTAAAAGTTCATTTAATTATGACATAACACCAATAATTAAATATGTATCTGAAAAAACTGTCATTTAAAAAAAGTCATCATGGTGAGTTCCTTGGTGGCCTAGTGGTTAGCATTCCAGGTTTTCACTGCTGTGGCTCAGGTTGAATCCCTAGCTGGTAAACTGAGGTCTCACAAGCCGCATGCAAGGCATGCCCCTCCCCGCAAAAGGTATCTTGATTTGAAAAAGCTATTTACCTCATGCTGCAACATTACTCTGTCAATCAATAGTGCTCTGATATGTTGTTTTTTCCCATGGAGCTGAAAAAAAGAGCAGCAAACACTTCAACATCTTCCATGAATGCCTCAACAATGGGGTCCTCTGAATCCCTTAACAAAAAATTAGCTCAAAGAAGGTACAGGAAGGGCTTGTGGGCAGTATTTTGTAGGTATTTCACTTATACTAAAATAATATGAGACATATTTAAAAATATATTATTAATTTTATGGCTAATTATAGGAATATTCCCTTTAAATAGCTCATCCAACACTCACTTTTTCTGATGATTTATTAACAAATCCATGTGTGGGAGAGCAGTGCAGCTGGTCTTTATTCACCCAAATACAATACTAATACTATAAATACAACACCAGCCCCTAAAAAAAGTTGACTCTATTACATTTATAAATAGCCTTTCTGGGTAATTGTATATGTTTACTACGGAATATAACATCCTTTACTTTTGTAAAAATTATCTTTAAAATTTTCCCCTACCCTCAATCTTCTACCCAGTCACTAAAGGAAGAAGTCTGGAACCCAGATTCCTCTTTATCTCATTGGTTATTAGTTCAGTTCAGTTCAGTCGCTCAGTTGTGTCCAACTCTTTGCGACCCCATAAATTGCAGCACGCCAGGCCTCCCTGTCCATCACCAACTCCCAGAGTTCACTCAGACTCATGTCCATCGAGCCGGTGATGCCATCCAGCCATCTCATCCTCTGTTGTCCCCTTCTCCTCCTGCCCTCAATCCCTCCCAGCATCAGAGTCTTTTCCAATGAGTCAACTCTTCACATGAGGTGGCCAAAGTACTGGACTTTTCAGCTTTAGCATCATTCCTTCCAATGAAATCCCAGGACTGATCTCCTTCAGAATGGACTGGTTGGATCTCCTTGCAGTCCGAGGGACTCTCAAGAGTCTTCTCCAACACCACAGTTCAAAAGCATCAATTCTTTGGCACTCAGCTTTCTTCACAGTCCAACTCTCACATCCATACATGACCACAGGAAAAACCATAGCCTTGACTAGATGGACCTTTGTTGGCAAAGTGATGTCTCTGCTTTTCAATATGCTATCTAGGTTGGTCATAACTTTTCCTCCAAGGAGTAAGCGTCTTTTAATTTCACGGCTGTAGTCACCATCTGCAGTGATTTTGGAGCCCAGAAAAATAAAGTCTGACACTGTTTCCACTGTTTCCCCATCTATTTCCCATGAAGTGATGGGACCAGATACCATGATCTTCATTTTCTGAATGTTGAGCTTTAAGCCAACTTTTTCACTCTCCTCTTTCACTTTCATCAAGAGGCTTTTTAGTTCCTCTTCACTTTCTGCCATAAGGGTGGTGTCATCTGCGTATCTGAGGTTATTGATATTTCTCTCAGCAATCTTGATTCCAGCTTGTGCTTTTTCCAGCCCAGCGTTTCTCATGATGTACTCTGCATATAAGTTAAATAGGCCAGGTGACAATATACAGCTTTGACGTATTCCTTTTCCTATTTGGAACCAGTCTGTTGTTCCATGTCCTGTTCTAACTGTTGCTTCCTGACCAGCATACAGGTTTCTCAAGAGGCAGGTCAGGTGGTCTGATATTTCCATCTCGTTCACAATTTCCCACAGTTTATTCTGATCCACACAGTCAAAGCCTTTGGCATAGTCAATAAAGCAGAAATAGATGTTTTTCTGGAACTCTCTTCCTTTTTCCATGATCCAGTGGATATTGGCAATTTGATCTCTGGTTCCTCTGCCTTTTCTAAAACCAGCTTGAATATCTGGAATTTCATGGTTCACGTGTTGCTGAAGCCTGGCTTGGAGAATTTTCAGCATTACTTTACTAGCGTGTGAGATGAGTGCAATTGTGCAGTAGTTTGAGCATCTTTGGCATTGCCTTTCCTTGGGACTGGAATGAAAACTGACCTTTTCCAGTCCTGTGGCCACTGCTTAGTTTTCTAAATTTGCTGGCATATTGAGTGCAGCACTTTCACAGTATCATCTTTCAGGATTTGAAATAGCTCAACTGGAATTCCATCACCTCCACTAGCTTTGTTCGTAGTGATGCTTTTTCTTTAATTTAAATTTATTTATTTTAATTATAGGCTAATTACTCTACAATATTGTATTGGTTTTGCCATACATCAACATGAATCCACCACGGGTGTACACGTGTTCCCAATCCTGAATGCCCCTCCCACCTCGCTCCCCATCCCATCCTTCTGAGTCATCCCAGTGCACCAGCGTAGTGATGCTTTCTAAGGCCCACTTGACTTCACATTCCAGGATGTCTGGCTCTAGGTCAGTGATCACACTGTGATTATCTTGGTTGTGAAGATCTTTTTTGTACAGTTCTTCTGTGTATTCTTGCCACCTCTTCTTAATATCTTCTGCTTCTGTTAGGTCCATACCATTTCTGTCCTTTATCGAGCCCATCTTTGCATGAAATGTTCCCTTGGTATCTCTAATTTTCTTGATGAGATCTCTAGTCTTTCCCATTCTGTTGTTTTCCTCTATTTCTTTGCATTGATGGCTGAAGAAGGCTTTCTTACCTCTCCTTGCTATTCTTTGGAACTCTGCATTCAGATGTTTATATCTTTCCTTTTCTCCTTTGCTTTTTGCTTCTCTTCTTTTCACAGCTATTTGTAAGGCCTCCCTAGACAGCGATTTTGCTTTTTTGCATTTCTTTTCCATGGGGATGGTCTTGATCCCTGTCTCCTGTACAATGTCATGAACCTCCGTCCATAGTTCATCAGGCACTCTATCTGTCAGATCTAGGCCCTTAAATCTATTTCTCACTTCCACTGTATAATCATAAGGGATTTGATTCAGGTCATATCTGAATGGTCTAGTGGTTTTCCCTACTTTCTTCAATTTCAGTCTGAATTTGGCAATAAGGAGTTCATGATCTGAGCCACAGTCAGCTCCCGGTCTTGTTTTTGTTGACTATATAGAGCTTTTCCATCTTTGGCTGCGAAGAACATAATCAATCTGATTTTGGTGTTGACCATCTGGTGATGTCCATGTGTAGTCTTCTCTTGTGTTGTTGGAAGGGGGTGTTTGCTATGACCAGTGCGTTTTCTTGGCAAAACTCTATTAGTCTTTGCCCTGCTTCATTCCGTATTCCAAGGCCAAATTTGCCTGTTACTCCAGGTGTTTCTTGACTTCCTACTTTTGCATTCCAGTCCCCTATAATGAAAAGGACATCTTTTTTGGGTGTTAGTTCTAAAAGGTCTTGTAGGTCTTCACAGAACCATTCAACTTCAGCTTCTTCAGCATTACTGGTTGGGGCATAGGCTTGGATTACTGTGATACTGATTGGTTATAAAGCCCCTGCCAATTCTTTAATTTTCAAGTCCCCTTAACTCCACCCTAGCACAGGCTATGCTTTCCCATCTGAACTATTACTAAAGCCTCTTGACTTCCAGGCTTGTTTGCCTACTGCTTATTCTTACAGCAGTGGCAGAGCTTTTTAAAATCCACTGAATTTAATATTGATCCTTTCAATATTCACATCAGATCTACTCAAGAACTTTTAATGACTTCCCCACTGCTGAATGTAAAACTGGAGCACATTCTTGGGACAAAACTAGAACTGACCTAGTTTACCTCCTGCCACTCTTCTACAACTAGTGTTCCCTAAGGCATGCCATGTTGGTACATCTCCCTGCCTTTCCCCATGTCAATCTCTTTGTTTAAAATAAGAAGTACCCCATGCCTAAACAACAAACTCGTAAACCTTTACAGTCTCAATTTCCAAAAAAAGTCTCCCAATGAAGAACTGTGCTATGATCATCAAATGGTTGATTTAAGTTATTCTTTCTTCCGTGCTTCCAGGAAATCTTATATTGATCTCTCCTGGAGAACCAATTAAGATTAAATAAAACACAATGCTTTAAATTCATGCCTATGGACAATTCCTACTTTTCATCCCTTTAGGTTCTTATATGATAGTGAGAATGCAGTTGCCAAGTTATCATACTCCAAATTGCCATTGAGAGTTCGGAGACTAGCACGGAAACTGACAGAAGAGGTTTCAGTAAAGTATATTTATTTCCAGGATCCTTTTGATTATACCAGGATATAGTATTTGAAAATCTACTATTTTTACTTACAGGGAAACTTCCTCTGTATGCTGAACAAATGCTAAATTAGGTGGTTATATCAGTATTATATACCTTTAAAATAAATTCTGAGTTTTAAGTGAAAATACTGACCCGATTTTCCATTGATTTCTTTACTAGGTTAAAGCTTTTCCAACGAGAGTCAAATTCATGCTTGTGAGATCCTTGGAACTGCAAAAGGTCTCCAATAATCTGTGCCAAACAATTTCAGATTTTATATTTAATGAGTTGTCACATCAAATCTGGTCATATTAATAACCATGCAACTGTGTAAATAACAATTGTACCTTTATGATAAGAAATAAGGACTTGGTATCATCTTCTGAATTATTAAGTATGTGGTCTATAATAGGAGAAAAAGAATTTTTGTTAAAATATTTTAAATTACCATAGGACTCCTGATATACTAAAAAAGAACGGGGGAAAAAAAAAACCCACCACCTGATATTCTCACCATTTATAATTTTTAAATGGTTAAGTAAAAGCACATATGCTACAAAATTTCTAAATACTTAGTAAAAAAAAATAAATACATGTATGTACTTACTAAGAAGTTTCCTTATGACCCTAGCAATTGTTTCTCGGTAGTTCTCTCTGGATAGATCTATTTTTAAAAAATGAGAAAAGGCATTTTACACACACTGAATGCAGCCCAGAGCTTTCAAGTTTATACTAACAGTTATGTCAAGAAGAGATAATGTATCCAGGAAGAAAATAAATGGGTCATGGAAAAGAATCTAAAAAAAGTAGATACATATGTGTAACAGATTCACTTTGCTGTACACTTCCAATTAATACAACACTGTAAATTAATTACAACTATATCTCCAATAAAAATTTTTTTTTTAAATGGGTCTGTCTTTATCACAGTTGGTTAGTAGCTTGGCATGATACAGAATATCTTTTAAAACCTGCACAGTTATAAGAACCTGCTTATAAACCTTTATTATTAGGCAGGCAAGGAGGAGGGAGACAAAACTGTCTCTGCCAATATTTCAGAGGCTCTAGTCACTAATTACGGACCAAAAATGCATAAGATTCTTTAATCAGCTGTGGTGACCCAAATCAAACAAACAAAAATTACATTTAATTAATTAATATATGCAATGAACTCCAATGTTAATCCAGCAATAAGGAAGTGTTAAATTTATTAATGTTAGATTCAGAACATTAAATTAATGCTAAATGTTTTGCATAAATCGAATATATAAGGGTTTAGCTCAAGTATAAAATAACAATTCTAACCATAAGTGAGCATTACAATATATGGAAGTCTCCCTTTGCACATAGAAAGCATCTATCCTTTAATGGCTATTCTTTATATAATAATTTCCCACTTTCTCCAGAAAAAGCAAAGATAATATTGTGTAATTAATATTCATTTTACAGAGAGACTAGAAAAGTTGTAACTACAGAATTATCCCATCTTAAGTAACTGATAAAAATAATCCACACAGATTTACTCAGATTAGGATTCACATACCATATTCAAGTCCAGTATATAACTTTGTCTCTTCCAAAGACACCATACTTGGTACCCTGTATAAAGACAAGAATGCCTGTATTTATTAACAATACCAAAAAGGAGGTTTAAAGGGAAAAATGTCATTGCTAGAATGTTTAGATGATCATCTTTAACACAGATCTCTCATCTTCAACACTTCAATTCTTTACTCTAGCCTTCTGAAGACTAATGGTCTATCTGTTTCAGTAAGTACAGTATTATTCATCTTCAAAAAAATGTTAATTAAATATAATGACTTTTGGGGGGATTCACTGCCCAAATGAACATAACACTGATATTCAATATACAAGTGTAAAAGCTTAAGACTGATGATAAACATTTATACAAGAAAAAGTAAACTTTCAATGTTATAATAATGGTTAAAATAAACACCAAAAAAATCACCATCAAATTTTACTGTAAAATATACAGCAGACAAGCTTCTTTAGATAATCATTACTCTTCCTCTTACAACCAGCTAAAGTGATCTCTCCTAACATCTGCAATAAAATATCACTACTTCTGAAGATGTTCAGATGTAAAAATACTACATTCAAAGTCACATTTTAGGTACCTAAGGACAGATTCTACTGGGGAATATGAATTTTTATATCTGAAATATAAATTTTCTTTAATGAAAAACATTTTATTTCAAAATATGATTCAATTCAATAACTTTTTATAAACAAAGATTTTAATACTTTCTAGGAAAAGGAAGAAAGGAGCAAATTGCCAAGGAAATATGAGACAAGCATATCCTATATAGGCCTAATTAGTGATAAATAGAGGTTTTATAATTATTGCTTGTAATTCATGAACTACTACTTGTAAAGAAGAAAAACACTATTTTTAAATCAACACCCCCCGCCGATACTGTATTTTTTTTTTTTTTTAAGTTGAGCTAAGTTATCTCTATCCTAATAATTGGTTGCTATGGATTCTGGGATTTATCTAAATGGGTAAATAACATTAAGATTACTAAAACCCAATTATTTAACTATGTTCCTTGCTATGATGTAGTGCCTAGGACGGCAATAGTACTGTCTCAAGTTTCAAAACTAAATCTACAGAATATAAACAAAGAATGATAATATTTCTTAATATAAAATGTTAATTTGCTTTTCAGAGAATTTCAAGTTCAAATTCAAATTCTTCTTAAAATCTTGTTTTCACTCCATAAAGTTTCAGCTTTTGGCAACAGCGTGCAAACTTGAACATTCTGTAAAAATGTGTATGATTGAAAAATATATATGCATAGAGTCTAGTCAGTAAAAAATAAGATCAGATTCTTTCACAGTGAACTTCAAGGGGAGTTCAATATCTTTACTGAAATTAGATTTCACCAAGAAAGAGAAAAGGCTGTGCTCAAAGAATAACAAGCATTAGGCATAAAACTGTTAATCCCCAACCCCACAGAGCAAGGGAAGTACTTGTCACAAGCTATCACAGGAGAACACAGGTCTCCTCCTTGCTGCTAATAAACGTAATACAACTGTACCTTGCCCACCCCATGCCTAGTACCACATAATATTGAACCAAGCATGCATTCTAATTATTGTCACAAAACTACTCTTAACAAATGAGTTTTTAAAAAGCAATCTCTATAATAAACTATCCTGAAAATTTTTGTACTGTATCAAACACACAACCAAACAAAAGGCTATCAGTTAGGAATCTGAAATATTTTTTTAATATGCCTTTCTGATTCTACTACTGCCAATTAGACTGCTGCTGCTAAGTCGCTTCAGTCGTGTCCGACTCTGTGCGACCCCATAGACGGCAGCCCACCAGGCTCCCCCGTCCCTGGGATTCTCCAGTCAAGAACACTGGAGTGGGTTGCTATTTTCTTCTTCAATGCATGAACGTGCATAGTGAAAGTGAAGTAGCTCAGTCGTGTCCGACTCTTCGCAACCCCCTGGACTACAACCTACCAGGCTCCTCTGTCCATAGGATTTTCAAGGCAAGAGTACTAGAGTGGGTTGCCATTGCCTTCTCCGAATTATACTGTAACCACATTTAAAAACAAGTCTCATCTAAGGGTCCCAATGCTAATTGTAAAAATCCATGTGTCACTCTGAACTGTTTCCCTATCAGAAAATTGAAAAAATACTATCACTTATTAAACAATTATTTAAAAACATATCAACCTGTATGGGATTTTAAAATATTTAAGTAGTTTATTTAAATTAAAATGGCTTCAGCTTTTACTTTTAAAACCTGAATTAAAACACATCTTACATATCTCAAGTGCATAGAAGGCATCTGTTTAGACATATATTTCAGCTTTATCTGTTTTTATCCATCTCAAGTTTCTTTTATGCTTATTTATCTAAGATTCAGCTTTAATTGATCTCTTATTTAACAAATTAATTAAACTGTACTGACAACTTTGACACTGAATGTTTCTCAGTACAAATATTTATATTAAATATTTCTTCTGATCTTTCTTTAAAAGAAGAATTTTCTAAAAGAAATCTCTCTCCATTACTCATAAGACTCGTATCTCTTTGTGGCTACTACATTTTAAGTCTATGTGTGCTGGGCTGTACTCTCCCATACTTAAAACTGCTCTTGTAACTTTTAGTTATGTACATAATCTTTGCCAAGTAGATTTAAACTGCCATCAACAATTATAGATCTGCATTCTGACTAAATACTGTAGTAACAATACATATAATTTAAATCAAATACCATGACTCCTCCACCTCAAGTGAAATTCATTCTACTCATTCATTGGTTCATTTTTACAAACAGTAATATAAAAATAAAATTCTGACAAACTCAACACAGCGTATTATAAATAATATTAACTATACAATAATAATCAAGTTAAATCAGGTTCACAGCAACTACACAGTACCACCAAGCCACCTAATTTGTAACAAAATGTGTTTAACATTTGCACCACTTAAAAAACAAAGTTTTCTACAACGATGTTATTTGTACCACAGGATGACAATCTTTAGATCTGATTAGAGTAGAACTATCAAAATAATCACTGGTGGGAAAGAAAGGATGATGAAAAAGGAAGAAATGACCAATAACATAAAAACAAAATATACAATACAAATCAAATACGCAAATGGAAGCTAGCTGAACTGTCACAGAACAACTGCAAACAATAATTCTTCCTGTCTGTAAGTGGAAGAACAGCTTACCCTTCCCCAAATCCCTCCCCTCCCAAATGAAAACAAACATAAAAGGTATAAAAGCCAAGCCCCTAACAGATCTTTTTTTTCCCCTCAAGGTAACAAGCGTTTCACAACAGACAACTGACCTATTTCTGTGTTCTGTTATCCTGTTCAATCCTGGGCACCGGCAATAGCTATAAACACAAATGAAAGGCTGGCTCTGGCTCTACCATGTGAAACGGTTTGCCAAGTAAAGAGAACCTTACATACCGCTAGGTTTAAAATGAACTCGGAGCCTAAGAACTACTTCCATGTCTGACACACAAATTTTTAAAAATCAATGAAAACAGTCAGAAGGTGAAATAAGGAGAAAACAGGGTTACTCACCGTGGAGTAGTAACTGTTTCCTTTTCTGTGTGCAGCTCCCCCAGCAGAGCTGGGTAGTTTCCTGGAGGTGCCAAGAGAGGTTAGCTAGCCCTGCCCCTCAGCGCATAACAACACATCCTTTCACATATTCATGAAATGGTCTCAACTCTTAGACCTTAAGTATGAATTTTTTTCTTTCCAGTAAAAAGTTAGTAAAAGCTGAGATCCTAAGAATGATTTAACTAAGAATGACTTAACAGATCTATCAGAGAAAAGGGGGCACAAAGTAAAGAAGAAATATTTGAGATGAAAAATGATGACTCCTCTACCTTGAGTAACCCTGTTTTTACAGATGTTAGTTTTTTGCGTCCTGCGATAGCTGGTTAGACCTAAAAGAGTCTAAAAGAATGGACTGCAAAAGGAGAAATTAATGACGATTTGAGGATTAAAGGCAAGTATCCAAAATTCCTATATGACCCTGAAAAGACATAATCCAATTTCCACACCTTTAAAGGCAGAACTATGAGTATAAATTATATCACAGGTATTTCTATGACATCATTAACTAAAGGTTCCAAGAGCAAAATAGAGAGGTCACATTTTAAGATTAATTCAGTAACCTTGGTATCTGACAAAACTGTTAAAATTTCACACTGAACTAAAATAATTTACTCTTAATTACCCTCAAAGGCCCTTATTTCATCCATCCTTTGAAACAGTAAAATTTATAGTATGTACAAGATACTTAGTAACCTTATAATGCAAAAGGCCAAAAAGTACAATGGAGATACCATTAGGTATGTAATTAATACTTAGGACAATCAACTCATCTCATCTAAGCTTTTCATTTTTTTTTTTTCAGTCTCTATAATTACACAGCACAGAAAATTGTTTTTCACATGTGGTAGCTATTTCCCTCAACAATGGGGTTTTGAGACCATCCCATATACTTTATCAGGAACTAAGAGTTCCTTACAGGAAAATTCAGAACTAAACTCATGGTTTTTTATTTGCCAGCAGACTAATACTACTAATACATGTGCAAGACAAACTTAATAATAAGTGATCTGACAAAAAATAATTAAAGCAGCTAGAATATTTTACCTGAGATTTATGTGAAAAAAAAAAAATGTAAGGTTAATTTTTTTTAAAAAAGAACTGAGCTGCTAGGTGCTTCCAAAAATTGGTCTGGTATTTCAGAAAATGCATTATGTCCTACAATAGCACAGCCAATTACCACAGTCACTCTTGACATTAACAGGAGTGACTTCCTCAGACATCTCAGGCATTACACTAAAGCACTGGTCACCGTTACGTGTTTCCTTTTCTCCCCAACTAGGTACATTTTATTCTATCTCCTTTGGAGTAACTCATGTCCAAAACAGAGAGTTCTTTTCATCTCCTAGTTTCCAACTGACCTGCTACTGATCATCTCCAAGAATTATGCTGCAGATCTTCTTCCTTCACACTAGGCAGTATGATTTACCATCACAACAATGCACCATCAACTGACACTATTTGATTGGCTCTTTCAAATCAATTTACACTGAAGAGATTTTAATAATTATTGACTGTACTACGATAAGCGTTTTAGAAATTTAAAAGGCCAACTTTGTTTTATTATACTTTGGTGAAAACTATCTTACTATCTGCAAAAAAAAGGTGAAATGTTATATAAAGTCAATGTAAAAACTCACACATTGCCAAAATAAATTAAAATTTCAGACGAAGGTGATCCCAGTTAGAAGTTGGTTTAAAAAAAAAAGAATTCTGTTACAAACTAATTCAAGCCCAGGGAAGACTTTACAAACTCTCTTTTCTTACAATTCAAAGGCAAAGAAATGCTCATTCATCTCTGACTGTCCTTTGTATAATCATGACCCTGAGTAGGGTATGTAACTACAAAGAACCCTAAATATGTGTATCGTTCAAGGATTAAAATGACTGAAGTTTTCCTTGTTTTATATTTTATTTCATTACTATGTGCTATTAAATATACAAGAAAACATTTTATATTTAAAATCAAAACATTAAAATATATATAAACATATTTATATTAACATAATTTTGTATTACTTCATTATATTTTATTACGTTAAATTTTTACTCTAAGTGAAAATTCTAAAATACAACATGTTGAACAAATATTTATTTATTTATTCATGGTTGTGTTGGGTCTTAGTTATGGCACAAGAGCTCTTGGGTGCGGCGTGAAGGCTCTCTAGGTAAGAAACATGGGTTCTGCAGCCCCGTGGCAAGCGTGATCTCGGTTCCCCAGCCAAGGATGGATCCCACGTCCCCTTAATTGGAAGGCAGATTCTTAACCCCTGGATCATCTGGGAAGTCCCTAAACACCACACTTTTAAGTCTAAATTATCTTTCCTGGAAAAAAAACCTATAAAGGGATACTTGTGTCAATTTTATAGCTTATAATGTACAGTAAAGGGGGTCTTAATACACTTTTTATAATTAGGCACTGTTGTCCTTATTGAAAATGCATTTCATTATATACAAATCTAACTAGCTTTGTAATAACCAAATATATGGAACTTTTGTCCTGACGCACATTAGTCGGAGAGGATAAAGACTTTGCTTCCTTTTACTAACATAGAGCACTTGGCTCTATGCTGATATGGACTTCAACCGAAAACTCGAAGTCTCTTGAGCTGACCCTTCAGAAATGTATCCTAATCATCATTCAATACTAAAGAGTCCTCTAATTACATACACAAAAGGTACATGCCTTTGTTCTTTGACAAACTATTGAATTAAAGGACCACCCTTCTCCACATGTTTAAGCAGAACTAAGTTTACTGATATAATCAATTGATGTGTGAAGCAGCTTTTTGGTACGCCTTAGCCTAAGTTATGTTCTCACTATATTATATATTGTTAAAGAGCATCAGGAAAATCAAAACCATTTCTGTAGGTCTCTCACTTTAAAACAGTGTTTAGAATCTCTTGAAAAAGTGAATTTTGGTAAAGTTGCTCTTATATCAAACTATAAAGCTTGATAAAAAACAAAAGTTCTTTAAAAGAATTCAGTAAATTTCTAGACAAACTTAAAATTGATTTCCTTACCTGAAATGACCCTCCTTCTCCCTCTTAAATCTAATGAGTAATTTAAAAAGTTCAGTACCTAGAAACAGTTTTTAGATAAGTGAAATAAGTGGGAATTATGAATAAAGTATGACTCCAAATGACTAATTATGTAGGAAACAGAAAGACAAGCAAGCCATTTTAAAACCCCTCCTTGAAGCTTAAGATTCTTGTTGCAAAATCAACAAATGATTCTCCCCTTGTGTTCTTCTCAGAGGGCAAGGGTTCCTTCCTTATTTTTGTGTGATTTTCAGTAACTTTCTCAGCAATAAGATATTGGAGTTCAGAGAAAATGATCTAAGATGGGATGCTGAGACTAGCATCTACATACTTGGTAAGTGACCTACAAGTTGGATATTGCTGATTTCATTTTAATTTTTTCAACTTAAATGGTAGTACTGACAATGGGCTAAATCAAGGCATTCATTCAAAATAATACTCTGAAAAGCACTTAAATTAATAAAAGCAACTTGGTGGGTCTCAAAGGTTCAACATCCATGAAAAACAGAGAACAAATTGTTATTAAAAATAAACTACCCCAGGTTTTTTGCTACAAAATCCTTACCAGTGGTAGACAAAAAAAAAAGTGCTTTTCTTTCTTTTAAAAAAGAATTTATCTCAATTAACTCAGTAACCTAACAGACTTAATAGCTGTAAGTTGATATTTTATAACTGATTATCACTAGAAGTTATTTGATCCTAGTACCATATGCAAAACCTGAATAAAGCCCTAAAGTTTATAGACCTAAACTGTGCTCAGTTATTTTTAGCCTAACATTGACAAAAAGGTTAAAGTTATACAGAAACAAACCAATAACAGAACCAGTGACTCATTATGTGACTAAGTCTTAAAATATATGCCAAATGGCAAAACAGCAAAATATATAAAATAGTTATCTTTACTTACAAGTTAGTAACCGGCTCTCCTTTCAATGGAGGTAGGAGGTTTCCTGAGCCAATTAAACAGTTGTGGACTATAGTCAGACTCTGCAGAACATCATCTCTAGAAGAAATAAAAACCATTTTCATATTTGAGAAGACTCC
Organism: Bison bison bison; assembly: GCF_000754665.1. Classification (NCBI taxonomy): domain Eukaryota; kingdom Metazoa; phylum Chordata; class Mammalia; order Artiodactyla; family Bovidae; genus Bison; species Bison bison. The sequence continues at coordinate 2,452,945 of NW_011494738.1, read as the reverse complement.
AAATCTCTATTTAACAAAAAGCCTTGCAGAGTCTAAGGTGAAGTACAAGAACTTTTTTATCAAGTGGGAATATACAAAATTAAGCCATAAAAATGATGAACATTTTCAGTTTACCCACTTAATAGTACAAGATAATTCAACAGATATTTACTGATAATATCAGACCTACTTACATTTAAATAATCTAAATAATCACAAGTAACAACAACTGCTTGCCCTTTGTGAAGCAATTCTGAATCTAATTCCCTGTTTATCCAAAGATCACAACCATTAACAAAAGGGAAAACTATTATAGAAGATTCCCTACTACAGTCTATCTTTTAAAATGGATGAAATAGGGCATGGCAAGCCACTCCAGTATTCCTGCCTGAAGAATCCCCACGGACAGAGAAGCCTGGAGGGCTACAGTCCATGGGGTTGCACAGAGTTAGACACGACTGAAGTGACTTAAGACAGGGACTGCTCTGGCGGTCCAGGTTAGGACACAGCACTTTCACTGCTGAGGGCCCAGGTTCAATTCCTGGTCAGGGAACTAAGATCCCACAAGCCATACAGCAAGGCCAAAATTTTAAAACAGACTAGGTAAACATTTACTCCAAAAGCAGTTCAGAGTAACACACAGCTGACATAAGTCAATTATACTTCTTCCTCTTCCAAGCCCATTCCTAGTGGATTTGCTTATTAAAAATCTCTTGTTATTTGATACATACTAATTTTCTTACTATATATAAAGCAGTCTCAAATAACTGTTTGTTGTTAAAGCTCTTTGGGACAGAAAAAAAAAAAAATCGCAGGGATATTTCTCTAGGTAATAGTAATACCAAAATATGAATGTCTAAAAAGAAATGAGCCAGTAAAAGCTACAGTGAATCTAGAAAAACAGGCATTTCCTTACAAAGCAGGCATATTCATACACACTTCCCAAAATATGCACAAGTGAAAATGCTAAGCAGAAGGCACTAAAAGCAAACTAGAAAAAACTCCGAGCTTTCCTATTTCAGATCTTTAATTATGAGAAACTTTCTGTTGCTAAACTATAAACCATCTTAAATGATTTTCTAATCACATTTATGGGAGGCATCCAAAACACACCTTGAAAATGAATACATCTGATATGCCACAGAGAGAGGGAGAAGTGTGAAAAGAATGTTTTAGTCCACAACTATACACCACTAACTGATTATAAAGGAAAACTAACCTAGACATTTCGAGTTCTCCATCCCCACAACGCTGGAGTTTGATGAGCTCAGGCTGAAGGAAAGAGTCCAACAGATAGAAGGCGAAAGCCACCTCTTCAGAAGAAGGAACATGCCACTGGATTCCCAAATTCCACAAGTCCCCTGGTTTACCCCAGTCCTACAAGACAGCATTTAACCAGCAATTTGAGAAGCTGAGGTGGGGGGAGGGGGGAAACACACACATAATTTCAAAGGCTTAAAAGAAAATGTATAAGCAAACCAAACCTAAGGCAACAAATGCACACCAAAAAAACATTAGACATCACATGATTCCTTCATTATCATTCCTAAAAAAGGCCTCCCTGAAGAGCCACTCAAATGTGAGTTTACTGAAACAGTCACAGTAAGTTTCTGTGAGGCTATTATTGCACTCTGCCCTCAAGTTACATCTCACTTTTCAAGTTTAAAACATTTTAATTATAGTTTTAGTAATCTATGTTAAAAATAAAGAAATTTTTTTTTAAAAAGCAACACATTTGTACACAATAGGGGAAAAACCCACACTTTGAATCCCTTAGAAAAATAACCCAATATATTCTGGAATCCTAGATTATTGAAAATGCTTGCCTTGATAGGAAAGTATTCAGAAGGAGGCTTGTCAAAGCCGCCTGGCACACTGCAGTACTCGGTAGGGTAGATAAGTGTAGTAGAACGAAGAAGGTGATGCAAAAGGTTACAAGACAGAGTGTAACCCTGCTTACAGGTTAAATGTAGGGTTCTTTGGAGAATCTTTACAAGCTGCTCCCTATAAAGAAGCAACTTCTTCCCATCCACTCGAGTAATCTAGGAAGAAAACATTTGAAGATACTCTGTTTAGAAGATCAGGAATCAATATTTAAAGTCTATGTTTGGCTACTAAAGTTGTCTAAAATAGTGACAATGTTTCTTAAAATGGATTTAATTAATTTTAAGATTGTCATTTTAATTATATTCTAACAATGAATCTTTCTTAACATCAAAAACACATTTTCTGTGTTTAGGCTCTTAAGTGCCATAGTAACATCCTTTTCAAGAGTGTACCCCCTGAAGAGACAAAACTTAATTGGATTACTCTGTTCTTTGGTTCCTGAACTAAATTGTACAGGAAACTGAAGTTTGATTGATGGCCAAATTTAAAATACGGGGAAGGGGAAGATGCTAAATCTGATAAACTTTTCAATTAATGAGTTATCCACATTAGAGTAAAAAACATTAGGCATGAAGTAGTCAACCATTATCATACTCCTTTCAAAACAAGAAAATGGGATTATCTGCTTTTTGTAGTCAGATTCAAGTCTTTCTAACTTTACATGTTTGAAAGTCAATTTTTCAAAAACAGAGGATACATCCTCAGAGCAACTCAACATTTTCACAGAAATATTTTCTTATTCCACAGATTTACAATACCTCAGACAAAAGTTGAAGATTCCATAGTAACTCCTTATCTAGCTCTTCTTCATTTAACACATCATCATCTAAAAACAGCAAAATAGTATCAGTGGGGAAAAAAACAACATCCAATGAAATCCATCATTTAAAAATATTTATATTTAATACTTCTAATAGCTGAGAAAAGTCTGTTTTAGGAAGCTTTTCATTCTTTCGTTGTTAAGCTGGGCCTGCTCCAGCGGAGGTGGAAACTCAATTTTCAAAAGATAAACACACCAACCAGGACTCCTGCCCCTTCACGTCTCACAAAATACCTTTTATTTTTATGGCAACCTCTGAATGGTTCTTGTATGTATGAAAACATTAATTTAATAGGGTAAAATTTCTAAGCTACCTGTCAATCTGGATGATAACCTTGTTTTAAGCAATTTCACCCCAAACTGCAAAATTAAAACACCGCACAGCTTAGAGAATCTGTTTTCATCAGTAGAGTTGTAGACACCAAGAAAAAGTTCCAAAATCATAAATATAGATAATAACCTTAAGACTTACTCATTGTAAGCTGAGTTATAACACCGCAGCAGTGGGGAACAAATAGCTTCAAAGATTCCTCTGGGCAGCACTGAAAACATATTTGTTTGTATAAGTCAGTTTTTTTTGAGAGGCACAAATATTTAACAGTCACAAGTACACACCAGCACTATTTTCAGAGACAAATAAGGGCTGTAAGCAGGTATGAAAGAAATATGTGTATTTTAAGAATGACAAGCATGTCTAAAATAATTAACCACATAAAACTGCTGGCTACTGATTCATTACTTCATCGGTCCAAAAACCCCAACTCACCTTGACTGCAGCACGGCACATGTCTGCCACCATGCGTCCTGCGACTCTTGTTTCAAATATATGTGAAATAGAAAAATTAAAAACCTTCTGAAGGGCCACCTATTAAAAGATAATGTAAAAATGAAAATGTCTAACTAGCATTTTTTAAAAAATGAAACATCTTTTTAAACATGAAAGAAAATGTTACTCAGACTATACTAAAAAATAATCAAGTAGGAAAAATTTAACCACCTGAATATATAAAGATTTAATAATATTACATTCAGGTCTATAGAACAGCCTTTGTACAAGACCCTAATGTGACCAAAACACTTGAGGCACAAGATTTTATTTGCTATAGAAATGCTGAACACAAAACTAAAGCTGCTGGAAGCAAATGCAATTTAATTATCTTGCTGATCAATTTAAAACAGAGGGAATATTGAGGAGTATCTAATATTTAGTTTGTTATTCTGACAACTACAAACTGTAAGTATTTCTCTCTCCTCTAAATGATGTGAAGCATTCTACTTAATTTTACAATTAGATAATTTTAATTACTGAATGAAGGAATTAGCTCTAGACATGGATTGACAAGGCTGAAAATTATAAACAACTCCTTTCAGAAGACTCTGGTTAAATAAGAGATTATTTATGTTAACTTCTTTATACTAACATAATCTTAGTAAACATCTCATGCAGCTGTAAGGCAGTTTAGCTTTTAACAAGGACAAACACTGTATAATGATAATCTCAGATGGAGAAAGAACAAACAGAAATGGAAACAAAGTAAAAGGAATAAAAATATATAAAGTTTCTTCACAGTCAACTCTTGTTATGTGTAGTAGTTATGCTCTACAAAATTGCTGTGGGCACTGAATTAGCAAATACTGAACCAAAGTTCTTAGCGGAAACACAGGATTAAGTTCCCATAAGCCTCTCATTACATTTTCATCAACTGATGGATACATAATTTTATGTTTCTGTTTGAAGATGCCTTTTTTAACATATATTTATTGTTATTATTTCGGCCATACCACACAGCATGTGGGATCTTAGTTGCCCACTGGGGACTGAACGCATGCTCCATGCAGCGGAAGCATGGAGTCGTAACTATCCAACTGCCAGGAATTCCTCATCTTTTTCAAATTTTCAGATGGAAAGGAAGGAGAAGCTGGTGTGATATGCACACAAGTAACCTGAAGTTCAATTTTTAAAACATCAAATAAAAATACAAGTTGGAATTTAGCTCTCTGCAGCAATGCACTCTTACCATAAATATTTCTTTGGAACATTGTGTGAGGATTGTACTAAACGTAGAAGACAGACCTAATTCGACCAAACTCTCCAAGTGAGTCATTTTCTCAGTCTCTGTCTCTTCTCTTGTTTGCTCCAACGTGCTACTTTCTATGAGTCCAAAGCATCTAAATAACCCAAAGAAAATAAAATTTTAGCAACTAAAAACTGGCTTAACTTTTTTGGTTGATTTGATTAGATAAATCTCTATTGTCAAGATAATGCAAATGATAGGTATTTCATTTGTACATGGCTCACAAATCAATTGTCCCTTTGTTACCTCAGAAGAAGCACCACCCTTGCATAGTAATTAAGTACAGGTTGCAATGCAGAGCAAGGCTAAAGTCTGCTGAGACAGGACATTGTTATTTTTTAATATCTATCAGATATTAAATAGATCTATTTATAAGATTTAAAAGATAATATCAGATATTTAAAAGATAATATCAGATATTAAATAGATCTGAGGTACTTGCTTACCTGTCCATAAACTGTAAGACGAAATCCTCAAATTCAGCTGTGGCAGAACAAAGTTCTCGCTCTACCTGTAATATGTCAATGTGCAGAAAATTTTCAAATAGGCTTTCATTTTTTCCCCCAGAATAAAACTCAACTATAGTCTACAAAATATGTCTAATACTACATTATTACACTGAGCACTGTGAGAAACAGCACCAAATTCCCCTATCAACTTAGAATAACTCATCTACTTCCCAGGAACCAAAAATAAGTAGTAATTAACATATTTTGTAAGGGCCAAAAACAGAAGTTCAGGCAGCCATATTTTAAAAATCAGTAACGGTTTTCAAACTGCTTGTGCATGTATAAAGGATTATCTCACTAGCTAACCATCTAAATGCCAAAAGTAAGGTAATAACATACATGTCACAAAGAAAACAGTTCTGAAAAAAACAGACAGTAATGATGCCAATTTCCTCAACAGATTTATTCCTAACATAAAATGGAAAAACAAAATGCCATCACCTTTTGCTTAACAAGACAAAAAGTTGAAATACACCGTTTCATTTCAGTTGTTTACTGGAATAGCCTATTTTCACCCACCCTCTTTGGTGGGTGCTCTGCAGACTATCCTACCAGTGATGACCTGGCCCTCCATTCATATCATTCTAGTCACAAAACAGTAATTTTAATTTGTCAGCACCTCTGCAAAGCTGCTTTTAAACTTTCAAGTATTACTATTCATATATAGTAGGAATTAGAACTCAGCTGACCAATCTTTTTACAAGCAGAAAGCATCCTTACTTCTGTGAGGTCATTCCTTTCCTGCAGTACAGATGAGCAATCTACTAAAGGCACCAGGGTGGAAAATGTTGCTATAAACTGGAATGTGATCTATGGAAAGACGCAAAAGAGCAAACATTAATTACACAGAGTTCTAATTCCAAAGTACACATATACCATAAGCTACTATCAAGTGCCAAAGAAATTATTCTGAGGGAAATACCACCAACAATTTTTCTGAAAGCTTTTTGCTTAGAACCGAACATTTTAAGGTTCCTCACAATTAACTAGCTGTTAACTGAGTAATTAAGTTGTACTAAATTTATTTTCATACAGTTATTTATTAGATTTAAGCACAAAGTTCTCTGACCTTTGGTCACTAAGAAGTTACTTGGCTTCCCACCAAAAATGTAATATTAACTAAGTGCAGATAGAAAATGCTAATGGAGAAGCTGGAGACCAGGGAAGAGGGAAGATGAACAATATGTAAGTCAGGTTTGTATATTAAGGGAATCTAGCAGTTCACACCCAGTAATTTTTATCATGCTCTTTGTGACCAGTGCAAAGAGAAGTACAAATAATCATATGCTATCATTTTTAATGGACCTGCTTACACAGAAGAGGAAATCTATAATAAGTTTAAAACACTGTATGACCATAAATGCATTCAAGTTACGGGAAATGACTTAACCTAAGGAAGACCTGATACAGATCAACTAAGTGTTCACGGATATAAGCTTGGGCATCTACAGGTATAATTCTGCTACCATTAAGAAATTTTACACTTTACTGTGTTCTAAAGAATATCTGAAGAAAAAGTAACAGGATATCCACTTACACAATTAACACTTACACAGCAAACATGCTCACCATGCATTTACTGAAGTCATTCGGGTCCACCCCCGGCAACGCTCTCATCAGCAGAGGTAGCATGTGTGTTGGACCTTCAGGAAACCACCTGCCCCCGGACACCAGACTGCGGGCTACTCCAATGACACAACTTAGAGTAGCTGTGAGCTGGTGGGGTTCTGTTAAAGTCTCTAGTGCAGGATATGTTCTGCGGTTTGAAAACAGAATTAAAAACATTTTCCATGACAGATAAACATATGTAACACATTAAACAATTTTACTAAATTCATAAACTGCATTTTGGATTAAAGGTTTGTCCACTAGCAGAGTATTCTGAGTGAACATTTGCTTTCAAGGTTAACAGAATCACAGAAATAAAGGAAAGGTACATGTTTCCCTAATTCCCTGACATCTCACCACAGTTCCTCATGCCGATTCCACAGTGTAAATAATATTAGCTGGTAGATTTCTGTATTCTTTCAGCATCTTAACCCGTTCCCACATTCCAACAGGACTGCATCTAATCTAATCATCAGTGATTATTAGAAATCAGCAATAACACACAACTATTCCACTCTTCCCTTTTAAAGGAAAAAACAATCTTACTAAAATGTTCAAGTGTTTCCTATTTTATACTTTAAAAAAGGATTGTGTTCTAAAGTTGGAAATCAGTTCTCAAAAACAGAAGAGAATATTCTTAACAGTAGAGTGAATAAAACAGGGGGACTAAGACAGATGCAATCTTTGATCACTAAGTCAGTATTTAAGAACTAAGAACACTCACTCTATGGTTCAGTGATTTCACTTTTGAGACTCTCTCCTACAAGAGAAAAAAGTCCGAAATGCACTCAGTTTAAGTTCTTCTTAATAGAAAAGGTAAATAAATAATAAGGAAATTTCTAAATAAAGTAGGAAAAAAGGAGGATTTCTAACTAGAATTAAAAAATATAACCAAACCTATGTTTATTTTAAAAGATGAATAAAACAAGCCAAAAATGCTTTAGCAGAGATGTCTTCAGGAGATGTAAAATCAAGTGTCTAAAATTTTTTACTTTTTAAAAGACTTTAACTTGGAGATTCCCTAGCAGTCCAGTGGTTAGGACTCGATGCTTTCATTGCCTTGGTGGCCCAGATTCAATCTTTGGTCAGGAAACTAATATCCCACAAAGCATGTGGTGTGGTTAAAAAAAAAAAAAAAATCAAAAAAAAATGCTAGCAAAGCCACTTCTAAACAGGACAAAATTAAAACTGAGTCTCAAAAAGTTATCATTGCATTGCCAATTTTGTCAATTTAGCATCTTGGTTGAGATTAAATTTGTCCAAAAATTAACTACTAAAGAAAAACGTGACAGATAATCGTATTTGTATTTATAAGCTTTGTTCCTTCAACTAAAAATTTATCTCACCAGTCATAATTCACCACCTGGAAAAACAATGAAATGAGGCAAAACAAAGGGAAAGCAAAGGAATACCGAAACACCTCAGAGTTCAAAATTTTAATTCTGCAAACAACTGAAGTCATCCCTTGAGGCAAGTCTCTCCTCTCCAAAGAAAATCAGGGGACTCGCCACTGACCAAGAGCTCCTGCTGCCACGTGGAGACCAAGCGGCAATGAAGAGTGAAGGCTGAAGATAGAGCAGAAACTGCCTAACTTTCTCATCCCATTTCCTAATTAAGTTGGACACACTCGAAGTTTCAATGCCCTAAGACATGTACACAAAAAGACAGAGGAGGTTGGAATAGTGACGCCCAACTTAAGTATTTATGGCAAAGAAGACAGGGCAAGACAGCACAAGCAACTCCAATTACAAATAATGGAGCCTCATTTTGGTAGGATACCCTTCGCCAAGTAAACGTCACCAATTTTTCTTTCTCAACAGTGAGTCAGAAAACAGGCTGTCATCTGCGTGCTGCCAGTAAGGACCTTGGACAAATCTGAGTCTTAGGAAACTCAAGCCATTAGATTCCTCTGGGCTCCAAAATCTAACATTCTTCTGCTTTTAACAAAGCCATTTAGAGAAGAATCCTAAACCTGAAGTTCAGGCAGCAAAGAATGAATAAAAGAAAGCTTAAGCAATCTGCTCATGAACACTCAAGACCACTGAGAGTGGCTCTCTCCTGTGAAGCACACCAAGCTTGTATTATGACAGCCACGAGGCAAATGGAGAACTATTTTTGTTACTATTCCAACATACAAAACAAAATGAATACAATGAAATTGACACAGTAGAAATAATTCACACAAAGTTATACATACAATACATGAAAATAATAAAGCTAAACAAATTTTCTTCTCTATCACTGACCCTAAGAAGCAGACATCCAGAATTATTGTCACTGCCGTGTTCTCAATATTTAGTGACACTCACATTTTGTGAAACAAAACAGCCAGAGGTTTATTTATGAGCAAAAACTTCAATAACTAAAATGAGCACATAAGTCAAAATATTTTACATAGTCAAAATATTCATTTCATGTCAATTTTTTCTCGTCAATAAATCTTTATCAAGTTACCAATCATTAGGTTAAAATATCTTGTTTCCTCTCTAGAAACAGGAATAAGTACCAAGATAGCAAAACAAGCCACAGAAAAGAAAAGAAAGCCAAGCTGAAGAGTAGAAGAGACAGATAACCAGAGTTAACAGTGAACACAGCTGAGGCTTCAAGGAAACATGTGAATCTACACTTACCTTTCAAGTACAGGGGGTATTACTAACTCCGGTCTCATGAGTGCAAGGTTCTGCAGAGCCTGGGCTGCTTCTAAACTACCAGTTTTGCTAAACATAGCCAAGAGGACAGGCTGAATAATGCATTGTACAAAGTCTGTAACATCTTGATCTGTAAGCTTATGGCTATCAGGCACAGGAGTTAACCAAGAAGGTTTCTTGTATCTTTCACGATGTAATCTTCTAACAACACTGTTTGGCAACCGCTGAAGTAGTTTCATTAACTTGTTCTGGGGACACAGAAGCAGAAGGTCCTAGGTAGGTTGTCATTCTCACAGAGATACTCACAGTTCCTCTCTACTGTCCCAAGTAAAAATTTTTCAAATAATAGCTTGTATAATAATTTTTAAATACAACCTATCTTTTTATTTTTTTAATTTTATTGAAGTATAGTTGATTTATAATGCTGTTAATTTCTGCTGTACAGCCAAGTGACTCGGTTATACACATATATTCCTTTTCATATTCTTTTCCTTTACGGTTTATCACAGGACATTAAATATAGTCACCTGTGCTACACTAGGACCTTGTTGTTTAACAGTCTGTATAATCTTATTACAAAGAACCTGTATGGTCTAACTAGGTAGAATAAAATACTCTTACTGATTAATCATCGATAATAATAAACACTTTCAAATTTCAGTTTTAATTTCTAGCATCACATGAGTCTTTCATTACTTGAAAAGCCATAACCCAGCAACTTAAAAAAAAAGCATACACACAATAAAACCGAAAAGATGATTCCACTGTTTTGTGGCATTCTGTCACCAGTTACTAGTATTTATTTCTATATGTTCTATAAACACGGCACCTTAATGTAAACATAATCATGCTCACACAGGAAAAGCTTAGTTGAACGACAGAAAATGTACACAATAGGCAAGTAGTCACATGTGACTATATCTTAAAATAAAATTCCAAGCCATCAGAGTAAAACATGAACATTACTCACCAGCCAGCGGCCATTATTTGAAGGATGGTAAAAAGATGTGATGCTGTTAAACAAACCAGCCAAGTGCTTTTGCACTAGCTTACTTGGTCCACCCTGTTCAGATAAAAGAGCAGCAACATTAGTACCCACGTAATTCTGTAAAATTCAAGGGGTGAACAGGCCCAGGGCTATACACAAATCACTAACGTGGTTCACATTCATCCTGCTGGCAAAAACCAGTTCTACCTCTGAATAAAAGTCAGAAGCAATTCCCAGATGAATTTCATACAAGTCAATTCAAGACAGTCTACTAAAAATAAGGGCAACTTATTGAAATCGAATTATAAAATGGAAAAGATATCTTTCAATTCAGAGTTAACAGTATCTTTTACTGTTTGCAGTTAAATAACTTTTGCAGCTAAGGTATTCATCTTAAAATAACCAAGTATGCCACAGTAGGCATAAAAAGCATTCCTTAAATGACTGAAGAACTGAAGAATTTCTCATTGCAGGAAATATAGATTTAGACAAATGCATTCACATATTTATTAGTACTTCTAAATGTTTAAAGTGATTAAACTTGTTATATTTGACCATATTTTGACTCAAAAGAAAAAGATTTTTTTTTTCTTAAACTATTACCAAAACAAACACACAAAACAACCAACCAAAAGCAAAATAACTAGGGTTGCAGGGGGAGGGGGAAAGGAGAAAAAGGCTAACATTCACTTTACCAAGTTGAACAACCTTGGGAATACAGGACTAAAATATAATAATAAAGGCCTTGAAACTGTCTGTTTCAAGATGATCTTTTTCAAGAAACAGCACAGATTCATAATGTATGCAAATATCAAGTCACTGTGTTACATACTCAAAACTAACATAGTATTATACATCAACTATATTTCAGTTAAAAAAAGAATCAGCACAGACCTAAAGTAGACTATCCAGTTACACCAGGAGCATTTCTTTCTGCTGAAATGAAACCCACACTCACATTTCCCAATTTAGATCAAACTATTGAGACCATAATTCCATAGCAAAATACCAACAAAATTTTCAAACTTCTAACAGTAATTAGCATTGTTGACTTTTAATTATATTAAATATTCATATTTAACAGAAAATGAAGCTGCCAATACAAACAATTGTGTGAGCAACAGTAACTAAAATGATACCAATCACTATCTAATACTGTGGCCCCTAAAGTCCAAGTTTCAACTCACTGCTTAAAAAAGATAATAAGTATCCAAATGTTTTTGCTCTTACAGAATATCAGAAAGAAAATGGAATTTCCCCTCTGTTTAATAATAAAATAACACCCAAAAAAAGAAAAGCTTGAAAGTTTCTTTTCTTTTAATCTTACAATGAAATTTACTATCTAAACTTCTGAGTTTCTCTGCTGGCTCTGTGGTAAAGAATCTGCCTGCCAATGCAGAAAATACAGGTTCGATCCCAGACCTGGGAAGACCCCATATGATCTGGAGCAACTAAGCCCGTGTGCCACAACTATTTAGCCTGTGCTCTAAAGTCCGGGAGCCACAACTCCTGAAGCGCATGCGCCCTAAAATCTATGCCCCACCACAAGAGAAGCCACCAAGGGAGAAGCCCGCACGCTGCAGCTGGAGAGCAGACCCCACAGCTACGAAAACCCAGCACAGGCAAAAATAATATTAAATAATTTAAGAGCCGAACTTCTCACAACCATTCTGTCTTTTCAACAAAAACAGCCAACTGAGCAGTGCAACCAGGGAGAAAATAGCAAACACAGAACAATATCAAGTTATCACATGCTGCTGCTGCTAAGTCGCTTCAGTCATGTCCGATTCTGTGCGACCCCAGAGATGACAGCCCACCAGGCTCCCCCGTCCCTGGGATTCTCCAGGCAAGAACACTGGAGTGGGTTGCCATTTCCTTCTCCAATGCATGAAAGTGAAAAGTGAAAGTGAAGTCGCTCAGTCGTGTCTGACTCTTAGCGACCCCATGGACTGCAGCCTACCAGGCTCCTCCGTCCATGGGATTTTCCAGGCAAGAGTACTGGAGTGGGGTGCCATTGCCTTCTCCAGTATCACATGTAGAATAATTCAAAAAGGAGATAACTGTGAGGCAATATGAATGAAAACTTAGAGAATTATGGTATAAAAGTTGTTCTAATACTCTTATATGAAAGATGATATAAAAAGGTAGATTGTATTTTTACTTCTCTTCAATGATGTCAGAAAAATAATCCTTTATGCTTCTCTCCCTTCACTAAAATTATTTTGTCAACAAGCTTTGTGTTCAGTGTAATGTTTTATGTGAACACTGACAATAAATGCATTAATACTGAGAATATGCTAAACTCTGCTTTCAAATCTCACCTTCACCAATTTGACTTGGGAAAGCTCTTTTACCCACGACTCTGGTTCTCAGTCTGTAAAACTGTTACAGACATTCTGAATCTCTTGAAACTCTGCCCCCCTACTTAGAGTATAACTGACCTACAACACTGTTAGTTCTCGTACATAACATAGTGATTTGATTGTTCTATACATTACAAAACGATCATTATAATCAAAACTCTGAACTTCTGACCCTTACTTTAAAGGTCCATTATTTAAGGAGATTTATAAATGGTACATTATGACTACATTCTGAGTCTGAGAAACATAAGTTTACTGCATCAGAAAATATCCAAGAATCAAATGACCAACTAAGCCACTAATTTAGACTTATGCAATTATGCAGAATTTCTGTATGGTTAACCCCAAATTTATAGGAACTATATAAAACAAACAATGTACTACAAACCATCATGGCAGTGATCCATACTACAGCATGTCCTATATCATAAGCATTTGTTAAAAATCTTGGAACTAACACTTGACTGCTTCCCACTGGGAGGTTCAAGCTTCTCAGAATTCTTGTAAATACCTTTAAAAATAAAAAAAGAATTAAGGATAACTATTGACAAATAGAAAGTAATTCGTTCATTAAATAACCTACGTGTTGTATATTGGTGTTACGGTATATATTTTCATTTGATTGGTTTTTATGACATATTGTTTGGTAATCTGCTTTATTCCTTAGGAATTCATATAAATAACTGTATACCTTTTTAAAATGACACTCTGAGGTCACAGGCATGCAGTTACGAAGCACTCATATTCAGGTACCCCAAAACAGGCCAGTGGCACATAGTTAAGCATAAAAAGGCAAACAGTAGGTAAGTGTAATTCAATGTGAAATATTTTGACTACTTTCTGCCCTCTAAATGCACACAAAATTATTCTTCCTATGCTTTCATTCCAAGCCAAGGATGCACAAAAATATTTTCTAGCTGATTTCTCTACCTCTTTCAACTTTAAGACTTGATTTTCCTCTAAGAATCTGCATTTTAATCAGTCATGTAATATCTTAATACAATTAGATTTATATTTAAAACATAATTAAATATGTCAAATATGGGGGCTAAAGGTGGGAGAAATTTACTTCTCCATCTTAGTTTCTACTGGCTGGCAACAGAGGAAGGCAGCACAAGCACAGGCACTCGGAGCATTTGCCTTCCGCTGCTCCCCAGCCCTGCTCTAGTCCCCGTGTGCACCAGAACCAACCACAGCCCGACCACGCTCCTCCTGAAGCTCCAAGGTGATTCCCTGCATGGTAAACAATACCCAAGATGCAACACCCCTAGAGACATTGTCCAGCTTTACTTACTCTAGGAAGGTATACAATGTGATTTTAAAAGTGGGGAGTACTCTAGAAGAACTAACAATATAGTACAAAAAATTCACTGGAAGGGACCAATGTATGACACCTTGAATAATATTCTTAGTACTTTATAAATTACTCACTCTGAAACTTCAAGAGTTCATGCCCTCCATTGGTAAGACAAAAAAAAAAATCAAACATTTATGATAGCTTGATGTGATCTAATTACTTTCTGAAAAGAAATGACCCATCCTTATAAATTACTTATGTTTTTACTAACAATCAAAGCATTTGATTTTTCTGTGGTGCTAGAAATCAGCAACCACACACACTTCTCCTTAAAGATATGAAGATGATGTCAGTGCTATTGTACTTGTTCAAATGTTCTTACTTACCTTTGGTACATATGGATCCCAGTCTATGTATCCTATATTATCCGTAGCCAATCGAGCAAAGAGATTTACTAGTTGCTGAAAGTAAACAAAAAAGAAAGACAGTTAAGTAAATACATTTGTTGTTTTTAGGGGTCACAGTCACATCTTTTATCCATTTGTTCTTTTCAGAACAATTGTTATTGGCACAACTGAATTTAATATTTATATCTCGGTCTTTTCAAATCTCCAAATTTAGGTCCTGATTCTCATCACCCATATAAAATCAAATGCAGCTGAAATGCTTATTTTTTAAAAAAGGAGATGACAAAGCATCATCCACAGTGCAGAAAACAGGTAAAGAAGCTTTTAATCAAATACACGTAGAAAACATCCACCAGGTGTCCAGCACCACACGAATGGGGGTCCAACAGGGCCTTCCTCTTTACCTACTTCACAGTACATGCGTATACTTCCAGATGGTGATAAAACCAAAATAAAGAAATGTCTAGTTCTCTTGCTGCTAAGCCGCTTCAGTCGTGTCCGACTCTGTGCGACCCCAGAGACAGCAGCCCACCAGGCTTCCCCGTCCCTGGGATTCTCTAGGCAAGAATACTGGAGTGGGTTGCCATTTCCTTCTTCAATGCATGAAAGTGAAAAGTGAAAGTGAAGTTGCTCAGTTGTGTCCGACTCTAGCAACCCCATGGACTGCAGCCTACCAGGCTCCTCCATCCATGGGATTTTCTAGGCAAAAGTACTGGAGTGGGGTGCCATTAGAATACAGCAAATACAATTCTAAAAAACTGATTACAACATCGCTAGTAGCCAATTTTAAGGAACTGAGAAGGGGACAAGGAAAGATGAGATGGTTGGATGGCATCACCAACTCAATGGACATGAGCTTGAGCAAGCTCCAGGAGTTGGTGATAGGACAGAGAAGCCTGGCTTGCTGCAGTCCATGGGGTCGCAGAGTCAGACACGACTGAGTGACGTAAGTTACTTATCAAATGATCTGATAGTTACTTCCAAACTAAAATGTATATAAGAAAAAAATGGGATACTCACCCCCTCCCACTGTGGGAGATTTTGCACTGAAACCCAAAGGCCAATTAATTCATCAAACCAAAGTCTGAAAAGAAAAATGTTATGAATAGCAAGTGATTTACAGAAAGTGGTTTAAAGCCAGGTATCTTTTGTATTTTTTTTTAATCTATTTTTCTTACTGATACTATACAACCTAGAAAAAATAACACTGAAAGTTACAAACTTAATGGAACAAAAGATTACTTTTGTCTGAATATTCCCTTTTCAATTTATTTAAGCTAAAAGGAATAATCTCATCAAATTTCTACTTCATTGCTAAATAACTGTCTATCCCTATCTAACACTGTGAAGCTTCTCCTTCCTCTCCATGCCCTTCTCCTTTAATGCTTTCCTTTTACTACCTGTTCCTGCAACTCTCCCTTACTCTTTTCTTTAATAGGCCAACTAGTAATTACACCATTAACTAGCACTACAGTAATAGTTCCATAAAAGAAATGAGTCACAAAGTGTTAGAAGCAGTTAAATTAAAGTGGGAAAAAAAATCTCAAAGTAAAGAAAGTGAAGAGAATATAGGGGCAAAAACACACTTGAATATTAACAAATTTTCACAAATGTCAAAGAAATTAAAAGTTTTTAGAAGTTTGTAATTAAAACTAAAATTACATAAATATATAGCTAGATACAAAATTTCTGACTTGACAGATATAAAAGATGTGACATCTCACTATAGAAAACATAGAAAAGAGAGATGGTGGGAGGGCCAAGCATAATAGCCCTTCCACCCATAATATACTGATATGTTCTATTATCCTTCTAGTTTTTTTTTACACCTGTTACTTTTTTCATAAAAGTACAACCTAAGTATTTTTCATTCTAGGGTTTATTATATACCTGCAGTTATGAGAGAGAGAGACCCAAGAAAAACTATACTACATGATGAGAGTTAAAATCGAGGTTTAGAAAAATATTTTTCCCTTCCCTAAACTCTATGCAATGTAACCTTTCCATCACTGCCTCTTTATTGAAATTTTCAATTCCTTTTTGCAGTTATCATTCTTCCTTTCCCAATATCTTTGAAAGCCCACATCTTATGTGGCTTGATATATAAATGCCTTATTTTCTCTTTATGTGCAAACCGATATTTAATTGTTTTAGCTTTCACACACATTTCAAGTGTAAGAAACATAATGCTTGAGTTGGTAATTTCTTTTTTACTTATTACTGTACTAGTTTGCCTACATACATACATACATATATGTATATGTGCATGTGTGCATACATACACATACGCATTCCCTACTATATTCTAGAATCTATCGATACACATACACACACGCATATATATATATATACACACTTACTTAAAACCTTTATGATGAAGTTCTGGAGGAAGGGAGGTAGGAAGAAATATTTCAAAATAAGTGATGGCCTTTTGCATTGTTACATCAAAAGGACACATTAAAGGCCGCCATTCTTCTAGCATCTCAGCTGTGGCATCTGCTGGAAAATACCTAATAAAAAAGAAAGTTTTCATGTATTTGGTCATTGACTAAAAGCTCTACATCATTATATGACTGACAAAAAAGGGGGAGAAGGGGAATGTACTCATAAGATAATATCACACATTACCAATGTCAAGTTAGCTGACAAGAAACACACATTTTTACAATTCTAAAATAAACAGCCTGTCACACTTAAGTTAGATAAGGTAAATTTTCTTCTTGTCTTTGGACCTGGAAAAATGCTATAAAGCTGATAAATCTCAGATTCAAATCACCTACAAATTTAAAACATGACTGCTGTTATTTTTTTCTTCCTGTGTGCTATATAACAGCAATAAGAAAGAAAAAAAAATCTTGTCACAGGGAACCCAGTCTATATAAGAAACAGATAATCAGCAAAGTGAGAAAGAATATCAGCCCAGGAACCTCTTGGCACCTAAGGAACAAACCATTTACCCTCACTAGACCCTGAGTTCTCCTGTGTGTAAGAAACGACTGAGCTAGATGATCTGGTCCTACAGGCTCTAACATTCTAAAACCCTAAGACATGGGCAGGAGCATCCCTGGGGCACGGAAGATTCAGAAAAATAAAAGCGGAAGTGTACAGACAAACACAAAATGAAGACAAGGGATAATGAGGACCCATTATCCATTTGGGTATGGAACGGATACCCAAATGGGGAAGCAACTGGGGTTTAAAATAATGACAAGCATCTTAAAATTTCAGATTTGAATATGGGCCAAAAAAAGAAAACCCTTTCAAATACACTTGGAGGTTTGGCCTATACATTGTATTATTAATCTTATTATATCTTTATATCTCTGTGTTACTAGAATCACACTTCACTGCCTATCTTCAGAGATCTTATACACTGAATCCTCTTCCTAATTTTTCATAGTCAACTGTCAGCCAAGTAACCCAGAATAAAAGCTTGGCATTCTACAAATTACCTAAGAACCTAAAAACCAGTAAATACCTCAGTGATGATCAAATTTCACAAAATAACAATGCTCACTAGTAGCTTATCGAATAACTTAGGTTAGTTCTTAAGCTTCTTAAAAAGGAGACATTCTATATCTTGAAAATACATTTGTCCAAGACTGAGTAGTATAGTAGGTCAGCAACAAAATCTGATCTATAAACTAATTTCAACTCTTATAATAAGCATATGATAAATACACAAATTTCCATTCAAAAGAATTCACTGCATTCATAGCAGAAGTACATGTCTTAGAACAGCCTGATAAATAAGAATGAAAAAATAGTTCAAGACCATACATCTAGACTTTAATTAAACTAAATTCTATCCACATTTATCTTTAAACATCAGAATATGGGATATTCAAACATTCTACTGAAATGGAAAAAAAAAACATATGGGCCATCTTCTTATTATTCATATTTATATAATACCTACAAGGCTCATTTTGGAAAATAATTTTGACTTGAGTAACAATATTCCAGGGATATCTTTCAAATGAAGCCAGTTATACACACATTATTGCATTCTTACTTTCTAATGGGTGACTGACACCCACACCACTTAAACCTTTCTGAATTTATAAATGAAATCTGAAAAGTTCAGTTCAAGAGTTGGAAATAATATTGTGCTCAGTGACTAACATCACAACGTCACTATTTATATCTTTAATTTCCTTTTCAAGGCATACTAGAGACGGGGAAAAGTCCACAGAAACAATAAGAAGATTTATAAATTGAGAAGCTACTTACGGTCGGCAGCTCTTCACGAGTGTTTTGAGAACATTTTCTACAGAACTGGGGGGAAAAAGCCATTTGGTAAATTAGGTTGGTACATTTTAAGAACAGACATAATTCAATTAATAAATATCTCTAAGATACACAGTTATATATTATCTGTGTACACGCAATAACTAATCCTTCTCTTTCATATGCATAAAAGTCTAATGACTACCTAAATGCTGTAATCTACTCTTTCCTTTGTCTTCATTTTGTTCATTCTATACAATGAACGAAAGGGAAGAAAACTGGAAAAAGGGCAAATCATCTTCAATCTTTACAAAGTGGGCAGCAATGACCATACTTATCAACACATCAAGAAGTATGCTCAGAGGCTTCAAACAAACAGCAAAGTCTAGAGTGCTTCTATCAGCAGCTACCAGAGACTAGTTTTCTGTATCCTACTGGTGAGAATTTTACAACCCTCCAAGGCACTTTATTGCCAGGAACAATTATCAAAATAACAACAGCCACCTTTTTGACCAGCTACTTAAAAAGTTAGTTGATGAATATTAAAGGCTGTAATTTATTTTCCAACTTGTAGGTGGTTCAAGTAACTTTAGTAAAGCAAAATAAACACTGGTATATGAACTTATAAATAACACTTCTATTTTAATGAAAAGTCTAGTGTGTACTAGTTTAAACACACATCACCAGAATGGAATACTTAAAATATTAACTAGGCCACAGTCAAAAGAGGTCAAATACAAATCAACAAAACAAAGAGTGATTTCGAACTGGAATTTTAAAATAAATCTGTGCCTACTTATACTGTGATGTATACAAGTAAAAATAAAGCTAGTCCCTACATCTCAAAAGAACAAATTATGGGGGAAAGAGGTAACTTTTAGGCAGTGCTTCCACCTGACACTTTCTCATTAAGCTTCTTGGAATTCTTAAGTCCAGAAGTCTATCCAACGTCTCTGAAAGCTTAAGAACTAATCTTAAGAAATTCTTCAGGAAATTCTAAGGAATAACACAAACCAAACTCAGCACAAGTAATCAATGTAGTATATAACGGAGAAAGAAAACTACTAACTTCATTACTTGAAGCAGTAAGAATCTTCTTTAATTTCAAAAGTAAATATTTAGAACAAAATTAACTGAAGAGGAAACTGGGCTACTAATTACATGAGGTAATTCTAAAATAAAGAAGATGACCACATGGCTAGAGAGCCATCGTGGAGCATTTTCTGATTATCAAAGAGAGATATTAACTTCTCTCACATAAAAAAACTCACCAATTCAGAAACAGTTTAATTGAGGTAACATCTAAGCTTGCCTAGTTTTTTTTTTTTTTTTAAAAGGTGGGGAGAGGGGGGCAAACTTCTCTCCAACTACATTTACAACTCCCTGAAGACCATAACTATGATTTTTACTCCTGGGCATTTCTGAAGGGCTTATAACAAGGCTGTGTTCATTTACATATATACATATATTACTAATATATTTATATATTTATTCATTTACAAAGCTCTATAAACCTTTTCTATCAGGGCAATAAATAAAAGCATGGATCTTTGGACCTTCTTTTAGTTTGGACTGAAGACCCCCACTGAGAAACAAGTTTTAGAACTCATAGATAAGATGTGAAGGTCCATCAGGTTACAAACAAAACAAGAGATCAATTTAAATATAGATTTTAAAAAAAGGTAATTCTAAAAAAAAAATATTCTAAAATGGTAAACTTATGATTCAAGGAAATAAGCAGAAGATCTATAATTCTACACTTCCTAATGTCTGTTTTCATGTTAACTTTACATTTATTTTTAACTATTTCTGTGGCAGTATTTCTATTTGATAGTACAACACAGAAAACCTGCTATGCTTACTGGTATTCTACCAACAAACTTTCATATAATATGAAAAATGATTCTAGAAAACCAGTCACAAAAGGCTGCATAGCTCTACTTTCTCCACTTCCCCTCACGCTTCAGAAGAACAGGTGGTTAATTGTAAGACTTGATAGCTGTCACTTCACTCACTAGAGGAATGGGGTGTGTGGGAATGTGATTCAGTTCGTCTAAATGAAGTCAAATTCAACCCCTCCTTATATATAAGCCTGTGCCAATGGATTTATGCTCTTTATCCAGAAAAGGGTACAATCTCTCTAACCTGTGATATCTGTATAGTGACCTTTTGTGATTCTTGTAATCTCTCAAGATGAAGGGAACAATGTTTCTGTTTAAAAATAAAATAAAAGGTTAAGGCTAGATGCTACTAGATTATACTTCACTAATTTTTAGAGGGAGTGAATAATCACTAAAGTTTTCCCAACTGTTGGAAATTTCTAATGTTAAAGTGACAACAATTCAAAACACTTCTTTTTTTTTAATCAATCAAAAGGGATCTAACAGAGGAACTAAGCTTTGGGTGGGTTTTCTCAAACCCTCTTCCCTCTTAGTAAAGGCATGTTAGGTTGGAAAGAAAGCCACAGTATATCATGTAATGAATGGTTCACAGCTTGGGCTCAGAGTCAGACAGATTTGAAGGTGAACACTTGTCCAACTATCTACTAGGAGAGAAATACTATATAACCTCATATCTGTATAAGAGAAGTAATACCTACCTCTCAAGGCTTTTACAAAAATTAAACAAGATAATGTAAAGAAAGCAGTTACCTGGCCCAGAATTAAGCACAATAAACGTTAACTATAATTATTTCATATTTAGCCAACATAAATTATATTTTCAATCTCAAGAACTAAAATTTTGTACTAATTTTGCTTTTACACTTGTTCTACTGCCTCTGAGTAGCTATTAATTTATATTTAGGAAATGGCATCAAAATAGTAAAGTCTTCCCCCAACTGACACCCTATTTATCAGGGCAGAACGTAAGTTCCTGTCCCAATTCTTGAGCTCTTGTCCCAGTTTCAACAAATGACTCTGTGTGAATTTTTCTTTTTGGGAAGCAAGTTCCTTATGATTCCTTATGTTAATAAAGTAAATGCCAAATATGTAGCCGAGAAGCCTGAGGAAAGCCAAAAGCTTTGGCCTCGAGTTACTGAGATAGTGGACTTATATAAATCTGGACAATGTTCATGACGAAATCAAAGAAATGTACAGCAAATGATATAGTCAAAATGAGAGTAGTATGGACTGCCCATGGCCAGAAGAACATTCAGCTTCACTTCACAATTCTTGAGCTAAAAATTAACTTCAGAGTAATCAGACTGGCTTTCCTATAAATGAACTAGGAAACTGTAACCCTGGTATATTCTACATACCTCTCCTTCAACCTCCCTGTAACTTAATACATCCATTGTTTCCTGTTTTTCCTAAATCAAACAAATGTACCATCAGTTAGTCAAACACTAGCCATCTCAAAGCTAATCTTTTAAAATCTAACACTGCTTATCAGCAAGCAGTCATCCATCACAGCCACTTCACACAAAATTTTGTTGTTGTTCAGTCGCCAAGTCGTATCTGACTCCTCGTGACCCCATGACTGCAGCGTGCCAGGCCTCCCTGTTCATCACCATCTCTCAGAGTTTGCCTAGGTTTATGTCCATTGAATCTGTGAAGTCATCCAACCATCTCATCATCTGCCATCTTCTCCTTTCCTTAGTGAGCTGCCTACATTTGTAACTTGTAATATGTTACTCCAATTAAGTGCATGGAACACTGTTTCATGACATAAAACCATGACCCGAAGATTCAAATGCTTCTTTTATGAAGTAAACAATAAACAGCTCTTAAGTTGCTAGTATTAAGTTCACAGCTACCTAGATCTTCCCCAATTTTAATTTTTCTATTGAATAATAATAAACAAAACCCCTACAAATTGTTTATCCAGTAGGAAGTAAGACAGATGAGAATAAAAAGGGTATCTTGCTCCTGAGGCAAAAGGAAAGAAGGACAAAGAGGGAAAGGAAGCAAAGGAGAAGGAGGAGGATGGGACAGAGAAGACCAAGGGAAAAGAGAAGCAAGTTTATAATCCTTGTTCCAAACAATGGAACCAGCTTTTAAAATCATGTTGAAATGCATGGCATTCTAAGCAGTGGTTTCAGTAAAGACAAATACATAAGGCACAGGAGTTTAAGACTTGAAAGACAAACAGTTAACAAATGAAGCAACCTTTCACTTTTGATTACTAAAATAGTATTCTAAAAATAGTTATGAACACATGCAGTCAGCTGACAGAACTGTTTCAAAATGTGTCAGAATACATCTAAGACGAAAGTACTCAAAACAAAATACCAATTCCAAAAGCATGTCATATTAAAGGGTTCTTTAAGAAATTTTCTAAAATAAAATGTTTATAAAAAGTCACACTTCTATCCCTTGTTTATGAACACTTGCTCTTCTACTGTATTATTGATAAATAGAATCTTAAGTGGAAAGTACATTTTTAAATGTTTTCAGTGACCCCACATCTTAGAAATTCAGTGGACAGAGACTATCCATGAGGAACCAAAAGTACTGTTATCTGGCTCTCCAAATAGTATCTCTAATATTTCTGCATAAGAACCAACACCATTAGATTCCTCTGGTATTAAAAATCCAGGTAAATATGATGAAGAAAAGTCCAAGAACCAATGAATTAAAAAATCTTTCAAAGTTAATTGTTATAACTTTATACAGTGTGACCTGAATGGAAATACTGTAACAGGTTCTCCTTTGCAGAGAAGTAAAATATGATAATAACAGTAAAAAGATTACAAGAAATGAGAGACAATGAATAAAAGAATTATAGTCCTGAAAAACTGTTTTAAGTATAATTTTCTACCTTGTTTTTTAAACAGAAGACACATTAAGCTTCACATTTTGTCCTACAGTGCGGCCTCTCACCAAGAAAGTGCCCCCTCAAAAGTAGTTCCCAGTATTATCTCTGATTCCTTAAAACTGGAACAATAATCACCAGTTTTAAAAAGAGGTGCATCAACAGAGCTGCACTTCACAATGTGTGCTCCTTTTAGTGGAAGCATACAGCCCGGCATGTAAGTACTTCAAGCCACTAGGCCAATATAGCTCATCTTCTTGGAGCATCAACTTTAGTTAAGAGATACATAGGGAAGAAATTTTTACTTATGAAAACATGACTTAATAATGAATGTTTATTAGGCCAATATAGCTCATCTTCTTGGAGCATCAACTTCAGTTAAGAGATACATAGGGAAGAAATTTTTACTTATGAAAACATGACTTAATAATGAATGTTTAAGATAAAATGTAAAAATTTCAAGAAATTTCTCATACCATACCTCTTAGGAAACCTCTTTGGGGAAAGGATAGGAGGTATTAAATGGACAGTCTGAGATGCATAGGAACAGGAAGAATACTAGTTTGGAAACTAAAAGACCTGCATCTTACAGAATTAAAAACAGAAAAAAAGAAAGTGCTGGACTAGTGGTAAGAAAACAGGAAGGGCTGATTTATGAGGCAGGAAACTTTAACTTGCATGGAAGCAAGAAAAGAGAAAACAAATCCCTAAGACTTTAACCACATGCAGGGAGCATTCTGGAAATGTTAAGGGACATTTTTGATTATCACAATTAGTAGGGAGGACTCATTGAAACTTTAGTGATTAAAGCCATGTATACCAGATATCCGGCAATTCACGGAACAGCCAAACTCAACAAAAAATTATTATTGCAAGACTTTCAAATATCTCAATACATGGTCATATAGATTAAAACTTTTTGAACATAAAAGATAACTTTTAACGTTAACTATTTTTCACAGTTTATTAACAGACATCGAATCTCTAGGAATACAACTAACATATAAATTGAAGGAAGTCTGTACTTTGTTTTGCTGAAAATTTTACCTAAGGTTATTCATGATTTCTAAAGAAAAAAATTACAGCATAATGACAGTTCTGCTGCCACATCTGATTTGCCAAAACCAAATTCTTGAGCATATACTGCTGCTACTGCTAAGTCACGTCAGTCGTATCCGACTCTGTGTGACCTCATAGACGGCAGATTTGCATATAAATATTCCCTGGTAGCTCAGACGGTAAAGCGTCTGCCTACAATGCTGGAGACCTGGATTCAATCCCTGGGTCGGAAGATCCCCTGGAGAAGGAAATGGCAACCCACTCCAGTATTCATGCCTGGAAAATCCCATGGACCAAGGAGCCTGGTGGGCAACAGTCCATGGGGTCGCAAAGAGTCGGACACGACTGAGTGACTTCACTACATGTAACTAATATTAATGATTAAGTCTTAGAACCAAGTATCATTGGCAGTTAGTGATATATAAAAAATGAGGACATCACAGAACTTCATTAATAGTTTGTTGTTGAAATGCTTCATGTTTTTTTGGACTGTCATCTTTTTTGGATAGGGCACAAAAGGCTATTCATGCTGTAAAAATTGCACACTGACATTATTTATGTTGGCAAAAGTCAACTGCACAAATTTTATATGGCTTCATATACTAATGTGTCTTTTCTCAATTCATCCTTTGCCTCTATTTCTTTCACATGTAATAATGTTCAAAAATAATCTTTGGAAATACTAGTAACTATCCCACATAATTACATAAAGAATCACTGTGACACTATGTTATAAATAGGGGCTTCGCTGGGGGTTCAGACCATGAAGAATGTGTCTGCAATGCGAGAGACCAGAGTTTGATCCCTGGATTGAGAAGATCCCCTGGAGAAGGGAATGACTACTCACTCTGGTATTCCTGCCTGGAGAATTCCGTGGACAGAGGAGCTTTGTGGGCTACAGTCTATGGGGTCACAAAGAGTCAGACATGACTGAGCAACTAACACTCTTTTTTTCACTATGTTAT
>NW_011494738.1:2412036-2427255 GCF_000754665.1 Bison bison bison | reverse complement strand
AAATAAGGTCAGCTCACCTGCCAGAGTATCTTACTTCCTTTTTTCCCAGGCAGTAGTCTGAAGTTAAAAGTTATTTCTCTCTCTCTCATCAGATGTATGATGTTATTTTGTATCCTAGTACTAAATTTTATTTTAATGTCCACTAAAATACTGCTCTTACCTTTTCTTGTACTTCTGATACAGAATGTTTTGACCTTTTTTACTTATAAATTCAAACTTACTCATTATAAATAGATGTAAAATCTGAATACCATACTGTTTTACAGTGTAACAGTGCATACATGTTTGAAATACAGATTGCTTCATGTAAACTTTGTTGTTGTTCAGTTATTAAGCTGTGTTTGACTCTTTGCAATCCATGGACTGTAGCACATTGGCTCCTCTGTCCTCCACTATCTCCCAGAGTTTGCTCAAATTCATGTCCATTGAGTCGGTGATGTTATTTAACTATCTCATTCTCTGCCACCCTCTTCTTTTGCTTTCAATCTTTCCCACCATCAGGGTCTTTTCCAATGAGTCGGCTCTTTGCATCAGGTAGCCAAAGTATTGGAGCTTCAGCTTCAGCATCAGACCTTCCAAAGAATATTCAGGACTGATTTCCTTTAGAATTGACTGGTTTGATCTTTGCTGTTCAAGGGATTCTCAAGAGTCTTCTCCAGCACTACAATTCAAAAGCACCAATTTTTGACACTCAGCCTTCTTTATGGTCCAACTCTCACATCTGTACATAACTACTGGAAAAATCATACCTTTGACTAGATGTACCTTTTTCGGCAAAGTAATGTTTCTGCTTTTTAATACGCTGTCTAGGTTTGTCATAGCTTTCTTTCCAAGGAGCACGTCTTTTAATTTCACGGCTGCAGTCACCATCTGCAGTGATTTTGGAGTCCAAGAAAATAAAGTCTGTCACTGCCTCCACTTTTTCCCCTTCTATTTGCCATGAAGTGATAGGGTCAGATGACATGATCTTCATTTTTCGAATGTTGAGATTCAAGCCAGCATTTTCACTCTACTCTTTCACCTTCATCAAGAGGCTCTTTAGCTCTTCACTTTCTGCCATTAGAGTGGTATCATCTGCATATCTGAGGTTACTGGTATTTCTCCCAGCAATCTTGATTCCAGCTTGTTCTTCATCCAGCCTGGCATTTGGCACAATGTATTCTGCACATAAGTTAAATAAGCAGGTTGACAATATACAGCCTTTTCATACCCTTCTCTCAATTTTGAACCAGTCAGTATTCCATGTCCAGTTCTATCTGCTGCTTCTTGACCTGCATACAGGTTTCACAGGAAGCAGGTAAGGTGGTCTGGTATTCACATCTCTTTAAGAATTTTCCAGTTTGTTGTGATCCACACAAAGGCTTTATTTAGCATAGTCAATGAAGCAGAAGTAGATGTTTTTCTGGAACTCTCACTTTTTCGATGATCCAACAGATGTTGGCAATTTGATCTCTAGTTCCTCTGCCTTTTCTAAATCCAGCTTATACATCTGAAAGCTCTTTGCTCACATACTGATAAAGCCTAACTTGAAGGAATTTGAGCATAACCCTGCTACTATGTGAAATGAGCCTAACTGTAGAGTAGCTTGACAATTTTTTGGCACTGCCCTTCTTTGGAATGAAAAATGACCTTTTCCAGTCCTATGGACACTGAAAAGTTTTCCAAATTTACTGACATAATGAGTGTAGCACCTTAACAGGATCATCTTTTAGGATTTTAAATGGCTCAACTGGAATTCCATCACCTTCACTAGCATTGTTCATAGTGATGCTTTCTAAGGTCCACTTGACTTTATACTCCAGGATGTTCGGCTCTAGGTGACTGACCATACCATGGTGGTTATTAGGGTCTTTGACCTTTTTTGTATAGTTCTTCTGTGTATTCTTGCCACCTCTTCTTCATCTCTTCTGTTTCTGTTAGGTCCTTACCTTTTCTTTCCTTTACCATGCCCTTCCTTGTATGAAATGTTCCCTTGATATCTCCAAGTTTCTTGAAGATATCTCTAGTCTTTCCCATTCTATTGTTTTATTTCTCTGCACTGTTCATTTAAAAAGGCCTTCTTATTTCTCCTTCCTAGTCTCTGGAACTCTGCATTCAATTGGGATATCTTTCCCTTTATTTCTTTTCCCATTATTTCTTTTTTGGTTAAAACATAATTTATATTTATTTTTGAGTGTAGAAAGGTCATGTTACTTATGAATTTCACTTTGGAATAGTTATCTATAGAATACAACAGGAGTTGCTGAGTCTATTTGAGTCAAGAGTCATGGCTTTAAAGCAAAAGATTTTGGCAAAGACTCGATGTCTCCTCAAAATACCAAGAACAGTTAAGGTGAAACTTTTAAGGAAGGTTTCCATAACAACAGGGATAATGTGAAGTTAAGGAAATAACTTGGTAATTAGTACCAAGATGAATGGGAAGAACTACAAACAATACCTAACACTAACAGTTATAAGCTTTAACAAAATTTCCAGGAAAACAGTGGCATTGCTGGAGAGGAAAGCCACAAGTATTCATGAATAACCATATAATACTTGAAAAAAAAAAAAAGTGGCTGCCTCTGGAAAGTTACACCTGTCAGGACAGTGGCTGCCTCTGGAATGTTACACCTGTCAGGACAGGAGGTATGACACTTGGTTATAAAGAAGTAAAAGAACTACTGAAAAAGGAGAAATTACTGAAGGAATTGCTTTCTCTCCCACATGATTTATCAAACACTTTCAGAGGTAGTCAAAAAATCAGCCAGGAAAATTTCAGAAAGATAACTGATTTGAACACAGTTTAAAGGTTTCTGAAATCTATGAAATGGTGATTCTAATCAAAAGTTCAATGGGCTCGTATTTTAAGGTCTAGTCAATCCAGTCTGTGCCACGCTCCTTCCAGCAGAAATAAAACTCAAAAGTAATCCTTCATGTTAAATTTTGAGTTTTCATAATAAATATTAGTAAAAACACATTTGGACATTTTACCATTTAGTTTTATGACAGGTTTTGCCATTTTTATCACTGAAATGGGTTTCTTTGTTTTAACACATGGAGTCTTCAGGATATAAATGCCTTCTGACCATTATATTTGTGACCACTGTCCAAAAACAGTTAGGGCCTAAGTTCACAATTACCTATATTTATTTACTCTTTTCATTAAATCATTTCACTATTTACCTATGACATGAATATCTTTTAGAGTCTGCCATTTGCCGTCATTTTCCAAATAAATTCACTTAAGACTGCTGACTTAAGTGAAGCCTAATAATTAAATGCACTGACCTGGGTAGGCATGTAAACATGTCTAGGACTGAGAGAAAAAAGAAAGAAGTAAATGTTTAAAGATTTAATTTATAAAAGAGAGAAAGGAAAAATACAGGCATATAAAATGATGTTCTTCAGGAAATGAGTACATATGTATATAAAACAAACTACTCTAGATAATAAAAGGAAATAGCTATTAAAAGTTGAAGAAAAGATTTCCTAAAAATAAACCTCAATTACAAATTCAAGTAAAACATGCAAAGATTAAGAAATTTAAGGGGTAGATCACAACCGGACAAATTGTTAACAGGGATAAATGACACTGTGCAGTCAAGTCTGAAATCACTATTATTCAAAACAGGACAGATCATCACACTGCGCTCTGTAAAGGTTCTGAATAAAATACAAAACGTACCAAAATGAGAGATCTGGAAGAGTCAAGATGTATGCACAAGAAGCCATAAACACCCAGAGATTTATAATCTTGGAATGTCTAAACATTACTAGGAGATTATATAAACCAAGGAGCACATTTGACCATGCTCTGAAACTGATGCTTCTTTAACTATAAGTGTTTGTGCTCTGGGATGTGGGTCCCCCTGGAATAGGCAAAGCTCCTCTCTGAAGCATTCATTTTAGCTGAAGAATTAAAACACACGTGGATATACTATGAAGAATGCCAAATGTGCATTACTTTTAGTGACAAAATACTAGATTTCAAACAAAAATCTCTCGTTTTCTTTGGCCAGTACGCTGATGAACTTTAGTTGTTAAGAAATACAGTGGTGGGAAATTCTTAACTGCAGTTTCAGATATAAGTTCAGTTCAGTTCAGTGGCTCAGTCGTATCCAACTCTTTGCAATCCCATGGACTGCAGCACACCAGGCCTCCCTGTCTATCACCAACTCCCAGAGCTTATTCAAACTCAAGTCCATTGAGTCAGTGATGCCACCCAACCATTTCATCCTGCCGTTCCTTTCTCCTCCTGCCTTCAATCTTTCCCAACATCAGAGTCTTCTCCAATGAATCAGTTCTTCACATGAGGTGGCCAAAGTATTGGAGTTTCAGCTTCAGCATCAGACCTTCCAATGAATATTCAGGACTGATGTCCTTTAAGATGGACTGGTTGGATCTCCTTGCAGTCCAAGGGACTCTCATGACTCTTCTCCAACACCACAGTTCAAAAGCATCAATTCTTCGGCACTCAGCTTTCTTTATAGTCCAATTCTCCAGCAGTCCATACATGACTACTGGAAAAACCACTGCTTTGACTAGATGGACCTTTGTTGGCAAAGTAATGTCTCTGCTTTTTAATATGCTGTCTAGGTTTGTCATAGCTCTTCTTCCAAGGAGCGTCTTTTAATTTCAAGAGGGCAATAAATGGTTTTAGGAGTCAAGTTACATAGAAATGAGCACATTAAAATGTATATTTGCTTGCTTATCTCAAGTAATCCAACATTTCTCAACTAGTATCAAGCCCCAAAAGTGCTCTCCCAAAAGTACTTTAAATGGAAATACTTACTTAGGAAACCAATTTAATCCCAGGTGTTCTGTCTTGGAATATAATATTCTTTCCACCATGTCATAAAGTGGTCGCCAAGGTAACTCCAAATCATCTCTTGAAAGAAGTTCCTTTTTCCTAATTAAAGAAAGAGTGTGCACATTACACACTATACAGGGCAGGCAGTTGTTAAATGCTGCTGTCATCACAGTGGGTTTTGCTTTCCCCCATCCTCAGCCATTCACTGGTAAAACATGTCAGTAGGAAGAACAACGCACAGGACTTTTGCTGCTGCTCAAACCTCAAAGGGCACCACATAAAAAGAGGCATTACACAGCCATTATGGAGAACAGTGTGGAGATTCCTTACAAAACTGGAAATAGACCTGCCATATGACCCAGAAATCCCACTGCTGGGCATACACACTGAGAAAACCAGAACTGAAAGAGACATGGGTACCCCAATGTTCATTGCAGCACTGTTTACCATAGCTAGGACATGGAAGCAACCTAGATGTCCATCAGCAGATGAATGGATAAGAAAGCTGTGGTACATATACACAGTGGACTATTACTCAGCTACTAAAAAGAATGCATTTGAATCAGCTCTAATGAGGTGGATGAAACTGCAGCCTATTATACAGAGTGAAGTAAGTCAGAAAGAAAAATACCAATACAGTATATTAACGCATATATAAGGAATTTAGAAAGATGGTAACAATGACACTATATGTGAGACAGCAAAAGAGATACAAAGAACAGACTTTTGGACTCTGTGGCAGAAGGCAAGGGTGGGATGATTTGAGATAACAGCATTGAAATGTATATTATCGTATGTGAAATAGATCACCAGTCCAAGTTTGATGCATGAAACAGGGCACTCAAAGTCGGGACACTGGGACAACCCTGAGGGGTGGGATGGGGAGGGACGCGAGAGCGGGGTTCAGGATAGGGGACCTGAACCCTATAGGGACATAGACACCCATGACTGATTCATGTCAATGTATGGCAAAAACCACTACAATACTGTAAAGTAATTAGCCTCCAATTAAAATAAATTAATAATTGAAAAAAGAGGCATTACAATTTGTGCCACCATTACTGTAGATGAATTTCATACTTTCCCGTACTATCTATGGAGTACTCCCTGTTTCTGGAATTGTGCTTGGTGTCCAGGATAAGAAAAGAATAAATGATCCCTGTCTTCGCAAGGAACTTACAACTTACACAAGGGAAGCTAATTAGTATAAATGAAACAATCAGACAACATATAGTTCAGTGTGTGTGCTAGAGAAGAGAAGGCTTCATGGAGGAAAAAGAATTTTAGTTAAAAGGTTAATAATTAACACATGTAGTTTAAACTTATGATAAAGTCTTCTACAATCTTTCTCCAAAATGGTAACCTGGGACTTGGTCTTACCAAAGAACACTTGGCTTTCCTCATTCCCTTAAATCTTGAAGAAAGAAAAAAATCTTACCAGAAATTACAACAAATGGACTTACTTTAACAAGTTGATCAAGAGACGGGCAAATCCCTGCATCATGCTGATTTCCAGTTTTGGAATTGATACCAGCTCATATAATAACTTGATAAAAAGAACATGATCTTCTTTGCTAAATTTTCTCCCATAAAGTCGAATATATCTGGAAAAGAAAAATTGATACAGACTTTAAAAATAGATACATGGTGACACATTTTTGTTCACTGGGGCATTAGTCACATGCCCAAGGTGCAGAAGTAATGTAAATGTCCATCAACAGATGGATAAAGAAAATATGGGTGTGTATGTACACACACATACATACACACATATATATGTGTAGGAATATTATTCAGCCTTTAAGAAGAAGGCCATCACATGCTAAAACATAGATGGACCTTGAGGACATTATGCTAAGTGAAATAAGACATCAAAAAAAGTCAAATACTGGATGATTACCACTTATATGTAATATCTAAAGTAATCAAACTCACAGAAACAGAATGATGGTTGCCAGGGGCTGGAAAGGCAGAGACAGGGAGATAACAGGGTTTCAGTCATACAAGATGAAAAAGTCCTAGAGATCTGTGGCATAACAATGTACACACTTAACAATACCACATGCTGCTGCTGCTGCTAAGTCGCTTCAGTCGTGTCCAACTCTGTGACCCCATAGACGGGAACCCACCAGGCTCCCCCGTCCCTGGGATTCCCCAGGCAAGAATACTGGAATGGGTTGCCATTTCCTTCTCCAATGCATGAAAGTGAAAAGTGAAAGTGAAGTCGCTCAGTCGTGTCTGACTCTTAGCGACCCCATGGACTGCAGCCCACCAGGCTCCTCCATCCAGGGGATTTTCCAGGCAAGAGTACTGGAGTGGGGTGCCATTGCCTTCTCCAACATAGTACACTTAAAAATTGTTAAGAGGGTAAATTTAAGAGCTTGCCACAATTAAAAACAATACGTATTGCTACACTTTAATTTCAAATGTCTTTGATGTTATTTTGTATCCATTCATCATTGTGCAGTAAAGATTTACTCTGGATTTTAATTGAGAGATTACCAAATAAGTATTTTATTGACAAGAAACCTCTAATGATAACTGAATTCTCATCAACCTTTAATGACCTGCAATCCCATTCCTGGGCATGTATCCAGAGAAAAACATGATCTGAAAAGATACACACACTCCAATGTTCATTGCAGCACTGTTTACAATAGCCAAGACATGGAAGTAACTTAAATGTTCATCAACAGAGGAATGGATAAAGAAGATGTGGCACATATATACAATGGAATATTCCTCAGCCATTAAAAAGGATGAAGTAATGCTACTGCAGCAACATGGTGGACCTAGAGAGTGTCACACTGAGTGAAGTAAGTCAAATACAGGGGAAATCATATATGACATCTCTTATATCTGGGATTTTTTAAAAAAACTGATACAAATGAACTTACTTACAAACAGGAAGAGACTCACAGACTTAAAAAAATGAACTTATGGTTGTGGGGAGGGACAGTCAGGGCCTTTGGGAAGGTCATGAACACACTGCTATATTCAAAATGGATAATCAAAGGACCTGCTGTATAAGCACGTGGCACTGTGCTCACTGTTACGTGCCAGCCTGGATGGGAGTGGAGTCTGGGGGAGAATGGGTATGTGTACATGCATGGCTGAGTCCCTCTGCTGTCCACCTGAAACAACCACAACACTGTTGATTGGCTATACCCCAATACAAAATAAAAAGTTTAAAGTTCGGGGGAAAAAAATTCTAATGACCAATTATAACACTGATGCTTTATTGTTGTATGGTCTTAACTGGCTTTTTGTCACAATAACCTGAAAAGAATCCCTCTGGACCTTTCCCTTATTAAACAATGCTCATTCAAGATAACAACCTATTTAAGGACTTACTGAAACTAATTTAAAACACCACATCAAAGCACAATAAAACAGAAGAAAAGAGTATAGACATAAAAGTTTACTGTTTTAACCACAAGAATCTTTGATGCAGGCTTACTAAGAATCTAAAACAATACAGCAAGTTATCTAACTTGTACTATTTGTTTCTAGACTCATAACTATAATAAAATTAAATTGCTACAAAAAGTACAGTTTTTAATCTCAAAATTGTACGTTTTCATTCTTTTTTTTAACTTTAGAGACTCAATGTAATCAAAAGTGTCAACTATAAGCAAACTGAAGGAAAAAGTGTCCCCAAAAGCAAGAATGACCATGGCATAGTTAAGGACTAACTACTTAGAAACCAAACTTAAACTTAGAACAAATTACTGGATGCCTAAAATCATAAAATCCTTTGAGGAAGACCATTCTACAGACAAATACACAAATCAAGAAAAAAGCATTAATATTCCTTATATGATTTTTAGCACTTCCCATTAACTATGATCAAATTAAACTCACCTTTAATTTCTAAAGTGAGAATAACTGTTTTTCTTTTTCTAGAAAATCCTCAAAATTCTTGGTTCAGTAAAAGCACTCTTTATTTTCTCAGGCAGCTGCATATTTATTCAGCTCTTGTCTGTCCATCCAAGGTATAATCCCATGATTTCACCTTAGTACTAGACATCTAACCAGTATAGGGTGAGCAGCAATGAGACCAGAGATGTTTTACCTTTCAGTGAATGTTTCTTAAGCACCTAGGCCAGGGAAAGTAACTGGGCTAATGAAGACAATACACAAAGACCCTAAGCCCAGGGCTGCCAGAGGTACTTCAAACTGCTGAAAAAGCCTGGTACAAACTCCTGAAGTCTCTCTCAATTTCACTCTAAATTGAGGAGTAAAAGCTAGAATCATCTAAATGCTACTTTCAAACGAAAACAAACCGTATCCATAAGAAACAGTATATATCTTAAAGATAAAACAGAATTTTGCAAAGAAACATCTCTTGTTCCCAGTGGCTACCTCAGGCCTTGTCAGGGCTCCAAGTGCCCTTGTGGTTAGGCACTTACTCTCCCCTGTGGCTAAGACATTTCTGTGGAAAAACTGGAGAAACACTGCTCTAAGCCTTTGAAATAATTTACCTACAAGCCCATCACTTTTGCTGCAGTATATAAATTGTGTAAAAATGAAGGACATAAAATTCATAAACTCCAAAATTCAATACTATGAAGAGACCAACAGGGGAATCCTCAGAGGAGCTAGGACTGCTAACAAAACCAAAAACTTTAGGGGGATTACTCACAAACTTATTTCCCCTGTTAACAGCAAATAGTTCTTCCCAACCAGAAAGTAATTCCTGTCTCAGAATTTATCAAAACACAGCCCAAGAATGCTACTTCTGAAAAGCACAGAAGTACTAAAAGAAGAAAGTTAACTGGTCTTCATTAAAATCAGGAACTTCTATTCACAATTAAATACCATGAAAAGTGAAAGACATTTCGAAGATACTTGGAATCAGATATTTGGAACACATACCTACCTGATAAAGCATTCACTCAAACTGCATTAGAACTCCTACAAGTCAATTAGAAATAGCACAAACTAATTAAAAAAAAAAAAATGGGCAAAAGACTCAGGTAGGCACTTCTGGAAAGCCAACATCCAGACGACTTGATGAGCACATGAAAAGACACTCAACATCATCACTCATCAGTAAATGCAAATTAAAACTACAATAGGGTACCACTTCACACCACCGTACTGGCTGAAATTAAAAAGCCCACAATACCCAGTTTTGGTGAGAATAGGACAAAACCACTTTTTATAGCCACTCTGGAAAAACTTGACATCACCTCATAAATGTTCACTAGACATTAGACTGTTTAAGACACACATTCCTGGGCTCTATCTTAAAAGTGTATGTGTTAATCACTCAGTTGTGTCCGACTCTTTGCAACCCCATGGACTGTACCCTGCCAGGCTCCTCTGTCCATGGGATTCTCCAGGCAAGAATACTGGAGTGAGTTGCCATTCCCTTTCTCCAGGGAATCCTCCCAATCCAGGGATAGAACCCAAGTCTCCTGCATTGCAGGCAGATTTTTTACCATCTGAGCCACCAGAGAAGCCCATCAAAACTAGTCCATCAAAAATACCGGGAGTGGTAAATGCAATAAAGTTGCTTCTTTTTTCTTTCTTGAAAAAGGAAATTTAAAAAACTATTCAGAGTGGAGACTGAGAGTCTTCACTTAAAACTACTCTAGTTGTTTTTTCCTTATATTTATTCAAAAATTCTACTTTAGATTGTATTTAGAGATAGTCCATTCCCTTTTCCCAATTAATTTGCACATTAAATTTTAGGACTAAAAATTTCTATCAAAATACTTCAAAACCTTAATAACAGTCATGACTGAATTTTCAAATAGGATATTTTCTTAAACTATCCAGAATATATAGGTGACAAGTCATTAGGTTCCATCCTCCCACAGGAGGAAAACACAGTAAAATACAGAAGCACTTTTCAACTGCTTCCTCCTCACAACCTTATAGTGTTATTAGTAAAACGCTTTATGTTTTCATCTCAAGTAAAGACAGCAGCATACCAGGAACAGTCATTATATAATCAAATGTGCAATGCTGTCACAGTTTTCTACTATACATCCTGAAGATAAGTTTACTATATATTTCTAGAAAATTTAAGTAAAAAGTATAAGATTATACAGTACTATTGACATGAACTAAGAATTAGAGCTTAACTAGAGGCTAAAAATAATTGGTTTTCAATACAGGCTTTGTCATTCATCAATTATTTTTCTTCAAGGTAATCACTTGGTTTCTAAGGTTCTAAATATATCCACAAATAAAAGTAAAATTAACATCATTTTAAAGCAACATTAAGACTGTGTTATTATAAAACATATAAGACATTTGGCAAAGAAATTTAATCTCAAGTAAGTGCTTTACTTTGGGTAGTCCTACTTAAAAGACAAAAAATGAAACTTTAACTTGAAATTTTAAAAGCCAGAATTTAAATACTGTCATTGAAAAGTACTTAAAAGCATGTGTGGATGATTTAAAAAAAAAAAAATCACATCCAGCAATATGCCCTAAATAAAAATTCAGAATATCAAAGTCAAAATACCAAAAATCTTTTCAATGCACATTTGCAATAATAAGTATTTCTTGGGAAAAAACCTAAAAGTCTGATAAAGGAATGATTTGTTAAATTCATTTGTTAAATAAATTTGTTAAATTTGTGGTTTGTGCCTTTAGACTACAGTGCAGTCATTTAAAATTGTTTTCAAAGAATTTTATAGACGTCAAATGCAACATCATATAAAATATCATGATATAAAACATTCACAATATGTAACTAAACAAAAAGAAACATTCATGCATTAGGATTAAAAAATAAAACAAACACTAAAAATATTACTTCTTGATGATCATACTGACTCATGTTCTTCTGTATACCTCTGTTTATACAAACTGTTTTAAAGGAAACAGGCATTATCTATTATAATTAAAATTAACATGTAAAAATATTTCATATCAACTTCTGCTGTACAATGCTTATAACTAGGTAATTAATATTTCTGCATTTCTACTATTATCTTAATTAAAAGACCCTTTATCAAAGACTACTCAACTCCTACTTAAAAGGGCACAGGAGAGATTCCTTGGAGGTCCAGTGGTTAGGATTCAGCGCTTTCACTGCTGTGGTCCAAGTTCAATTCCTGGTGGGGGAAGTAAGATTTTTCAAGCAGCACAGTAGCCAAAGCAATTTTTTAAATAAATAAGAGCATAGGAGTCAAGTTGTTCTCATCAGCCAAAAGTGAGACCATAAATCACAATAAATGAAGTGAAGTTGCTCAGTCGTGTCTGACTCTTTGCAACCCCATGGACTGTAGCCTATCAGGGTCCTCTGTCCATGGGATTCTCCAGGCAAGAATACTGGAGTGGGTTGCCATTTCCTTCTCCAAGGGATCTTCCCAACCCAGGGATTGAACCCGGGGCCTCCCGCATTGCGGGCGGACGCTTTATCATCTGAGCCACCAGGGAAGCCCCATAAATCACAATAATTAACTGCAAAAGATGTTCAAGTTCATAAAGAATAAAAGGTATCACCATTTTGCAATCTATAACAGATGCAGGATGGCCACTAACATCACAAAAAGAGAACATCGGAGGTTACTCATCTCCTGATACAATTATACAATATCAACTATTATACAGTCCTGAAACAGAAAATTAAACTTTATGTGCTGAAGAACAGCAACAAAATCAATTAGTGTGTCTTTACCACTTCAATCTGACTTCCACTAAAGCAGAAGTGGAAATGTAATTAGAATTATATAATTAATAAAGCTGACTTTAAAAGACACAAATAAAAATTGTAAACTTACAGAAACTATGCCTTTTTTTCGATCTTTTTGTGGAACACCTCTAAACACTGGTTGTAAAATACACTACAAACAAAACCTTACTTAATTCTAACATGTGGATATTACATTGGCCTGAGTCTGATTACAATAAAATGTAAATTAGAAAATATTAACCAAGTGTAACAAAAAGAAACCAAATCATTTAAAGGCATGCATATGAGTCAATTAAATAATCCCTTTCAGACTTAAGGTAGACTCCTCCATGAGGTACTTCCTTTAAAATCATATTCAGTCAATAATGACTATTCTTACTGTTATCAATCAGCATTATTCTGAATCTAGATTAAAAAGTAAACTAGGAAACAAAAATAATGATAATTGTTTCAGGAAAGGCAGAATAGTATGACTTCAATGCTATAATTATACCTAAAACATCTGAAAGTATTAGTCGCTCAGTCGTGTCCAGCTCTCTGGGACTCCATGGACTATAGCCTGCCAGGCTCCTCTGTCCATGGAATTCTCCAGGCAAGAATACAGGGGTGGGTTGCCATTCCCTTTCTCCAGGGGATCTTC
Source organism: Bison bison bison (assembly GCF_000754665.1). Lineage (NCBI taxonomy): Eukaryota > Metazoa > Chordata > Mammalia > Artiodactyla > Bovidae > Bison > Bison bison. The sequence continues at coordinate 2,414,169 of NW_011494738.1, read as the reverse complement.
CCAATCCAGGGATCGAATCTGCATCTCCTGCATGGCAAGGGGATTCTTTATCATCTGAGCCACCAGGGAGCCCTGAAACAATCAACTAAAAAACCGCTTTTAGACTACATAAGAAAATTTGCAGAACTGTTTTTGTAAAAGTCAGCAGGCTTCCTGTATGGCTCCCAAATAAAAAAGAACAATAGTTGAATACTGCTCCATTCATAATACCAACAAATGATTAATTAGAAATATCTCTAAAGAAAAGTGCAAGAGTTAATTTTAACATAATAAAAACTACTAAAATGTAAAATATTTGAATAAAAAGTGAGGCATAACACGGAATTCTACTCAATACTCTATAATGGCCTATATGGGAAAAGAATCTAAAAAAGAGTGAATATATGCACAACTTACTTTGCTGTACAACTAACACAACAGTGTAAATCGACTATACTCCAAGAAAAACTTTTTAAAGAGACACCCACAAATGCAAAAAAAAAAAAAAATTGTAGACAACAGGAATTTTTTAAAATGTGTTTTAATACCTGACAGCTAGGGCTAAACGACAAGTATTTTATAGCCAGGAAAACTGAGATGATCAATGAAATCCTTGACCAACTCCAAAATTAATTTATTTCACACAGTAACTTCAACTCCTCCCTCTACCAAAAAAATAAATGTATATACTATCTCTACACCATATCAGCTCCAGTCTTTCTCTTCTGTTCCTAAATACAAGTCGCTCAGTCATGTCCAACTCTTTGCAACCCTATGGACTGCAGCCTGCCAGATTCCTCTGTCCACGGAATTCTCCAGGCCAGAATACTGAAGTGGGTAGCTGTTCCCTTCTCCAGGGGATCTTCCCAACCCAGGGATCGAACCCAGGTTTCCTGCACTGAAGGTGGGTTCTTTACCGTCTGAGCACCAGGGAACCGCTGTTCCGAAGGTGCCACGGAATAGAAAAAATTTAAAAAGGTAAAATTATCAGATAAATCTAAAGGAGAATTACTTTGACTTCATTCCATGACTAAGTCATGAAATACATTATGTTAAAAATGTAGATATAGCTTCTCACTGCTAGAAACAGTAAATGAACAGATAAAATGAAAGGTTTCCTCATAAACCCACCTCTCCTCTTTTCGCTCAATTATGTGTTTATTCAAAAAGCATTTCTAGAACAAATGACATGTACAGTATGACCCAAATTGTTCCTTTAGGTCAAACTCAAAATCAGATGTAAGGAGACATTTACCAGAAAACTAAGTAATATACTGAAGGAGGGGCATAAATGCAGTTTATCATTAGAATTTTGTGGTTTTTTTTAACCAAAAGTTTCATTATATATAAGTGATTACTGAACCCAATCTTGAAAGATTAGAGAGCTGTCATGACTCTGAATAGGGAACTAAAGTTCAGTATAATCTGAGCAGTTGGGGAAAGAGGTGGCAGGAGGCACAAAAGACAGCTCTAGGTAGCAAGAAAAGCAACCTTCTGTGACAAGAAGACACAGCTGGTGGGGTGGGAGGGAGGCTCGAGAGGGAGGGGATAAATATATACTTATGGTTGATTCACATTGTTGTACAAGAGAAAACAATACAACATTGTCAAGTGATTAAAAATAAATTAAAAAAAAAAGAAGACACAGCCAAAAGAACATTACTTGTTCTATTTCCCCTTCAAAAAAGTCAAACTGAGGATCAAGAAAAGGAATAGATTATCACAAACAGCCAAATAAGGATTTTAATTCCAAGTGACTGCTGCTTGGGACGAAGGCAACAAAGGTGCCATCTACAGGGGAGGATGTCTTACGTTTCCATGTTAAGTTGCTTTGCAACTCCCAACATTATAATCAACTCTGGATAGAGAGAACAGTTATGTATTTCAACACAATAGCCAAGCAAGCATGAACAAAATGGTTTTACAAGTTTGCTAAGAATTCAAACTGCTCTATGTCAGTCCCATGGGCAAGTCATTTAACCTTCAGTGCATGTGTATGAAACCTGGGTTTCCTCACAAGGCTATGGGGATAGATAACTGATTAACAGGCATGAAAGACAGTCTTTGATTTAACTATGCTAGAATGGGGCTCCAGGTACCAGCTGTTTTCTTGTAAGTTTCCCAGATGTCTCAGTATGTTTGAGAACCACTGCA
>NW_011494738.1:2408890-2411936 GCF_000754665.1 Bison bison bison | reverse complement strand
GCGACTTCACTTTCACTTTTCACTTTCATCTATTGGAGAAGGAAACGGCAACCCACTCCAGTGTTCTTGCCTGGAGACTCCCAAGGACGGCCTAGCCTGGTGGGCCGCCGTCTGTGGTGTTGCACGGAGTCGGACACGACTGAAGCGACTTAGCAGCAGTAGCAGCACCTAAGCAGACTGATGGGAGCATAATTTATGCTTTTTAAAATCCACTTAAATCATTAAAAATATAACACTAATACAATGTTTCAATTTATATTTCTCTAACTACTTGTGAGGCTAAACGTATATTCTTAAGATAATTTGCCTTTAAAAAATATAAAAAATTAATACCTTAAAAAAAGGGGGGGGGCAACCCAGAGAATAAATAATGAGTTAAGTTATAGATTATAAGACAATGTTCCTTCAACATCTATACTGAACCATGCTGGAAATCTGTGGATGGGACAATAAACCTATACATTTTCTTCCCTTTATTTTTTTAACCAACTATAAGTTGCATCCTTGAGAACTGAGAGGAAAATATTACTGGGGAGGAGGGGAGTTATTATTTTATCAGGAAAGCAATATATACTTATTTAAATGATTCAAATAGTACAACAAGCATACAAATTTGAAAATTGTTGCCTATGACTGTTAATAGCCTAGATAATATCCTTCCAGACTTTATTTATATACAAATGTACATATGTATATACTTTTCAAAAACACAAATGTAATGATAATACAGATATTGTTTACTGCTTATTTATTTTTTTTTACTCAACGGAAGCTCAAACCACTGTTCAATGCCTATAAAATGTGGTGGCAGGGACCTCTGTATCACTAATATTTCACTCTCAGCTCTTAACAGAGACGAAACAAGGTGAACACTGAGAAACTTTTTTGCAACTGACTGTACAAGTACACCTTGAGAAATACAATGACTTAAGTATTGTAGCTCCTCCACGGCTAGTTCTATTTTTAAAACAAAAAACCAAAAAACCTTCAAACTGACAATGAATATCTGACCAAGTTAAACAAACTGGTTTAACACACTGAGAGCAGGTTTCCAAAACCCTGAAAGCCAGGTCTGTCATCAAGTGTAGCATAATACCTCTGATGGAAGGCACTAAAGGAACAAAGAGACCCGAGGTTTACTCTCCTCTTTACCCCCACCTACCACAGGCTGAATAACACACTGGAGCTTCAGCATATTATATGTCAGAGTTATGTCCTCTACCACTTACTAAAATTTACACAACAATCTCTAGTAAAGTCATTCACTATTAACACCTAATGATGCCTCTATTTTTCTCCCAGTTGCTTCTCTCTTGAAGCACAGAAGAGCGGCATTCATTTCTTGAAATGTTGTACTATCATTTAAGAGCCAGACATGGCAACAGGCAATGGAAACAAAAATAAATAACAAATGGCCTTACAGCATGCAGCCTAGAGAGAGGGACAGACAACTGATTATTTCAATATGATGGTCTGAGTACAGACTAACACGTGTGCTCAATTTGCTCCACCTCTGTTCCCACACATTAAACATCTTCCTCCAAATTCCTCCTTACCTAATCAAATCCTATCTCAAGGCTCAGCTGCAGTTTTCCCAGGTGATACAGTCCAGGCAGCTTTCCTTACTCTGGACATATGGTTAAGAGCAAAAGCCCTGTGGTCAGCAAGCAAATTGGCTGTTACATAACTTAAGATTCATTTCTTCAAAGGTAAAACTGAGATAATAAATGTCAGTCAGTGAAGTTGCTCAGTTGTGTCCAACTCTTTGCAATCCCATGGACTGTAGTCTACCAGGCTCCTCCATCCAGGGAATTTTCTAGGCAAGAGTACTGGAGTGGGTTGCCATTTCCTTCTCCAGGGGATCTTCCTGACCTGGGGATCGAACCCAGGTCTCCCACACTGCAGGCAGACGCTTTACCATTTGAAATACCAGGGAAGCTGAGATAATAAATGTACCTACAGTTAATTGTGAAAATCAAATGAAATAACAAATATAAAGCCTTTAGCATACTGCTGGCACATACTGAGCCCTCAACAGATGGTAGGTAGTATCTGTATCACTCATTTAACAATCTGTGGGGCTTCCCTGTGGCTCAGTTGGCAAAGAATCTGCCTGCAATGAAGGAGGGAAAGTGAAAGTGAAAGTTGCTCAGTCGTGTTCAACTCTGCAACCCCATGGACTGTCTATGGAATTCTCCAGGCCAGAATACTGGAGTGGGTAGCCTTTCCCTTCTCCAGGGGATCTTCCCAACCCAGAGATCGAACCCAGGTCTCCCGTATTGCGTGCGGATTCTTTACCAACTGAGCAATCAGGGAAGCAATGCAGGAGACCTGGGTTTAATTCCTAGGTCAGGAAGATCCCCTGATAAGGGAATGGCTACCCACTTCAGTGGTAATAGGGAATGCTCTCTTGTAAAATCCCTTGGGTTACTGATATTTTGGGGGCTTCCTTGGTGCCTCAGCGGTAAAGAATCTGCCTGCAATGTGGGAGACCTGGGTTCAATCCTTGGGTCAGGAAAATTCCCTGGAGGGGGACATAGCAATCCACTCCAGTAGTCTTGGTTGGAGAATCCCGTGGACGGAGAAGCCTGGCAGGCTACAGTCCACACGGTCACATAGATTTGGACAGGACTGAGCATGCATGCTCGCACTGATATTTCTAAACTGTTGAGACTTTTTATTTTCATCTTTTGTATCTTGATAGCTCAATAAGTAGGTGTGGATTATATAGCTAAAGTATTGAAAGAAACTTGAAAAATGAGTAGCTTTCAAAATTTTTTGGCCACAATCCACAGTAATAAATATAGAATGTAGCATACACAAAAACATATGTATAATTGAAACAAAGGTCAGATCATTCACCTTTATTACTTCTGAAGTCACTCTAATAATTTTAGTCTAGTTCAACAAACCAAACCAAATCACACCCAAAGTGGTTGAGACCTACTAAACTGAATTCACAGGTCTTTGGTCATAACCCCAAATTTGGGTTAAAACACTTAAAAATGAACCTTTGGATGAAATATGATGAGAATTTCACGCACAA
>NW_011494738.1:2399634-2408790 GCF_000754665.1 Bison bison bison | reverse complement strand
CAAAAAAAAAAAAAAAAAAAAACACAGTGAAAAGGTCTTAGGATATCTGTCTGTTAAACTTTGAGTTTATTTTAAAAATCACACTTCTAAAATCATTCCTAGATTGTTAAATCACAACTTTTCTCCTGCTATACACCAAACAGGGACCTCTGTTTTGTATATGTTGACAGAACTTTGAGAACATTTTATTAACTAGGATCTCTGGAAATAACCTACCTTCCCTTAGAACACAAGCTATGCCAACTAAACTCTTCAGGAATGTGTCCAAAATACAAGCACTCATGAACATTCATAAAATTTCTTGCTATAAAAACTTCCTTCATCCCTGGCTTAAAAAAGGAAAATGTCATACAGAGAACTAGTGGTTACCAGTGGGGAAAGGTAAGAGGGAGGGGCAATATAGGAGGAGAGAATTAAGAAGTACAAACTATTATGTATAAAATAAGCTACAAGGACATACTGTACAATACAAGGAATATAACCAATATTTTACAGGATAAATGGATTCTTTTTATAAATGGATTTATAAATGGATTCCTTTTGTGGCTAAGCTGGTAAAGAATCCACCTGCAATGTGGGAGACCTGGGTTCGATCCCTGGGTTGGGAAGATCCCTTGGAAAAGGGAAAGGCTATCCACTCCAGTATTCTGACCTGGAGAATTCCACGGACTGTATAGTCCAAGGGATCGCAAAGAGTCGGACACGACTGAGTGATTCTCGCTTCATAAATGGAGTACAGTCTTTAAAAATTGTGAATCATCTTGTATACCTGTAACATACATCGAAAATCAACTATACTTCAACTAAAAAAATTAAGTAGAAAGGAAAAAAGAGAATTGTCAGAAAATGAAATGAAACACCCACACTTAAAAACCCAAAGATTACTAACATTCTATTTAAGCTGCCTACCATTACAAGATTATAAAGCATTTTTAATAATTCTTAAGCAATTTCCAACTTACTTGCACTAAAATACTATTTTCACATCCATTTCACAGCTGCAATGGTGTTAAGGTTTTTTCTTAGAAAGGGAAAAGGCTTTTATTACATTTTCTTAACTCTAAAATTTAGGATCTAAGTATTATTATTATTTTTAAAGCCAAATTAGCATAAAAAGGTAATGACCATTACAAAATTTTATGGTTCATCTATCAAAAAATTGTAACAATACTCTAAATTTTTAAACACTAAATATTTAACAATAATGATAGCTTTATTTTTAAATGAGGATTTCAAAGTCCCTGATGCAACCGATACAATCTGCTCTCTTCTCTAAATAACTGTTAAAACCCATTCCCTTTACACTCCCTCTCCCTTTAGGTTACACCATTCTCTTCCTCAACCAAGATGGCTCCTTCCCTCCACTTCTTTGGTTAAATATACACTTTCTTTTGAACCCAATATTAAAATAGAAGTGAAGTGAAGTTGCTCAGTTGTGTCCGACTCTTTGCGACCCCATGGACAGTAGCCAAGCTCCTCCGTCCATGGGATTTTCTAGGCAAGAGTACTAGAGTGGGTTGCCGTTTTCCTTCTCCAGGGAATCTTCCCGACCCAGGGATCGAACCCAGGTCTCCCGCAGTGTAGACAGATGCTTTACCGTCTGAGCCACCAGGGAAGTCAATATTAAAACAGATCTGACCCCAAATTCATTTTTCTCCATTTTGACTGTCAAAGTAATAATTCATTACAAACTGCATAATGTTTTAGTTGACAACAAAACTGTTAATTCTAACATTACTGAGTACCTATGAATGTATATATGCTATCCAATATGCCGGGGGTGCAATGCTGCTGCTGCTGCTGCTAAGTCGCTTCAGTGTGTCTGACTCTGTGCGACCCCATAGACGGCAGCCCATCAGGCTCCCCCGTCCCTGGGATTCTCTAGGCAAGAACACTGGAATGGGTTGCCATTGCCTTCTCCAATGCATGAAAGTGAAAAGAGAAAGTGAAGTCGCTCAGTCATGTCTGACTCCTAGCGACCCTATGGACTGCAGCCTACCAGGCTCCTCTGTCCATGGGATTTTCCAGGCAAGAGTACTGGAGTGGGTGCCATTGGCAGTGCGATGAAGGAGAGGTCAATATCAAAGACTCTGAGCCCAAAAGAGCTCACAGTAGAGGGAAGGTAGGTACACAAAGAACGTAAAAGCATGAATAAGGAATCACAAGAGAGTACACTAAAAGGGAAGAAATGCCTAGGCCGAATATGGAAGTAGCCAACTTTAGGATTCCAAATGGGAATATTTACAGGATGTGCTGCTTTTAACACTCAGAGGCCAGTCTCAATGAATGCAGAGGGTTTTGGTGGTTGTTTGCTAGATGTCGCTCTCATTATCATGTTCTCAGCTTGCTTTTCACATGGTACACATGAGATTTAGGTCTAAATTTCCTACAAAGGTTAGAGGGAAACACAGATTTGAATTTTATATTTAAAATTGGGGAGGGAGGTTCACTAGAAATGAATAGCATTTAACAGCAAAAAGAGAACCTCTAGGTTCTACAATGACAACAACAGGTTTAGAAGTCGTGCACTTATTCACTAGTAATTGCCCCTTAAAAAACATTAGGAATTTGCCTCTTTCACTTCAATTAAGACCATTTACTTCAAGACAATTTCATTTAATAAACACTTCATCAAGAGCACTTGAAGAAATTGTTTTTAAGTAATAAATTCAGATCTCAAAAGAAAACAAATGGTACTGTTCTACCAATTTTTTTCTAACTGCCTTTTTCAGTGTCTCAATGTAGGGCATGAAAAACATACTTGTCAAGAGTGTGAATTTTTAAGTAATGAGCTTAGCATTCATATTTTCTTCACCCTCCAATTTTTTGATGGAGTTATACCTTGCTTGCTCTGTTCTAAATGAACAAAAATGTGCACTAAAAGAAAAAGAACACTCTGGAACTTCCCTGGAGGGCAAAATTCTTTCACTGATATAATCCCATTGTCAAAAACAGTGCCCATCCCATACAAGGCACTCACAAAATAATTTGCTCAGACTCCTGCCTCTACTACTTTGCATCAGGCTGTGTATTAATGTATGAACCTCACAGTACAGCCAAAAGCAAAAAAGAGATAATTCAAGGCAGACCTTGTTACCCCAGGACTGATTCTATGTCTTCAAAGTTGAGGGGGAAAGAAAGATGTTACAATATGAAAACATTCATGAATGAACATTTCTTTTCTCTCTGTCCACAAGGTCTGTTTACAGTAAACCTTAAACAAAACCATGCAAATGAAATGGAAACTCAAGAGTAAAATCACAAATTCTACAAAAAAGTCAAATCAACTTCATGAGGCTGATCAACGTAAATTGTTACTTTTTTTAAAGTTTGAAAATGCCATTGGTATTGATTTTTTGTTCCATTCCTTCTCCCTTAAAGATATATACCAGAAATATTTATGAATGAAGAATATGCTTCAAAAAAAAAAAAAAAGGTCTAAGGGTGTGGTGGTAGGAGGAACATGATTGGCCCTGAGTTGATAACTGCTGAACATGGGTAATGGGTACACCTAGGTTCATTATATTATTCTTTCCTCTCTTGTGTATGTTTAGCATTTTTCCATAATAAAAAATACTTAAAGAAAAAAGTCAGACAACTATTCACATCAGAATCTGTCAATGACAAAGGAGCCAAAAATATACAATGGAGAAATGGCAATCTCTTTAACAAGTGGTGCTGGGAAAACTGGCCAACCACTTGTAAAAGAATGAAACTAGAACACTTTCTAACACTATACACAAAAATAAACTCAAAATGGATTAAAGAGCTAAATGTAAGACTAGAAACTATAAAACTCCTAGAGAAAAACATAGGCAAAACACTCTCTGACATAAATCATAGCAAGATCTTCTATGACCCTCCATGGAAATAAAAGCAAAAATAAACAAATGGAACCTAATTAAACTTAAAAGCTTTTGTACAATGAAGGAAACTATAAGCAAGGTGAAAAGACAGCCTTCAGAGTGGGAGAAAAAATAGCAATTGAAGCAACTGACAAAGAATTAATCTCAAAAATATACAAACAGCTCATGCACCTCAATACCAGAAAAATAAACGACCCAATCAAAAAATGGGCCAAAGAACTAAACAGACATTTCTCCAAAGAAGACACATAGATGGCTAACAAAAACATGAAAAGATGCTCAACATCACTCATTATCAGAGAAATGCAAATCAAAACCACAATAAGGTACCATCCCACCCTGGCCAGAATGGCTGCTATATTAAAAAGTCTACAAACAATAAATACTGGAAAGGGTGTGGAGAAAAAGGAACCCTCTTATACTGTTGGTGGGAATGCACACTAGTACAGCCACTATGGAGAACAGTGTGGAGATTCCTTAAAAAACTGTAAATAGAACTGCCATATGACCCATCGATCCCACTGCTGGGCATACACATGGAGGAAGCCAAAACTGAAACAGACACAAGTACTCCAGTGTTCATTGCAGCACTGTTTACAATAGCTAGGACATGGAAGCAACCTAGATGTCCACTGGCAGACAAGTGGTAAGAAAGTTGTGGTACATATACACAGTGGAATATTACTCAGCTACTAAAAAGAACGCATTTGAATCAGTTCTAATGAGGTGGATGAAACTGGAGCCTATAATACAGAGTGAAGTAAGTCAGAAAGAAAAACACCAATACAGTATATTAACACATATAATATGGAATTTAGAAAGATGGTAACAACGACTGTATATGCAAGACAGCAAAAGAGACACAGATATAAAGAACAAACTTTTGGACTCTGTGGGAGAAGGCAAGGGTGGGATGATTTGAGAGAACAGCATTGAAACTTGTATATTACCATATGTGAAATAGATCAGCAGTCCAAGTTTGATGCATGAAACAGGGCACTCAAAGTCGGTGCACTGCGACAACCCAGAGGGTTGGGAGGGATGGGGGACACATGTACACCCGTGGATGATTCATGTCAATGTATTATAAAAACCACCACAATATTGTGAAGTAATTAGCCTCCAATTAAAATTAATTAATTAAAAAAATTTTAATGGGATTTGCCACTTGGCAAAATGTGACTTTAGCAAGCTATTTAATCTCTACTGGTGATAGTTTTTTTAAATCTTAACATGCTAAGTTCAATATACATGTAATCTAATAAAATGGAATGTTTCACTCTATCTTTAAAACTCAAAAAAAAAAAAAAGAATCTGTCAATGACAAATGAGACTCTGGCAGAAGCAGCCAGTTAGCTAGAGAAAAGAAAACTGACAAGACATGTTAAAAGAAAAATCCCTGGAAAATGGGAAGGGCCTCAAATATTTTTAAAAATCGATGTTTGACATTGCTATGAAAAATCAAACGTATGCCTATGTAGGGACAGGGGATAAATGAGAACTCTGCACTTTCTGCTCAATTTTGCTCTGAACCTAAATCTGCTCTAAAGAATAGTATGTTAATTTAAAACAAAACAAAAACGTGAAAGATAACTCATCATACAACTTTAGCAGAAAAATTCTTGTCTCCAAAATCAATTAATTCATTTATTTTGTTTTTCCCTATGAACAATCAACTTTCTCACTACAAAATTTAGGGTCCTGTTTTGAGTGTGGCCATTTAATAACAAAGACAAACTTTTTTCTATTTCTATCACTTTCTCTAACTGGTTCTCACTGACGAATATGACAATTTGCCAAGATTTCAAGATTCTTTTACAAATAAAAAGCTTATCTTTATTGTGTACTTCACAATTTCAATACTCAAATATTAGATATTCTGTTAAGTACATCATATTAATGGACAACTGAGATTTAGTGTTTAGCATTTTCTTCTTTCTTCTCCAACAGAGAGATGATGTGATTTGGGTGTTCCTGTGGTCACGAATTACTTTCCAGAGAGGAGGTTAATATATTTGATAATGTTTATCTTGACTAAACAAGTTCCCAGTGGTTATATAATCTAATTAAATACATGATTCAGTTTAATCCAATTCCTATCTAGTAAGGCTACATAATATTCTTAATAATAATTAACCATGGGAACTACAGTTTAATTAGCAAATGAAATGATTCTCAGTGTAATACAATCATTTCATTATAAAACTGCAGAAAATTGTAACATTTCCACTGAAACAAAGCATCTAAATTTGTTCTATAATACTCCAAATTCACATATTCTGCTAAAATAAAAATTCTACTTAAAAATAAGAAACACAAAAGAAATGATCGAAATTTGTGTTTAATATTTTGCTTTTATGAAACAGTCTGCTGCTAAGTTTAGGTTTGAAAAACCATTTCTAGTCTACACTCCCACTCTCCAGAAGAGGACTCTAAAGCTAAGAAAGGTTAAGCAAGACCAAGATGGCAACAGTAGCAAAGCCAGGTACAGATAAACCTCTTTTGCCTAGACTTCACTGCCTCTCTGGAAAAGTCCAAGAGGACAAGGAAGAAAAAGCAAACTTCAAGATTACCTTTCTTCAACTCCTTTCATTCTCCACATGGGCCAAACCAATTATTTACAGATATCTTTTGCTCAGTGTCCAGTAGGTGTCTTGACAGCTATGTTCCAAAGACCACTAGTTTGTACCTCTTTTCTCTGATTTGTTTCCTTGCTTCTTAAAAACTAGTCCCCTGATGTATTATGTCACACAATCTCTCCTCAACATGCAGTACTAATACTTTAAGCTGTCTGAACAAGAGACCTTGAATTATATCATGAGGACAATTTCTAAAATACACAGAAATAACTTTTCTTCACAGAGAACTGCTAAAGAGACCTGCAAGTCTTAAGAAGGCTTGAAAGGTAATTACAGCCATCAAAATAAAACAGAAAGTAAAAAAAAAAATATTGGAGGGGAGAGTCTGAGTATTTCCTGAAGGAGAACTCTACCCAGTCCTGCAACACCAAGATTGGGGATGTACTGGTCGGGGATCCACTCCCAGTATCCCTGAACAGTATTTACATTCTGGGCTTCTTTGGGAATGCACTTGATCTGGGCAACTATTTCCAGTACTTTACAAACTGCTCCAACAGTCCTTGTAGAAAGATACACACTGGCTTATTTTAGGCTTTACAGGATAAAAAAAAAAAAATCATACCAGAGCAGGAATGTTTCTCAGGAATTATTTAGTCCATCTCCCTCACTTCTCTCACACGCATACTGACACACAATCACAGAGCTAGTGGGAGAAATTAGCTTTTATTTTCACTACTACTTTCCATTTTTCTACAAATTACTACGTATGGTCACTACTAAGGCAACTACCAACGATCATCACATGTTTTGGCCTCATGTAGATGTAAACTTGTGCAACACACACAAGGCTTAAAAAACAAGCACAACTATAAGCAGGTCACCTTAACACGACAGGAGAAAAAAATACACCCAAGATTACAACATGTCCCACCAAGTTCAAAATGTCATAGCGCAATCCCAAGAATCAGCTTGCAGAATTTAAACTAGGTTCCAAAATAAAATTCTATCTACTAGCACTTCTTCCTGGTTAATTAAAAAATAAATGGTTTGAGGTTTGCAGGTTTTTAAGCCTTATAACTGCAATCTTGCCCTAAAGACCAAGGACTGTTCTCCACTGTATTTTTAGCCCTTTCCAGGTAAAGATACCTAACAAGCCCAAAACAATAAATATCCTGGCGTTAAATTTGCAAAGCTTAGTAACAATTAAAATGTCAGAAAAAAAGTGCTTAACTATGCCTGTGTAGATTCTCAATATATCCAAACCTGATACAAATTCACACACTGGTCTATTTATACATCCTGATGCTAAAAGGAGCTGTTTGTGTCCCCAAAATGGTTATTCTCTGAAAAATCTAATCTAAGTGATTAAAATGAGGAATTACTGGAACTGACAAAATAACTTTATTTTTACAGTGCCCAAGTAATGCAAAAACCTAGGAAACTCACTTGAAAAAAACTATGAATTGTAATCATTTATAAAACATTCTTCTGTTGTGACTAAAAGTGATTCTTTTCCCTACCACAAACTTCTTTACACTTTAATCAAAAGAAGAGTTGTTAACCTTGACATTTTATGGTCACTCTTTGAAAAGGGCAAACTAACTGTTTTAGTTTTACTCCTTAACTTAAAAAGTAATTATTTCCACCACCACAGCCATTTAGGAATGAGAAATTTGTCAGAGGCTCCCTAATAATTGGCCGGTAAGAATCATCCTGTGAGGAAATGTAGAGAAGACTATTGCATTGCAAAACCCTGAGTCATCACCCAGTTCACTCAGCAGATTTGGGTAAACACTGGATAAGTGACTTATGTCTTGTGTGTTCACCCATCCATACCCACAAGCGTGATCATATAATGTTACCGGATTTTATGTACAGTTAACCAAACAAGATACAGCAAAATTCTCTTTTAAAAAAGTTCTTCTGACACAGTGAAGATGCCCACCTAGCAAATAAAGTCTCTAACCTTTCCCGCAATTGTATTTTACTCTGTTTACAGCCAGGTTATGCGCCCCCCCCCCCGCAAAGTAACAAAGAATAGAACTGAAACTGATTTAAGTAATCTATATTCATCTGAACAGCTCATAAACTAACACAAGCCCGATACTAATAACGCCCAGGACAACCTGACAGCTCTCTTCTCTGTTTTCCTTAGTATCGCACATTTCCAAAGGAAATGTCACACAGGAGTAACACACTTTTCCCGAGGTTCTCAGACTCGCCATTCTCAACATCAACGTCTGGTACACGGCCCAAGAACGCGCTTAGGGCTAATTTTAAATCAATCTTTTCAAGCAAACCCACAAAGCCTGAGAAAGCCCCCAAAAGCAGAACCTACAAGTTCCCTACGGCCTCCTTCCCATTCAGAAAGTTATCAGACACGAATTGAGAGATAGGAAGAGGCAGGGAACCGTAGGGGAAGAAAGAACCGGAGGCAACACCAGGAAAAGTCAAAAGTTGTTCGCCCGAATCCTCTGCTCCCGTCCCGTCACCCGCAAAGGTTCAAGAACCCTAGGGGGACCGCCCATCTCTTTCCCTGGGGGTCCAGTGGCCTTCCGGCTCCCTGGGGCCCCGAATATCGGAAGACAACAACCCGAAACCTTGGGGAGAAGCACCTGCGAAGGACGTAGCGGGCTGGTGAGGACCGGGGAGATCCCGTGGGAAAGCGGCAGGGAGGCTCGAGTCGCGACTCTGGGGCTTACTGCACAGAA
>NW_011494738.1:2399246-2399534 GCF_000754665.1 Bison bison bison | reverse complement strand
GTTGTAGACGATCTCCTTCTGCGGGACGAACCCTTGGGGGTCCGGACCCGGGCGCCCGCCCGGCTCCAGGGGATCCCTGCCGCCCGCCCGTTCGGCCGGCTCCATGAGACCAGGAACAGCCCCCTAACCCCCTCCCACCCTATCCCTCCCCGGCCCCCACCCCTCTCCGGGCTCCGCCTCCTCCGCGTCGTCGTCGCCCTGCGGCCGCCGGCGGCCCGTCGCCCTCGGCCCGATCGCTGGGCCCCCTCCCCTGGCCGGCTCGCTGCTGTCCCCGCGCGGTCCCGGGTT
>NW_011494738.1:2394427-2398734 GCF_000754665.1 Bison bison bison | reverse complement strand
GCTGAGTTCCAAGCTATTGTCCTTCCTTGCGTGGGGTCGCGCGCGCTCCCTGCGATTGCCCCGCGAGCCCTAAGTCGCCGTGGCCTCGGTAGAGGCAAACAGACGGCGTAGTGCCCCACGCCGTTTATGGAAAAACCTAGGTACTCTGCCCACCCTACTTGTTGCTTATAGACTTTTTACCCTGTCCCCTCTAAACTCTCGTCTTTCTGGCGTTCTTCTGGCCGCCTTCGTTTCAGAAAAAGGAATTAAATATTCAACAAACATTAATTGAGCCACTGCTGTGTGTCAAACACTTTTAGGCCCTTGAGGTGCAAAGTTTCAGAACACCTGGTTTCTGCCTTCCAAGGACTTTACAGTAATCTGGAGCTGTTGACTAAGGAGTAAGCAATTACAAAACAGTATCGCTCTTAATGGCTAGATAAGTATAGGATGTCTTGAGAACATCTAGAGAAGACTTCAAACAGAACGGGGTGTCAGGTAGTTCTAGAAATGATACCTAAAGTTGAGCTTAAGGATTGAGTGCAAAATTTATTAGAAGAAAAAACAGCGTTCAAGAGGGAAGGGACATATACCTATGGCTGATTCGTGTTGATGTTTGGCAGAAACGAACAGAATTATGCAAAGCATTATAGTTTAATTAAATAGGCAATTTAGAAAAAAAGAGCTGAGGAAGCAGCTCAGACTGCAGCCTTGCATTCTAGGAATTCAAAGTTCAAAATAAAGATTGCTTGCAGAGAGGGGAGTGAAGAATGAGACTTCGAAGGACATGCTAAGGGGTTTATAGAGCTGTATCTTAAAGGCAACAAGAAGCTGAAAAATTTTAAGCATAAGAGTGGTATGATTCTGAAGATTCTGAAGAATCATTCTGATTTTGTGTGGAGATGGATTAGAACAGACAGGGTCGGAAACTGGCAGATCCCTTAAGGAGATGTGACGTAATGGTGGGCTGCATGTTGGTTGAAATGATTCAAGAGCTATTTCAGCAAGAATGGCCTGAGTTTCATAGTTGATAGGATATGAAGAGTGAAACAGGGAAAAAGTCAGGATGGTGTCAGATTTTTGGGTTGGGAAACAGATATAAAGCACAGCAGAAACATCAATGGAGGCAGAATGCCTAAGGAATTAGAAAATATTTTCATGTATGGATCAGGAGGGTCATCTAAAAGGGGATATAGCATATAGGTGAATTGGAGGGAATGAGATACAGAGTATTGTTAGAAGATAAATGGAGGCATAGTAAAAAATTTAAGGATTTACATGAGAAAAATTGATTGGAATTGGGCAACACCAAACCTGGAGCAGGGACAGAAGCCAGGGAATGACATAAAAAGTGCAGAAGCAAAGGAAGGAAATTATTTGATTGGCTACAGCTGAAAGCCTAGTTAGCTATCTTTGATTGTTGTCTTTAGTGTTTAGATTTCATAATCTTGAGGCATGTACACACTTAGACTTGGGTTTGCTTACATAGCCCACCAAGGCATTAGAGACACCTTGGTCTAATGGCCTCCTTGTTTAATTAATTTAATAGTATGAATAGAATAGAGCCCTTGACCACAGTGTTAAGGAACTCCATGTTTAGAGATGGATAGAGAGGAGAGATGGCACCCCACTCCAGTACTCTTGCCTAGAAAATCCCATGGATAGAGGAGCCTTTTAGGCTGTGGTCCATGGGGTTGTGAAGAGTCAGATACGACTGAGCGACTTCACTTTCACTTTTTACTTTCATGCACTGGAGAAGGAAATGGCAACCCACTCCAGTGTTCTTGCCTGGAGAATCCCAGGGACAGGGGAGCCTGGTGGGCTGCTGTCTCTGGGGTCGCACAGAGTCGAACACGACTGAAACGACTTAGCAGTAGCAGCAGCAGAGAGGAGAGAGACTGCAAAGAATACTCACAAGAAGCAGTCTGAGAGGTAAGTGTTCTAGGAAAGTGAGCTTTTTAAAAAACTGTTTCAGTTAGAGGAATTGGTTAATAATAGCAAAGGTGGCTGGGAGGTTAAATGAGATCAGAGAATGGCTTATTGGAGTTACTGATAAAGCAAATAACAGTTTCAGTGGAATGTAGGAATGGAAAAAGCAGATTGCAATGATAAAGGATGAATGGAAAGTAAATAGAGACAGCCAAGGTGGACAACATTTTTTGATAGTTTGGGTGGGAAGAACAAGAGAAAAATAAGGTAGCTGGAATGAAAAGAATTTTTGAAAGTGGACTGTTTTGAAATATTGATGAGAAGGCACCAGTGGAGAGAGAGATTGAAAATAATGTGGGTGAAGATGCAGAGAGTGGGAGAGAGCATGGATTCACTGGCCTTTAGCAGTAAACCATCCTCTCCTGTTGGCAGAGGAGGAAAGCAGGGGAAAACAGGTGCAAAAGCAGAGGGGTTTGCAAATTTGGTGCCTGGAAGTTGGGGGTCTTTCTGGTGGTTTCTATTTATTTTTATTTTTGGTGAAGCAAGAAAATGACAGTGATGGGAGGAAGTGGTGGATAGGAGATTTGAGGTGTTGGGGAAAGGGTTTGGAGTCATCTTAGAATACAGAAAATTGACTAAAAAACCAGAATTGCTTGGTAGTTAAGGGTGGAAGCATGAATTTACCATTATCTGACTACATGACCCAGTGACTCCATTAGTGATCTATTATTTCTACAATAATGTTTAACAGTCCAGGATTATATGCTATACAGGCTGATATGATCGAATGACAAGCAAGAGGTTATATATGTTAGCAGTAGTGATGGTAGTGGTTTTAGCTGTCATTTCTTGAGCACTTCCCTCAGCCTGTGCTTTATCCTCTTTATCTCATTGAATAAGAAGAGATCTTGGAGTTGAGAATATTTGAAAGAGAATGGTTAACATCTAAATTGGTTGAAGTGTAAGAAGAGAGAAGAGGTGAAGCAGTGGTTCCAGGTGATCTCAGTTTCCCTGGGAATGGATGTCTGAACTGGAAAGATCAAAAGAATTATTGGAGCAAAAAAAGATGAAGTCCCTGTTATTCTATGTGAAGTTTAATAGAAAACACCATTCAGACCCCTTCAGGTGAGAAAGGTAGGAGACCTTAAGTTTCTTCAGAAGACCAAGGCTACTCATCATTAGAGATGGTATGCAAAGTCTGGAGTTAATTTTCTCTTCTCAGACCAACTCCCAAGCATTTTTTATCTCCTAGAGCTCAGGATACTCTGCCAAAGGATAACAACTCAGTATGCTTTCAGCCAGACCTTCCACAGAGGGAGACTCTGACTTCTTATCAGACTCCTCTAGGAAACAGACTGTGATCACTTTTCTTGGAAGACCTCGAAAGTGCAGTAGCCCTTCATGAAAAACATTCTAAAGAGAGAGGCTTCCCCTCAAACTGGAGGATTTGGCAGGGATAATTATCATCAGATATTTATGACATGGATGTACTTGCTGGCCCACTACATGATCAACCACTTATTAGTGAACAAAAATGACAGGTTGTTAGTTTCACGCCTTCTCCTGCCTTGGTTTTTTCTGTATATGATGTATTTGGGACCAGGGGCAGGGGTGTTTTGACAGGTATTAATAGATGAATCTCTGTTGTCAGAGCATAATACTTAGAAATATTTGAATTCTATTAGAAAGACTCTAATCAAATACCTAAACTCCTGTCGTGCAACAGTTATTAAAGTCACAAGATTATTGGATTTGAGAAATGAGGGGTTTTTTTTCCTCTAGTACCTATATGATTTTTAAGTTTTGAATTTTTCAGCCAAAAACCCTCTAATCCACCCATAATACCCATTTTACTAATTAGAGTATATTTAGAACTCAATTTTTAATAAGAAGGCAATCACAGCTAACAATGAATTTTCCCGTGATTATTTTAGTTGTTCTGTTTCTTGGACATTTTACCATTTCACTACAATGGAGTTTGCTGTAGGTTGTTTTTGTTTTTTTTTAAATTTATCTTGCCGTGGATTTGTTTCATAAAAGATGATTATGGTTTACCAGGCATGCAAAATTTTCAGCTATTTTCACAATCATTTTGTTCCTCTTCTCTCCTTATCAGATCAGATCAGATCAGATCAGTCACTCAGTCGTGTCCGACTCTTTGCGACCCCGTGAATCGCAGCATGGCAGGCCTCCCTGTCCATCACCAACTCCCGGAGTTCACTGAGACTCACGTCCATCGAGTCAGTGATGCCATCCAGCCATCTCATCGTCTGTCGTCCCCTTCTCCTCCTGCCCCCAATCCCTCCCAGCATCAGAGTCTTTTCCAATGCGTCAACTCTTTGCATGAGGTGGCCAAAGTATTGGAGTTTCAGCCTCAGCATCAGTCCTTCCAATGAACA
>NW_011494738.1:2393716-2394327 GCF_000754665.1 Bison bison bison | reverse complement strand
AGGTGGCCAAAGTATTGGAGTTTCAGCCTCAGCATCAGTCCTTCCAATGAACACCCAGGATTGGTCTCCTTTAGGATGGACTGGTTGGATCTCCTTGTAGTCCAAGGGACTCTCCTTATAGAATTCCATTAGACCTGTGTTGTACTTTTCATTCTGGTGTTAAATTTCTTACTCAATATTTTGCAAGTCTTTGTCTCTCTACCTCATTCCAGACAACTTTTCAGTTCAGTGGCTCAGTCATGTCCAACTCTTTGCGACCCCATGAATCGCAGCATGCCAGGCCTCCGTGTCCATCACCAACTCCTGGAGTTCACCCAAACTCATGTGCATTAAGTCAGTGATGCCATCCAGCCATGTCATCCTCTGTCGTCCCCTTCTCCTCCTGCCCCCAATCCCTCCCAGCATCAGAGTCTTTTCCAGTGAGTCAACTCTTTGCATGAGGTGGCCAAAGTATCGGAGTTTGAGCCTCAGCATCAGTCCTTCCAATGAACACCCGGGACTGGTCTCCTTTAGGATGGACTGGTTGGATCTCCTTGCAGTCCAAGGGACTCTCAAGAGTCTTCTCCAACACCACGCTTCAAAAGCATCAATTCTTCTGTCCCAGCTTTCTT
>NW_011494738.1:2370309-2393616 GCF_000754665.1 Bison bison bison | reverse complement strand
CATGACCACAGGAAAAACCATAGCCTTGACTAGACGAACCTTTGTTGGCAAAGTAATGTCTCTGCTTTTGAATATGCTATCTAGGTTTGTCATAACTTTCCTTCCAAGGAGTAAGCGTCTTTTAATTTCATGGCTGCAATCACCATCTGCAGTGATTTTGGAGCCCCCCAAAATAAAATCTGACACTGTTTCCACTGTTTCCCCATCTATTTCCCATGAAGTGATGGGACCAGATGTCATGATCTTAGTTTTGTGAATGTTGAGCTTTAACTTTATCATATCTATTACTTATAATTCTTACAACTTAGTTCACTTGTTTTTATTTTTTATTTTATTTTGTCTGTGCTGGGTCTTCATTGCGATGCACAAGCTTCTAGTTACAGTGAGCAGGCTTCTCTTGTCTCTTGTTGCAGAGCAAAGGCTGTAGGGCATGGTGGCTTCAGTAGTTGCTTTGCATGGGCTCTGTAGTTGTGGTACAGGGTCTAGTTGCCCCAAGGCACATGGGATCTTAGTTACCAGACAAGAGATCAAATCTGTGTCCCCTGCCTTGGAAAGCAGATTCTTAACCACTGGACCACTAGAGAAGTCCCAAACTTGGTTCATTTGTATTGATCTGCAGTTTAACTTCTCCATTGAGCTTCTAATTCCAAAGATTATATTTTAAAGTTTGGAATTTCCACTAAGTTCTTTTTCAGGTATCCTATTTTGTTTTTCATTGAGTTTTGTTCTTTATGGTTCCAATGACTACTTTGGAACTGTGACTACTTTGGACTACTTTATGGTTCCAACGACTAGGTTCCCTGGTAGCTCAGACAGTAAAGCCTCTGCTTGCAGTGCGGGAGACCTGGGTTTGGTCCCTGGGTCGGGAAAACCCCCTGGAGAAGGCAATGGCAACCCACTCCAGTACTCTTGCCTGGAAAATTCCATGGATGGAGGAGCCTGGTAGGCTACAGTCCATGGGATTGCAAAGAGTCGGACATGACTGAGCGACTTCACTGACTGACTAACCATCTTGCTGCTGCTAAGTCGCTTCAGTCGTGTCTGACTCTGTGCGACCCCAGAGACGGCAGCCCACCAGGCTCCCCCGTCCCTGGGATTCTCCAGGCAAGAACACTGGAGTGGGTTGCCATTTCTTTCTCCAATGCATGAAAGTGAAAAGTGAAAGTGAAGTCGCTCAGTCGTGTCCGACTCCTAGCGACCCCATGGACTGCAGCCTACCAGGCTCCTCCGTCTATGGGATTTTCCAGGCAAGAGTACTGGAATGGGGTGCCATTGCCTTCTCTGTTTAACCATTTTAGACATACTTAATAATTTTCCATGCCCAGTCATGTCCAACTCTGCAACCTTTGGGCTGTAACCCACCAGGCTCCTCTGTCCATGGCATTTCCCAGGCAAGAATACTGGAGTGGGTCGCCATATCCCCCTCCTCCAGGGGATCTTCCCAACCTAGGGATGAAATCTGCGTCTCCTGCATTGCAGGCAGATTCTTTACCACTGAGCCATCTTATTTGGACGTTCTTTCTATTATTTCTAGTAATAATGTGTTGTGTGTTTGCTGACTTTTGGTCATGATGGCTCATTTACTTGTGTTTTATAACTTTTTATATTCGAAATCATCTTCAAATGGCTTGTCCCCTTTCCGTCCCCCCACCCCCCACTGTGGGAGTCTCATGTGACCCAGAGTGATTTTTTGTTTGCTTATACCAGATCCACAGAAGTATCATAGATTTGTACTAACCAATATATATGTTCATTTTCCAGCTAGTATTAACTTGGATTTCTGTCCTATGCAAGTTACAGGCCTGGGAATTCAACATTATGGAGAGTTCTGTTTTTATGCATTATTTCACTTCCAACTCCCTTAGGTTCAAGACTTTAACTTCTATCCTTCAGTGGGTATTAAAGCCCAATTCATTTGCTGTTTCCAGATCAAATAACTACCCCAAAGTTGATGCAGGGTTAACTCATACACTTATCACTCTGACTTTCCTTTCTTCTTTGTTTCAGCATCCAGAGATTTTCCTTTTCTGTGCATGAACTTATCTATGGTTATCACTTACTTTTATGTTTAATATACCATTCCTGTATAAGAGGGGTTTTGCATTAACTCAGTCTGCCATGCTACTGGAACTAGAGACCTTTAAAGAATGAACTTCTACTCTAAAATATTAGACATCATGAGAGCAAAAGGAAGTTGTTTAGTCTCTAAGTTGTGTTTGACTCTTTTGTGACCATGAAATGTAGCCCACCAGCCTCCTCTGTCCATGGGATTTCCCAGGTAAGAATACTGGAGTACTTTGCCATTTCCTTCTCCAGGGGATCTTCCTGACCCAGGGATCAAACTTGCCTCTCCTGCCTCTCTTGCATTGCAGCCTATTTTTTACCACTGAGCCACCAGGGAAGCCACAAAAGAGAGTAATTATGGGTAATTGGAGCCTGCCGGGCTGCAGTCTGTAGGGTTTTAAAGAGTCGCACACGACTGAAACGACTTAGCATACACACAGGCACGAGAGCATTTTTTAGAATCCTCATATCACATAAATGGCCATTGATGATATCTATCCATCAGCTCTATTTATTGATAATTTAAAAATAATCTATTTTTTATTATTTGTAAAAAAACCTATTTGATATTTAAATGCAAAAAAGGGTTTTTCAACAAACTGAAGCTCTTTGTTTTCTTCTTTTTTGACAAGCTGTGAATAATGTAGGAGGTCATAGCTTCCCTCATGATCAAATATAGTAAAGAGATGTATTGTACTTTTTAACAGTAGTTGAAGAAATTAACAATAGAGTCATTGGAGAGATAATAACTAATGCACAAAGAGGATGTACACTCTTTCCACCTACCTCAGCTTTAACATAAATAGAACAGTCCTTGCTCATGGACGGAGAATGGGATTGTCTGCATGAATAATATGAATACCAGCAAGACACTCATATGTTATCGTATACTTGGAATGCTACCCTTTGCAGTCTTTTACTTTGTACTAAGAAGAATCACTTTTGAAATTTACAGACTCATAAGAGGGGTACTGTAACAAATCTTGAATTCTCCATAGTGAATTATTGCCGGGGTCCAGCCCCGGCTGAACCAGGGTATTCAAAGCGGGGACGGCATCAGCAAGGATCAGGATACAATAGCTTCAATAGATATTAATTAGAGATACAAAGAGTAATAGAATGAGGATAGCTCAGCAGGAAAATTCAGTTGAGAAAGGAGGCTGAGTAGCTTGGTTTACGCAGGAAACCAATAAAACTTCAAGACAAGAAGCTTGCACCACTTACGTAGGCCGCAGGCATCCTTCCGTTCTCCCGAAGGAGAGGAGACACTGAGGCCTCCTCGGTCAGATCTTAGAAGCCCAGGCATAATTCGTAAGCATGGCGGGCTCCGTGCTCCAGATGGAGACTCAGCCAGAGTTTGAGGGAGAGAGAGACATGGGGAGACCAATCTTTCAAGGAACTGATCCCAATTCTTTATTTTCCATGGTCTACTTTTATACACTGAGATGTTATGCAAAAGTCACGCAGGGTCAGGAGTCCTGACTTTTATCAAAGTCAGGTGCTTCATACAAATGTATACAGAGGTCTTAGGGGTGTTACATCATCTTCTGGCCAGGGGGCCTGCTGACAATTTATGACCCTCTCCTTGTGACAGCGGTCAGTCAACCAGGACATTTATTTCTCCAGGGGTGATTATTCTTAAAACAGACACCACCCAAATAAAGTTACATTCCTATAGGGTGAGGGTGTAGTGGGTTTTAGTTAAGGAAAGAATTTACTTAGCCTAAGGTCTAACATGATTAATATCAAAGGTTAATACTTATTTCTTCTATATATTCATTAATGTGTGTAAGGGCAGGAGATGTGGAGACTTAGCAACAAACATTGGCTCAACAAATGAAAAACCCTTCACCAATACAATTTCTGATCAGCCCACTATACGTATACTAATGGTTTTCTAACTTTTCTAAGGAACCTGTTTTTAGAAGGTTTAAAGCATCTCATGCCTCTCACAGTTGGGAGGCTGTGAGCAATCACATGTGGCCGGACAAGCCTGTCAGGCAGGCTAGAGAACCTTCAGAGGAGTTTGTAGGTTAAAACGCTCTTGTCACGCCCAGGAGTTTTTATTAACTGGAGCTCTAAGTTAACTCCTTCTCCAAAAGAGGTGGTGGGGGACAGCCCCCCGTAAAGTCAGAGGTGTAGGTGAGAGCACAAAGTAGTAAAGTAGGCAGGCTCTGGTTACGGGGGTAGATGCTCGAGGATTTCCCGGGGGACTCCTGAGGCTTGATCCCGCCTTTGCATATGTCGAGCCTCCTTCCTCATGACCTTTGCCATGGGCGAGTGCCTCATGCTGGCCCCCAACAAATTATATCAATATATTCATTCATTCAGCAAACATTTATTAAGTGCCTCTTGAGTACCAAGTTTGAGATCATAAGATGAATGACATAGTACTTGTCCTCAAGGGGCTCACTATCTAGTGGGCTGACAGACAAGTAAGTAGGTAAATTAAAATTGTAACCAAATGTCATCTGTGATCTTTCTATCTCTTAAGAGCTCTAGATAAAACTCATGTAAACCTCTCTATCAGAGAAGGCAATGGCACCCCACTCCAGTACTCTTGCTTGGAAAATCCCATGGACGGAGGAGCCTGTTAGGCTGCAATCCATGGGGTCGCTAAGAGTTGGACACGACTGAGCGACTTCACTTTACTTTTCACTTTCATGCATTGGAGAAGGAAATGGCAACCCACTCCAGTGTTCTTGCCTGGAGAATCCCAGGGACGGGGGAGCCTGGTGGGCTGCCGTCTGTGGGGTCAGACATGACTGAAATGACTTAGCAGAGCAGAGCAGAGCATAAACCTCTCTATAGACCGTGAGAAATCAATGCCTCATCCAATAGTTCTGCTCAGTTTTGGAGGATGGAGGCTTCTGTATTTATGGTCATTCCCAGCTCTAAACTTTTGCCTCTGCTAAACTACTTCTGTTTACAAGGCTTCTGTTGTCCCTTTCCCAGTACCACTTTAAATCAAATATGGAATTCTGCTATCTACTTTCCATAATTTCCATACCTCCAACCATTCATACAAGGTTTTGTGTGTGTGTGTGTGTGTGTGTGTGTGTGTGTGTGTGTTGTGTGTGTCATTAAATGGAAACAGGTTCAAGGAATTTATATGCTAGGAATACACACAACTTAAAATTTGATGTAAAATATTTTCCCAAAAGATCTATGTCTGTGTGGCCCTTGACATTACTGAGCTCACTGTCTGATGGGGCAGTCAGACAGTAAACAATCCATTCTGTAGGTATTTAATTATACTTTTGTTAAATGCTTTCATAGAATAAAGTCTGCTCTGATTGTGTAAAACAAGGAGACCTAGCCTAGACTGGGAGGCCTAGAAAGATTTCTTTGAAAAAGTAGTAGTTGGTGAATGAAGAGTTGTGGAGACAGATAATAGAAATGATCTGACTAGAAAAACAGTATGAAGGGAGGCTTGAGGTGGGGAAGAACTTCTCTTGAGAAACTCAGAAAAGATCACTGTGCTTAGGAGAGAAGGTGAGAGTGGCAGATAAGGCTAAGGATGCAAGCAGAGTTAGATCATGTAATACCTTGTAAGTTGGGTTAAGAATTTTGGACTTTATCCTAAAAGCTATTTGAGATATACAAATACAGTATTGCGGGAAGTAACCAAATATTTGGGGGACCTGAATGGGGGCTGTTAGGGTCTTGAAGTCAACTGGATAGGTATACCCCAGGCAGAGTCGTCATTATGCAGAAAGCCCTAGTGTTTTCAGGAAGCCCAGTTAGGCCAGGGAGCAGTGAGTATAATGAGGTAAGAGCACAGAAAGGGTGGATAATGGCAAAAGAAGAGGCAAGACAGTAAGCTGATAATAGGTAACAAGTAGCCATGTGTCTGTGTATGACGGTGACGATGGTAGTAGCTCATGCCCACCCACAGAGAGTAGACTGCCTTTCCAAAGGATCCGCCTGCCAGTGCGAGAAACACAGGTTCATCCCTGGGTCAGGAAGATCCCCTGGAGAAGGAAGTTGAAACCCACGCCAGTATTCTTGCCTGGGAAATCCCATGGACAGAGGAGCCTGGTGGGCTACAGTCCGTGGGGTTGCAAAGAGTCAGACACCACTTAGTGACTAAAGAACAGCAACGAAGTCATGATCTGTGCATGGTGGTGTTGACGGAAATAGTGTTAGCGCATTCCCATTCACAGACAGTGGGCTGCTTTTCTGGACTCAGAATCTAATTCATTGTTTTCAGTTCTTGCTTTGTTTTGTAAATTAATCTTTTTTTCTTCTCTCTCTCTCTCTCTTTTTTTTTTTTTTTTTTTTTTTGATGCATACCACAGCTTGCAGAATCTTAGTTCCTTGACTAGGGATCAAACCCAGGCCCCTGCTGGTGAGAGTGCTAAGTCCTACCCACTGGACTGCCTGAGAATTCCTATAAATAAATCTTTTTATTTTGAGATTTTATTTTGTAGATTCCTATATAGTCATAGAAATAATACAGAGAGATCCCTTATATGCTTTACCCAGTTTCCCAAAACTGGTATTTTTTGTGATCAATGTCAAAATCAAGATATTTACATCAATACTCTCAAGCAAGACAAGAACATTTTCATCATCACAAAAATCCTTCCTGTTGCCCTTAAGATTCCCATTCACTTTTCTGACCCCTCCCATGCCTCTAAAGCCTGGAAAATTACTAATCTGTCCTCTATTTATAATTTTATCATTTATAATTAAATTTATAATTTTATCATTTCCAGGCTGTTAATATAAATAGAACAATGCAGGGTGTAACCTTGTGGGATTGGGTCTTTTCCTGCTCAGCATAATTCCGTAGAAATTCATCCAGGTTGTTGCATGTACTAATAGTTTGTTCCCTTTTATTGCTGAATAGCAGTCCATGGTACAGATGTACCGTATTCTGTTCAGCCATTCACCGTTGAAGGACATCTGGGTTGGTTTTGCCTATTCCAAATAAAGCTGCTATGAATATTTGTCTACAGGTTTTTATGTGAACGTAAGTCTTAATTTCTCTGGGATAAATGCCCAGAAGTACAATTGCTGGGTCATGCTGGATTGCATATTTAGTTTTATAAATAAGAAACTACCAAACTGTTTTCCAGAGTAGCTGTACCATATTACATTCTTACCAGCTATGTATGAGTAATCCAGTTTCTCTGCATCCTTGCCAAAATTTGGTGTTGTTACTGTTTATTTTAACCATTTTGATAAGTGCGAGTGATGTCTCATTGTGGACTTAATTTGCATTTTCCTTTTGGCTAATGTTGCTGAGCGTGTTTTCATGGGCTTCTTGGCCACCTGCATGTCTTTGGTGAGATCTCTGCTCGTGTTTTTTGCCTGCTTTCTAATTGGATTGCTTGTTTTTTTTACTGTTGAGTTTTGAGAGTTCTTTATATATTCCAATTGCTATTCCTTTGTCAGATAGGTGACTTTCAGATATTTTTCTCCTTGTGTGTAGCTTGTCTTTTCATCCTCTTATTAGGGTCTGTTTAAAATTTTTTCATTTATTTTATTTTGGTTGTGCTGAGTCTTTGTTACTGCAGGGGCTTTTCTCTAGTTGCAGAGGGGGCTACTCTCTAGTTGCAGTGCTTGGATTTCTCATTTTGATGGCTTCTCTTGCTGCTGAGCAGGGACTCTAGGGCGTGCGGGTTTCAGTAGTTGGGGAACATGGGTTCAGTAGTTGTGGCTCCTGGGCTCTCGAGCACAAGCTCAATAGTTGTGGTGCAAGAGTTTAGTTGCTCTGCAACATGTGGGATCTTCCTGGGCCAGGGATTGAACTGGTGTCTCCTGCATTGGCAGGCAGATTCTTTACCACTGAGCCACCAGGGAGGCCCCTTAAATAGGGCCTTTTGCAGACTAAAAGCATTGAATTTTGATAGGGTCCATTTTGTCAATGTTTTCCTTTCATGGTTCAAACCTTTGGCGTCAAATCTAAGAACTTGGCCTTGTCATAGATTCAAAGATTTTTTTCTAATAGTTTTATGTTTTGTATGTAAGTACATCTAGTCAAGGCTATGGTTTTTCCAGTGGTCATGTATGGATGTGAGAATTGGACTGTGAAGAAAGCTGAGCACCTAAGAATTGATGCTTTTGAACTGTGGTGTTGGAGAAGACTCTTGAGAGTCCCTTGGACTGCAAGGAGATCCAACCAGTCCATCCTAAAGGAGACCAGTCCTGGGTGTTCATTGGAAGGACTGACGCTGAGGCTGAAACTCCAATACTTTGGCCACCTCATGCAAAGAGTTGACTCATTGGAAAAGATCCTGAAGCTGGGAGGGATTGGGGGCAGGAGGAGAAGGGGACGACAGAGGATGAGATGGCTGGATGGCATCACCAACTTGATGCACATGAGTTCGGGTGAATTCCGGGAATTGGTGATGGACAGGGAGGCCTGGCATGCTGCAATTCATGGGGTCGCAAAGAGTCGGACATGACTGAGCGACTCAACTAAACTGAACTGAACTGAAATCCATGATCCATTTTGAGTTATATTTGTGGGAGGTATGCCTGTGAATGTCCAATTAATTCAGTTTTAAATAACACTATTTGAAGGCCACTAAGAGTTTAGTCAAAGTGGCAGTGTTCTTTACCCAATCATTTTATTTCATAGTGTTCACTCAAACATGCAGCGGAAAGGTACATACTGGCACCATCTACTCTTGTAGACCACTGTGAGCCAATACTTGTATGAAAAGACATATCTTTCCAGAAATAAGGAGGAAATATTTTGGACAGTTCTTAAGTCCATAATTAGTAATACAAAGGACATATTTGACTAATTCTGCCAGAATATGGTCCTGCCAAAGTTATGACCAACCTAGATAGCATATTCAAAAGCAGAGACATTACTTTGCCAACAAAGGTCCTTCTAGTCAAGGCTGTGGTTTTCCAAGTGGTCGTGTATGGATGTGAGACTTGGACTGTGAAGAAAGCTGAGCGCCGGAGAATTGATGCTTTTGAACTGTGGTGTTGGAGAAGACTCTTGAGAGTCCCTTGGACTGCAAGGAGATCCAACCAGTCCATTCTAAAGGAGATCAGTCCTGGGTGTTCTTTGGAAGGAATGATGCTAAAGCTGAAACTCCAGTACTTTGGCCACCTGATGCAAAGAGTTGACTCATTGGAAAAGACCCTGATGCTGGGAGGGATTGGGGGCAGGAGGAGAAGGGGATGACAGAGGATGACATGGCTGGATGGCATCACCGACTCAATACACATGAGTTTGGGTGAACTCCGGGAGTTGGTGATGGACAGGGAGGCCTGACATGCTTCAATTCATGAGGTCGCAAAGAGTCGGACACGACTGAGCGACTGAACTATCTGAAAAATACACCTAATTGACTGTATTCAGAACACTTAAAGTAGTGGGCATCTGTAACTGTCTGACTATGCAGCATCTGAACCCATGTGCTAGATTTAGGAAACTGCAACCCCCCCGCCCCGCCCCATTGCATAGGTCTTGGTGAGAAATAAGCTCCTCCCTCAGAAGCCTAAGGAGTCCCCCTCTAATCACTCCCCGACAGCCTTGTGATCCAGGTTTGGCCACCATGTACTTTGAATCTTGAGCAAGTAATGCCAAGATGAGGGAATGACGGATCGATCTGTGGTAGCTGTAGTGTAGGCAGCCTGGCATTCGTGGCTGTGTGTTCAGCCCTTCAGGAACAGTGACCATCTACAGTGACCACTGTGTCAAACAGAATATATGGCATACATTGGTGGTGTCAGCAGCATCTCAAGCAGTCTATTTCACTACCCTGACTCCTTTGACCCTGGTCTCTTGTCTGAGACTGTTCCTTATCATTTCTTGTCAAATCTGCGAGTTATCTGATGCTTTCCAATAAATTTATCTTCAACTTAATTAGCCCAGAGAAGATTACTGACAATAAAGAACACTGACATATTAGGAACCTTCACTGATACTTTCAGCAAATGAGCCTAAAGCAGGGTTTAGAGAGCTCCCACCCCCAGAATTTCTGATTCAGTAGGTGTAAAGTGGAGCCTGAGAATTTGCACTTGAACAAATCCCCACTGATGCCGATGATCAAGTGACCGCACAGTCTTCTTCAAGGTTAGTGTGATTTTATGTTTTCTCTCAAACACTTGCTGATTACTGTTTCATTGTTTGAAAATACCACAATGTGCCCATCCATTCATCTGATAATAAATGTTTCAGTTATTTCCAGTTTCTGTCTGCTACAAATAAAGCTGTTGTGAATGTTAATACATAAGTCTTTGTACTGACATTTATTTCCTTTCCTTTGGGATAAGTACCTGGGAGGTGAATGGCTGGATCATATGGTAGGTATATGTATAACTTTTTAAGAAACTGCAAGCTGTTTTCCAATGTGGTTATGTCATATTATGTTTTCCCAACACTTTATGGTCAGTCTTTTTATTAATAACTTTAGCCTTTCTAGTAGGAATATAGTAGTATCTCCTTGTGCTTCCAATTTGCCTTTTCCTAATAACTAATAACAATGAGCATCTTTTTGCATGCTGATTTAGCATTCATATATCTTTCTTGGTGAAGCAGCTATTAAAATATTTTCCCCCTTTTTGTTTTTTCATTATTAAGTTTTGATAGTTCTCTATATATTCTGGGGATAAATTCTGTATCATATATGTGATTTGCAAATATTTTTTCCCAGTCTATGGCCCCTTTATTTTCCTTCATTCTCTTCATATGCAGAGAAAGTAATTTCTTCAAAAATTATCAAGAGCCTCATCAATTTTTCTAACGACCTCCCTTCACTGCTTGATATTCAAATGTTGCCTTTTGGAAACACATTTCTGTTTCTCTGCTTCCATTGTTAACTGGTATGATTGTGGAGCCTCAGTTACCAATAGCATTGTATATGATTTGAAGAATTCTCTAATATCACTTTCATAAACTTCATGAAATCTTGTACCTATTGCAGAATCTGTAGTTAAATTCTTTTTGATTCATTTGATTTGTTTGGTTGATATTTTTGGATGTTTACCATAACCTCAAAGTTCAAACAATGAGCTTGTCAACTGAAGGGCCACTGAATGAGCTAGGGTGGGGAAAATAAGCACTAGAGTTTTGTATGGAAAAATATTTAAGTAGAGGCTTGTTTTATAAATGATCAAATTCGCTAGAGAATATTTTAGTGTTGTATGGCTTTTGCTTCCATATGCCAGCACAGATTTATGTAACAAATATTCAAAAACAAGGCCCTGCAAGAAACACCCCCTACCTCTCTTAATATTTTATCTCATATCTTGATCCCTGCCCCTCTCCCCATGCCCATTCTACTCCAAGTACCCTGACCTTCACACAGTTTCTTGATCAAGTCAAGCTTTTTCACAATGCAAGAAAATCTACTCTGTCTCTAACTCAATAAGTGGGCCAAGAATCTAGATTTGCTCTTAAGTGCAATGGGTATCAGTAGAAAAGTTTTTAATCATGAAAATGACATCCTTTGATTTAAACTTTCATGGGATCTTTCTGACCCTGAATGGAGAATAGATTATTCAGAGATAAGAATGGTAATAGGGAGACTAATTACGAGGCCGTTCAGCAGTCCAGATGATGGCTTGTTTCAGACTGAGAAAATGAGATTTGGTCAGATTTGAGAAATATTCTGAGGTAGAATTAACAAGATTTGATTATAGAGTGTGGTGTGAGAGGAAGGAAAGAGTCACAAATGACTCCAAAATGTCTGTCTCTGGTAATGCATGTATGGTAGGTCCTTAAGATGGGACGAACAGTGTAGGACCAGGTTTGAGAAAAGCAATCATGAGTTCCCTACTGGCAATATTAAGTTTGCCTACGAGATCCTACGTGAAGTTTCAAGCAGGCTTTCGGGTATCAGTTTCTAGAGTTAGTGGTAGGAACTAGGCTGGAGTTATAAATTTGGAAATTGTCAGCATATACATGATATTGTTTGTAATGTTAAGGGGATCACCTAGAAAATAGTATAGCTAGAAATGAGAGTGAAACCTTGTGACTCTAAGTGGGACAGAGCAAGAGAAACTAGTAGAGTCTGAGCAAAGGAAAAACCCGTGTATGGTATTTCTGTCCAGGAAAGCCCATTGGAGAATCAGTACCCAAGAGTTTTATTGTAGTCAGGTCATATAGGCACCCTCTGCTTACAAAATTTCAGATTCCCAGAAGGAAAGCAGGTGTTCAGCATAAACCACATTATTTATAAAGTGCAGGCACAGTGAACCATAGTGATATCACTCAGGGAACAGTAGAAACACTCCTCAAAATGAAGTTCCCAATAGCTAGCCAACGGCCAGCCTAGCAAGTCTCTTCAAAAGCTGGCAGGCTCAGGTCTGCTATGTTAACTATTTTGTACAGACTGGCATCACAGAAGATAGGAGAATGTTTCTAGGGAGAGAGATGCTGCTGAAGACACCAGTAAGATAAGGACCAAAGTGGCCAGTGGAGCTGGCAATGTCGAGGTCGTTTTTGGCCTTGACACACAATTTCAGAGGTGCAGTAGGACAGGGAAACTGGATCAGGGAGGATTCAGTAGTGACTTGTTTGGACTTCCTTGGTCATCCAGTGGTTAAGACTTCGCCTTCCAATGCAGGAGGTACGGGTTCCATCTCTGGTCAGGTAGCTAAGATCCCACATGCCTCTCAGCCAGAACAAAATGTAAAACAGAACCAATGTTTTAACAGATTCGATAAAGACTTTTAAAATGGTACACATCAAAAAAATAAAAGGAGCAGCTTGTGGATGAAGGAGTGGAAACAACATGTAGACACAGGATATTTCAAAAAGTTTTCTGTGAGAGGAAGCAAAAGAAAGAAAGGCAGCTTAAAGAAGATATACAGCAAAAAGGTTTTTAGCAGACAAAAGGTACCGGTACGTGTTTGTTTGCAGTCAGCATAGTTCATTAGAAAGGGAGAGAAGATGACATGGAGAGAGAGGGATTAGATCCAGAGTAGGAGTGAAATGATAGGAGGAGATCCTCCCTTTGAAACAAAAGGGGAGGAGGAGAAAATTTGGCACAGGTGCAGGTAGAATTGTAAATCTGCAGAAGATAAGCAACTTCTGATGGCTTCTATTTTCTCAGAGAAGCATGAGGCAGTCTCCTCAACTGAGAGTGCAGGGTCGTGGAAAAAATGCAAAAGAGGTGAGGTGAAGAGGAAATTTGGGGATTTCTAGAGGAAGGAGGAAGACAATTTAGGAAAAAGAATGTAGAAGCTGGGGAGCTTGCAGGAGAGAGGTCATGTCAGGGGATAAGGAAGAGGCCAGACTTATATTCTTAATGTTTTATTAATGAAAGGCAATACATTGTATTTATATCATTGGAATGTTTCAACCTCTACCAAGATTTACTTCAAAAGGAAACTATTGTTTTAGGTAGCAGTTAAAAATAAGAACCAAATATTTTTTATTTATTAGTCTAAAGCTACATTAGTAGGAACAGACAAAAAGTACAGTTTCATTCCTAAATTACGAAAGGTAACAGTTTCATTCCTAAATTACCAGTGAACAGCTGAAACTCAGTGACCAACTAATGGCCCCCAGACACACACAAAGAATACCTCTAACATAATGCTATTACTTTCCCCATCAAACACAACGGGAAGAGTGGTTATGTTTAGCTGATAGTGTTAGATGGTCTGTCATGTAGAGTTTCCATTACTTCTGAATATCAAGTTGGTGGATTATGAAGTTATTTATAATATATAGATTTTCAAACTGCTATTACAGGAGTGTCTTTTCATTTTCATGGAAGTGTCTCATGAACTTCAAATAATGCCACTTGCAGCAACATGAATGGACCTAGAGAGTGTCATACTGAGTGAAGTAATTCAGAGAAGGAGAAATATTGTATGACATCCCTTATATGAGAAATCTAAAAAGAAATGATACAAATGAACTTACGAAACAGACACTCAGGGACTTAGAAAATGAACATGCAGTTGCTGAGGGAAGAAATAGTTAGGGAGTTTGGGAAAGTCATGTACACACTACTATGTTCAAAATGGATACCCAACAAGGACCTGTATACAGCACATGGAACTCTGCTCAATCCAGCCTGGATGGGAAAGGGTTTTGGGGGAGAATGGATACAGGTATATGTATGCTGAGTCCCTTCACTGTTCACCTGAAACTACCACAACATTGATAATTGGCTATATCCCAGAACAAAATAAAAAGTTTGATGTTTGGAAAAAAAAAAAAAAGAAATTTCAAGAGGATTGACATATACACACTACCATATATCAAATAGATGACTAATGAGAACCTGCTGTACAGCACAGGGAACTCTACTCAATACTCCGTAATGACCTATATGGGAATAGAATCTGAAAAAGAGTGGATATATGTGTATGTATAACAGATTCACTCTGTTGTACAGCAAAAAAATAATGCAACACTGTAAATCAACTATAATAAAAGTTAATTTTAAAAAAAGAAGCTTCGAGAATCTTGGCTACCTGAAGGGAATACTGTAGTACGTACACTGACTCACACTTGTTGAATTCCAGCTGCAGCACTTGTCAGAGAACTACTCCACTCCTCCCGTTTATCTCATTGTTACTTTCAGTTGTGAGATGAAAATTTTCTCTTTAAATCGATTCCTCTAATTAAATATTCAAGTAGCTAATTTAGTCGCTTATTTAATCTCAGGTTAAATCAGAAAAAAAGATTTCCGTATGTAAAAAACTCCTTTAAGCTGCCTTCTGTGACTTCGGTGCTTTTCTCAATGCATAAATCATTATCGCCTGACTCAGTTTTCTAGGTCATGGAATCATTAAGCTCAGAATCTGCCTTTCCTAGATGCAACTAATTCAGTGCTATAATCTTGTTTGAATTTTACAATGTGTAACTTAGCACGTATTTCCAAAGTATTTTTATGTTAACTGATGATTGGAGCTTAACACCTTAGTAGGCAAAAGTGAGGAAGGAGCATTGAGTAGAGAAAGGCTTCAGACCTGGATGATGATCTGACACTCATGAAAGCAAAGTGGGGAGGAAACAGACTTGGACAAGGAGAGCCTAGCAGAGTTTGCAGATCTAGCGAGGTCTCAGTCAACCCAGTGGGAAGCTCCAGAGCAAAACTCGCCTGATAGAAAAGTTCTGCACTGAGTAGAAGTAATGAGGTTCGGTAGCCCTGCCGTGCTCAGTCACTGTGTTGGGGGGTGGGTGCTGCACTGGGAAGACGATGACCTCAGCTTGCATGTTGCTGTGGTAGGTTCCAAAGGTGCTGTAGCTGGAAGCTGTCAGCTGACTGCATTCTTCCAGCTGAAGGGAGATCCAAGCGAGGAAAGGCCTCTTTGTGCCAGGTGCACCAGCTGTACCTCTTTTGCTAGTGTTGCCCTCTTTAAACAGTTCAGTTCTGCAGTTCAAATCATGGCTTGTAGCACAGTCTGCAACTCTCCTCCTTTTCACCAATCCCTCATCTCTCAATTAGGCACTGTTGGCAGATTAATCTTCTTAAGAGGCCATTTTTATCCTATCAGTCTTTTGCTCAAAAATATTCCCTGTCTCTCTATTATTAACAAAATTAAGCCCAGACTCTTGCGTGGTACTCAAGGCCTACACAAGATCAGCCCCAATCTACCATTCTGCTTTTATCTTTGTGTCCTTTCTAGTCAATCCATGTAGGGCCTACTAGTGATTTCCCCAGAATTTCATTCATATTTACATATTTCTTGTTGCTCACATAATACCTTCTATTCCTGTTTGACACACCAGTCCACTTTCTATCTGCCTATCAGAACCCAGCTCATCTTTCAAGGCCCAGTTTATACTCCCTCTTCTATAGAAAGCAATGTCTGACCCTTCCTTGAAAACCGTTCAATATGTATCCCACTTATTCATATTCTTCCCTATTTTATTGCTTATGTTTTAATGTTCATATGTCTCCTTTCTACCTATTCTGTCATGTCCTATGGGATAAAAGGAGCATAATGTTGTTTTCTTCTCTGCAAGTGCTCCATGATTGAATGAAGAGAGCCGTGAATGAGGGTGTGTAGATGGTAAGAAGCCACCACAGAAATGGGAGTAATAGAAGAGAGTCAGAACTTCAGAATGACGTAGAAAAATGCACTGGCAAGTGAAATCCTACTCTGTGTGACTGTTTTGTGGGGATGGGTGACACTCTTTCTTAGGTACCAACCAGGGCAGGATTCTTTACCCAATTTACAGAGCTCTCTAGGCTATTATGGGTGGGCTTTAGGGTAGCTTCCTGATCTACAACTCTGTGAAATTTATAAAAATTTGTATACATGTGTATGTAACTTTTCTGGCAAGAGGATCCATAGCTTTTATATGATATGGTTTTCAAAGGGGTCTGTGATCATAAAAATATTTAAAACCACTTGACCAGGGTTTGTGGCCATAGTAGGAGAGAGGTCATGCAGGTTGAATGTGATTTGGCAAGTAGGAGATCACTGGTAATCTTAAAAAATTTTTTTCTACAGAATGAAAGAAGCAGAAGCCCAATTCCCAGAAATTAAGGAGTGAATGGGTGGTGAGGAAGTGGAGGTAGCATATATACCTCCAGAAATATATCCATGAATAAGAAGGGAGATTTATGACAATCTGAGGAACAGGTGGATCAGGGAAGGTGTTTCTGAGAGGGGATAGGAGGTACATGAGCATATCTAAAGAAGAAGACATGTAAAGGGAATAAATATTAAAGGGAGTAGGTGGAGAAGTGTCTTGGTTGTCGGAGTTTATGCTGTGGCAGCAATCCCAAAATAGTGACTTAAAATGTAAAAGTTTGTTTCTTGCTAATGCAGACTCTGCTGTAGACTGCTGTCCTCTATGCCAAAATGCACTGACCCATGTTGCTCGAGTTTTTGGAAAACAGGCTTATGGCTGGAGAAGAGAACGGTCCCTCATACCGAGGGATGTGACAGCCGCTACTGTGAAGTGACACCTGTTACTTCTACTCATGTTTCACTAGCCAGAACTAGTCTCATGGTCACATTTAATTGGAGGGAGGGGCAGGGAATATGGAAGAAATAGGAAAATAAATTTGGTAAGCATATAATTATGTAGCTACGTGAAGGGATCCAGAAAAAAGCAAAAGAAATTCTGGGAAGTTGGAAATGGCATAGTTTTTTAATATCCCCATATCTTCTTACTGGGCTTCCCTTGTCACTCAGCTGGCAAAGAACCCACCTGCAATGTGGGAGACCTGGGTTCGATCCCTGGGTTGGGAAGATCCCCTGGAGAAGGGAAAGGCTACCCACTCCAGCATTCTGACCTGGAGAATTCCATGGACTGTATAGTCCATCCAGTCACAGAGTCACACGACTGAGCAACTTTCACTCTCATTTCATCTTCCTACAAAAATACGACAAGTTGGGTTCAAAACCTGAAGCCCACAAGCATGAATAACAAGTTTATGTAGCCAGTTATGAGCTCCTGTATATACACTGGTGGGGATACATCATAGTAGCAAAAGGTTCACATGTGGGAAGATGCAGAGGGAGCCAAAACACAATGCCAAATTACCAGGAGATGGCACCGCATTCCAGTACTCTTGCCTGGCAAATCCCGTGGATGGAGGAACCTGGTAGGCTGCAGTCCATGGGGTCGCTAAGAGTCGGACACGACTGAGCGACTTCACTTTCACTTTTCACTTTCATGCATTGGAGAAGGAAATGGCAACCCACTCCAGTGTTCTTGCCTGGAGAATCCCAGGGACGGGGAAGCCGGGTGGGCTGCCATCTATGGGGTCGCACAGAGTCAGACACGACTGAAGCGACACAGCAGCAGCAGCAGCAGCTCCTGCAAAAAGAAGTCCCACTTGGCATATAAAGACTAGAGAGTTCATCAGAGGGTAGCACTCAAACTTGGTGAGAAACTTTGTGGGCTCCATTTCTCAGGTGAGCATGAGGGAACTATGGGAAGGTCAGATGGTGCTAGAATGATCTGGGCTTTATACACTCCTGAAACCAACCTGAGCTTCCTTCCAGAGAGAATCTACTACGACAGGACTTAAAACAGGCCACATTTTATAACTACCTCAAATGGTATTAATTATAGAAACTCCAAATCTGAAAATTCATCCCTTCATTTATTTCCATGACAATTACATTTAGTAATATTGCCCAATGTTACATACAAGAGGGCTTGCAATGAGATTTTTGTTGTTGTTGTCTGGTCACTAAGTCCTGTCCAACTCTTTTGAGATGCTATGGACTGTAGCCCACCAGGCTCCTCTGTCCATGGGATTTCCCAGGCAAGAGTACTGGAGTGGCTTGCCATTTCCTTCTCCAAGGGATCTTCTTGACTCAGGGATTGAACCTGAGTCTCCTGCTTTGGAAGGAAAGTTTTTTACCGCTGAGCCACCAAGGAAGCCCTACAATGAGATACACGGCACCATTAAGATACTTCAGTAATAAAATGCAGTCAACATAGTGATCCTCCCAATTTGACCATGAATTCTCTCCCAATATCAAATGCCTAGGAAATATTAAAGCCTGAAGATTAAAACCCCTTACAAATTATAGCCTAAAGAAATTAACACCTAAAGTCAAATTATCTTGTCCTTGAGATTTAAACTTCAAAGAAATTAAGGTCCAGAATTCATTCTTTTCACTTCATATTTTAGTCAGTCTTATTTAGAAGAGTGCTTAAGACTCAGATAGGGTCAGAAGTTTTTGTAAGCAGTTGTAGCTTGTACAGAAATTTATTAGTTTAACATTGTCTCCCATTGAGTTTCTAGAGAGTCAAAAAAATCAGTAAGACACAAAATTATTACAGCACTGGCCCAGCATCCATTAAAATTAGAAAGAGCTATTCCTCACTCTCTGGTGTAGTTATTCCAGGCAAATTAGTCTTCTTAAAGCCCATTAATTGTGCTTAGTTGGTCAGTTGTGTCTGACTCTTTGTGACCCCACGGACATAGCCTGCTAGGCTCCTCTGTCCATGGGGATTCTCCAGGCAAGAATACTGGAGTGGGTTGCCATGCCCTCCTCTAGGGGATTTTCCCAACCCAGGGATCAAACCCAGGTCTCCTGAATTGCAGGCAGATTCTTTACCATCTGAGCCACCAGGGAAGCCCAGGGTTTCAGAGGAGTCAGGGATGAAAAGAAGAGAAATTTTCAGTTTTAGCTTTACCAAGATGGTTGATCTGATAGAAGTTTCTGGAATCCATGTCCTATGAACATAATTTGGAGATGTCAAATTTGGCACTTTCAATTTTCCATTTCTAGTGGGGTAATTTGCTATCCATATTAACTCTTCCTTCAGAGAGTAGCATTTGAGGTACATACTGTTATCTTCTTGTGAAGCTTAAAATTTTGTGGAGCTTGAAGATTGGATTAGTCCTGATAGGCTGGATTATGTTGCAATGGCAAGCTTAAAATTTTAATGGCTTGAAACAACAATAGTCTATTTTTTAGTAATACTACATATCCATCATGAATTGGCAGGGAGTTCTGTTCAATCTGTATCCACTTAAGGAACTAGGATGATACAACCACCACAGATTTTTCCATGATCACCACAATAGGGACAAGTAAATGTGACAAATTGTTGACCTGGCTCTTAAAATCCCTGCCGAGAAGTACTGCACATCTCTCTGACTCATTCTTGGATTTTCCAGGCAAGAATACTGGAGTGGGTTGCCATTTCCTTCTCCAGGGGATCTTCCCAATTCAGGGATTGAACCCTGGGTGTCCTGCATTGGCAGGCAGATTCTTTACCCCTGACCACCTGGGAAGCCCTTCATTCACATACCGTTGGCTAAAGCATGTTATGTGGCCTTCTACCTTCAAAGGGAACAGGAAGGATAATTTTGCCTTTGAACTGCAAGTTCTTGCCCTTTCATTGCCACATTTAGAGTGACCTCTTTACTAATACTGCTTGTGTAATACCTTGTGAGCTGAAAAGTTAATTCCTTGGCCATCAGTTGCTGTGACTGCTTCCAGCTATAGAATAGCTTACACCAATGTTTCCCAAACTTGTCTGATCAAAATAATCACCCGGGTGCTTACAATTTTTAAATAACTGGGTACAGTTATTAAAAATACTGATTCCTATGTCCTATTCCTAAAGAAATGATTCAGTAGATTTGGAATGAAGCCCATGAATTAAAAAAAAAAAAATACCCTGTTAGGCAAAGAAATCTGACATGAGTGGTTTTATTTAAAAACATTTTAAAATTATTATCTTTAATTATTCATTCATTTGTTTCTCTGTTTTATTTTTGGCTGTGCTGGATCTTTGTTGCTGTGCGTGGGCTTTCTCTAGCTGCAGTGAGTGGGGCTTCTCTTTGTTGTGGTGCATGGGCTTCACTGCGGTGGCTGCTCATTGCCGAGCACAGGTTCTAGGCATCCGGCTTCAGTGGTTGTGGCACACTGGCTTAGTTGCTCTGCAGCACGTGGGACTCTTCCCAGACCAGAGATTGAACCCTTGTCCCCTGCATTTGCAGGCAGATTCTTATCCACTGTACCACAAGGAAAGTCCCATAAGTGTTTTTAATAGACTTTATTTTGGGAGTAGTTTTAAGTTCACAGAAAAATTGAGTGGAAAGTACAGAGAGTTCCCATATGCCCCCTAACCCCAAACATGTACAACTTGCCCCTCTATCAACATCCCACACCAGAGTGGTACATTCACTATAATGAATGAACTCACCTTGACACATCATCACCCAAATTCCAGAGTTTACCTTAGGGTTCTCTCTTGGTGGTGTACATTCTAAAGGTCTGTCCACCATTTGTATCATAGAGTTGTTTCCTTGCTCTAAAACTCCTCTGTGCTCTGCCTATTCAGCCCTTTCTTCTCCCTAACTCCCAGCAACCACTGATCTTATTGCCTCCATAGTTTTGCCTCTTCCAGAAAGTTATACTTGGAGTCATACAACATGTAGCCCTTTCAATGGACTTCTTTCACTAGTACTGTGCATTTAAGCTATCTGTATGTCTTTTCCTGACTTAATAACTTATTTACTTTCAGTTCTGAATAATATCCTATTGACTGGACCATAGTTTGTTTATTCATTCACCTACTGAAGGATATCTCGGTTGCTTTCAAGTTTTGGTAATTATGAATAAAGCTGCTCTAAATATCTGTCTGTGTGCAGGTTTTTGTGTGAACATAAAGCTTTCAACTCCTTTGAACTTCTGGTTTGAATATTAGCTTTCAATATTCTGTTTCATTGATCTACTTTTAGAATTGTTTTGCCAGTACCACAGTGTCTTTTTTCCTTTAATTTTATTGAAATATAATTGAGATATTACCACACCGTCTTGATTATTCTAACTTGAGAGTAAGTCTTGAAATCAGGCTGTATCAGCCCTCTGACTTTTTTCTTCTCCTTCAATGTTGAATTAGCTATTCTGTGTCTTTTGCCTCCCTGTGAACTCCAGAATCAGCTTGTCAGTATACACAAAGTAACTTGCTGGGGTTTTTATTGGGATTGTGTTGAATATATATATCAAGTTGGGAAGAACTGACATTTTGACAATATTGAGTCTCCTTACCTATGATCATGGTATATCTCACTTATTTAATTCTTTGTTTTATTTCATCAGAATTCTGTAGTTTTACTTAAACAGGTCTTGTGCATATTTTGTTAGGTTTATACATAAGTATTTTATTTTATTTAGTGGATACCAATATAGATAATATTGTATTTTTAATTTCAAATTTTACTTTGCTGCTAAATGGGGAAGCAACTGTCTATTATAAATTAACTTCGTATCCTACAATCTTTTTGTAATCACTTATTAGTTCCAGAACTTATTTTATTGATTATTCTGGATTTTCTACATAGACAATCATGTCATCTGTGAACAAAAAGTATTTTACTTCTTCCTTCTCAACATATATACCTTTTATTTCCTTTTCTTATTGCATTAGATAGGACTTCCAGTATGATGTTGAAAGGAGTTGTAAGAGAGCAGATCCTTGACTTGTTTCTGATCTTAGTGAGCAAGCTTCTAGTTTCTCACTTTTAATTTTTTTAATTAAAAATTTTTTTTAATTAAAAATTTAAATTGGAGTGTAATTGATTTACAATGTTGTGTTGGTTTCAGGTGTACAGCAAAGTGGATCAGTTATACATGTACATATAGCCTCTCTTTTTTAGATCCTTTTCCCTTATAGGTCATTACACAGTACTGAGTAGAGTTCCCTATGCTATACAGCAGATTGTTATTAGTTATCTATTTCATGCATAGCAGTGTTATATGCCAGTCCCAATCTCCCAATTTATCCCTCACCCTTTACCTCCTGGTAGCCATAAATGTGTTTTATCTGTGACTCTGCTTCTGTCTTGTGAATAAGTTCACTCGTATCCCCTCTTGTTTTAGATTTCGCATATAAGCAATATCATGTATTTGTCTTTCTGTGTCTGACTTATTTCACTCAGAATCTCTAGGTCCATCCAATGTTGCCGCAAATGGCATTATTTTGTTCTTTTTTATTCCTGAGTAATATTCCACTGTATATATGTACCACATCTGCGTTATCCATTCCTCTATTGATAGACATCTAGGTTACTTCCAGATCCTGGTTATTGTGAACAGTGCTGCAATGGACATTGGGGTGCATGTATCTTTCTGAATTATGATTTTCTCCATGTATATGTCCAAGAGTGGGATTGCTGGGTCATATGGTATTTCTGGTTTTAGTTTTTTAAGGAACCTCCATACTGTTGTCCAGAGTGACTATACAAATTTACATTCCCACTAACAGTGTAGGAGCATTCTCTTTTCACCACACTCTCTTCAGCATTTATTGTTTGTAGATTTTTTTGATGATGGCCATTAGTGATGTTGAGCATCTTTTTATGTGCTTTTTGGCCATCTGTATGTCTTTTTTTGGAGAAATGTCTATTTAGAGCTTACCCCCCCCCCCCTTTTTTTTTTTTGATTGGGCTATTTGTTTGTTTTTCTTTTTTTAACTGAGCTGCATGAGGTGGTTTCTCACTCTTAAGAATGATGTTACCTGTAGGTTTTTTGTAGATGTTCTTTATTAAGTTGAGGAAGTTTACCTCTATTCTTAGTTCACTGAGAGTCACATAGGCTTTTGTCTCATTCTTGTAGTTCTTTCAGCTGCATAATCAGCAATAGCAGATTCCAAAATTGCTATTCATGTTTCTAAAGCCTAGGACTCTAGGCTGTAGTGAGTGTCAACACCTTTGCCAGGTTCTCTGTGGGACACTCTGTTTTTTCTGTTTTTGAATTTCATAAACCACAAGGCACAGAAATTCCTGCATGCCCATCTATGCCAGCACTTCTTACTGTATTTTCTACTCCTGAATCTGTGGACAAGCCAAGTTCATAAACTTTAGTCCCTTCAATTTT
>NW_011494738.1:2335605-2370209 GCF_000754665.1 Bison bison bison | reverse complement strand
CCTTCAATTTTGTCCTTTGCCCTGAATGCCAGCAACAACTGGAAGAACTTGTTTTGTTTCCTGAGGGGCATCCAGAACTTGGCTTCTGGTTTAAAAAACAGCTAAGGCCTAAAAGGATCTAATTCTGCCACCATCTAGCATTTGCAAGTTCACAGTGTTTACCTATGTGGCTTCAGCTTTCAGAGAATGCAGAGACCACTTGCAGGTCATGTGCCCAAGACAAGGGTCTTACGGTTCCTGAGACTTTGCTGAGCCTGCCTTTATAAAAATAACCACTCACGTATGGACCAATCCACCGTAAATGACAGTCCCTTCCTATGGTTAGAGTACTGTGTACTCTGAGACAGCTTCTTTTCCAGACTACAGCAGTTAAAAGCTCATACAACTGCCAAGGTCAAAACATTTCTGACCACACCCTAAAGTTTACTCATACTGATAAATTTATGTAGCTCCTCTCCATTCCCAGTTTGAGTCTTGATTTTTCAGTATCCTTTAACATCTGTCTGATTGGAGGTCTTCAAACTTGAGGGTTGTACTCCCTTTTAAACTGCAGATTTCCCCAGGCCCTGCATGGGTAGAGCTGGTCTCCTGAGCATCTTATATCCAGGGAGAGAGCAATTGATTCAGGCTATGTGGGCT
This sequence comes from Bison bison bison, assembly GCF_000754665.1. NCBI lineage: Eukaryota > Metazoa > Chordata > Mammalia > Artiodactyla > Bovidae > Bison > Bison bison. The sequence goes on along the minus strand of NW_011494738.1, from coordinate 2,369,570 downwards.
GACTGGCTACCAGGTGATCTAAAAGTTGGTTAGAGAATGCTGGTTTATTTTCCACAAATTTGCCAATCAAGTAAGCCATTCCTCTTTCCCTGAGATAGATTGGATTTAGAGGCAAAAAAGCCAAGAGGTAAACTAATTGGATTCTCTCTGCATGGGAAGAAAGAAGAGTGTAGGAGAAATGTTTTCTGCTAAAAGGTGGTCTCTCTCAGTGCATTAGAAGACATAAAGGTATTTATGTCTTAAAAATATTTCAGGCAGGGGAAGACAGGGGAACTTGAGGAAAGTACAGAATGGTTTAGAATAATGATTGTAGAGTGTAGAATAAGAACTCAAGGAGAAATTAATTATTTTAAAAATTCCTGAATATCCCTGATGGTCCAACAAGATCCAGGAAGTTTGAATCAGGGAACTGGGATGAAGAAAGGTGAATAATGGAAAGGACTAATCTGTTTTTTTTCTTTTGGCCATAGGGCATGCGGGATCTTAGTTCCCCCACCAGGGATCAAAACCCTGCCCCCTGCAATGGAAGCACAGAGTTTTAATCACTTACTGGACCACCAGGGAAGTCCCTAGAAGGAAGTCATACTAACCAGACTGAGAGATAACCAGGATGACTGTAATGACTAGGCTCTAGTCAAGCCAAATGAAATGCTGATACTACACGTATTTAATATGAGCCAGGTTTATGTGGATTATCTCATCTAACCTTCAAAGGAATCCTGAGAGAAATTTAGGGCATAGACAGATTAAGTAAGTCATCCCTGGTCATTCAGCTAGTGAAAGGCAGAGTTGGATTTAAACTTAGGCAGTTTGACGATAAAATCTGTAGTCTTGAAAATAAATAGAAGTAGTAAACAAGCTAATTAATTAAATCTGTAGTCATAACCCCAATACTACGGGTTGATGGTTGATGGAATATATGTTACCCTGAGAACAAAAACCAGGTTCAATAGAATGGAGAAGTAACAAGCAAGAGGTGATAGCTGGGGATGAACATTTCAGTTTAACATCTTGGAGGTTGAGCAGTTTCCGTATCCAAGGAAGCTAAGTGACAAGAAATCAGTAAGGCTGAGGGACTTTCCTGGTGGTCCAGTGGCTAAGATGCCTCACTCTCAATGCAGGGGGCCTGAGTTCCATCCCTGGTCAGGGAACTAGATCCCACATGCTGCAACTAAGTCCTGGCACAGCCAAATAAATAAATAAAAAGAAGTCAGTAAGGCTGAGAAAGTGTGAGGTCAGGTTGTCAAAAAAATCAGAGAGAGCACAAAAAAGTCATAGAGAACAAAAGTCATGTTAACTTTGTCAGGGATGATATCATTGTAATGAGAAAAAGGGAAGTTCCTGAAGCTATCAAGGAACAAAAGGGCCAGCCCCAAGGCTGGTAGACAAATCTGATAGGGAAGAGGGTATGTAAACATTGCAAAACAAAGTATGTCTTGTTCATTTTCTCCCCCGCCTCTCAATTTGCAGAGCAGGCGACCCCCTTAATTTTACTTTGGAAAAAAATGAAGAATGAACAAAGGCTAAGAGATGTGTTGCATTGCTATTAATTATGGCTAGTTGATAACAATGTGAAATATAAAGTCTCAATAATTTGTTAAATCTTTGTAGTTTGGCTTGTCTCATTTTAACATTGAGAATCAAGCTATTGTATACCTAAGTAATCATTTACTATGAGAATATACAGAGAAATATCTAGAATAGAAATATAAGACTTTTATTCCCAGGTAAAAGTATAATACTTTTATTCACAGAAGCTGCTTTCTTATTTTTCATTAAAATTTCTGGATTTATCTGATATACATGCCATTTAAATATAATTTTTATTTCCTTGGATATTCTTGAATAAAATATTCTCGTGCTGTTACATGGCAGAAATTATATTCAGTGCCACTGTTTTGATGACATTTTTTCAAAAATCTCTTGCTCCTTGGTGGCTCAGATGGTAAAGAATCTGCCTACAATTCAGGAGACCTGGGTTCAATCCCTGGGTTGGGAAGATCCCCTGGAGAAGGGCATGGCAACCCACTCCAGTATTCTTGCCTGGAGAATCCCTATGGACAGAGGACCCTGTCAGGCTACAGTCCATGGGGTTGCAAAGAATCGGACACAACTGAGCAACTAAGCACTGCACCCCCATTCTCAGATTTGTATTAACTTATCCTTCATGAATTCATAGCATTTTTTTGTAATCTCTCTCTGGAATGCTCTCTCTCTCATAGTGATGATAATTATAATAGGAAGATCTCTACTATGCAGTTCTTAATCTCTTTTAAAGTCACAAGCATTTAATGCTGTAGTTTGCTTTTTTGTGTCCCTCTTTATTTCAGCTGATTGTCCTTTCCTCACTGGAGAATGGACTGTGTCATTTAGCAATGAGCTAGCTTATGAGCTTTTATACTTTTGGTTCTAGATCTTTATTGGAAACATCAGATGATGACCTGACATGTGACATCTAGGTGTATTTTCAACTATTTTCTATGTGTTTCAGCTATTTTCTGATGTGTTAAAACAATTCTGATCTGTTTTTTCCTTCTAGGGCATTTTCTCTTTGAGTAAAATCCTTTGTCATTTTTATAAACACTTTCAGAGAATTTGATTTGAGTTTTAAATGGTTTCAAGGCTGTTCTGGTTTTTAGAATATCTACACCTGAAAGTTTTTGAACTTGAAAAGTACCTAAAGGTTTTACTGATTTAAAACACTCCTGAAATAAATAGTTCAGTTCCCCGTAATAGGTTAGTTTGTTGAATTTATTTTGCAGTTGCCTTTCTGTTTTTCCTATGCCAAATGAAAGCTTAGCACTGTCTCTCTTCAGAGAAGGCAATGGCAACCCACTCCAGTACTCTTGCCTGGAAAATCCCATGGATGGAGGAGCCTGGTAGGCTGCAGTCCATGGGGTTGCTAAGAGTCGGGCACGACTGAGCGACTTCGCTTTCACTTTTCACTTTCATGCATTGGAGAAGGAAGTGGCTACCCACTCCAGTATTCTTGCCTGGAGAATCCCAGGACAGGGAGCCTGGTGGGCTGCCGTCTCTGGGGTCGCACAGAGTCGGACACTACTGAAGCGACTTAGCAGTAGCATCATGTCCATTGAGTCCATGATGCCATCTCTTGCCTGATAACAGTCATTTGTTTCTGCATTCTTTTGTTCTCTTCAGTCAATTCACTCAGTAGTGTCCGACTCTTTGCAACCCCAGGAACTCAGCACATCTAGCTTCCCTGTCTATCACCAACTCCCGGAGCTTGCTCAAACTCATGTCCATCAAGTTGACCTGTTCAAAGGCAAACATCATGGCTAGGCTTAGATCACAAATTAGCTTAGGTCAAAAAATGGTTTCTCTTATGTCAAGAAAGCCATGCCTGGTTCTCTTTCTCCAGGGACCCTCTGCCCTATCTACTTACCCTTATTTCCTTGGCTGCCAACCTGACCCACAGTCATTGCCTTCATCATCTCTGGCCTGGGCTCTTTCTTTGCTCAAAATGTCACCTTTAGGAAGCCTTCTCTGAGCCCTTACTATTTTTTTCTGACCTCTTATTTTATCTCTCTTTTTTTTGGTGGACGGGGGGCAATGCGAGGCTTGAGGATTGTAATACCCTGACCAAGGAGTGAACCCAGGCCCCCAGACGTAGACGTGTGGAGTCCTACCTACTGGACCACCACGGGCTTTCATGACCTCATTTTATTTTATTTTATTAATGATTTTAATTAATTTATTTACTCATTTTTGGTTGTGCTGGATCCTCCTTGCTGTGTGGGTTTTTCTCTAGTTGCAGGGTGAGGGCTTCTCATTGTGGTAGCTTCTCTTGCAAAAGCATGGGCTGTAGGGTGTGAGGGCTTCTGTAGCTGTGGCTCCCAGGCTCTAGAGCACAGACTCAATATTTGTGGCACATGGGCTTAGTTGGCCCACAATATACGGGATCTTCTCAGACCAGGGATTGAACCCATGTGTTCTGCATTGGCAGGCCATTTCTTATCCATTGTGCCACCAGGGAAGCCCCCTGACCCTCTGTTTTAAATTACACTCTTAAAGCAATCTGTTCTTTTTCCCTGCCATTGTTTTATTCATATAGCATTTACTGTCCTCTGATATATTTTAATGGGTATATTATTTATTACCTGTACTGCCACATGCTCAAATATAAGTTTCATTTGGAGTTTGAGTTTATTGATTGAATAGTGTCAGACACAGAGAAGTCTCTATGAGAGAGAAAAAAAAAAAAAAAGAATGAGTAAATTTAGCAGTTAGCGTGAGAAGTGAGTATAGTATAACCAAATCTATGGTTTTTCCAGTAGTCATGTACAGATATGAGTTGGACCGTAAAGAAGGCTGAGCACTGAAGAATTGATGCTTTCAAACTGTGGTGCTGGAGAAGACTCTTGAGAATGCCTTGGACAGCAAGGAGATCAAACCATTCAATCCTAAAGGTAATCAACCCTGACTATTCGTTGGAAGGGCTAATGCTGAAGCTGAAGTTCCAGTACTTTGGCCACCTGACACGAAGAGCTGACTCACTGGAAAAGACCCTGATGCTGGGAAAGAGAGAAGGCAAAAGGAGAAGGGGGTGACAGAGGATGAGATGGTTAGATAGCATCACTGACTCAAAGGACATGAATTTGAGCAGACTCCAAGAGATAGTGAAGGAAAGGAGAACCTGGTGTGCTGCAGTCCATGGGGTGGAAAAGAGTTGGACACAACTTAGCGACTGAACAACAACAGTGAGAAGTGACAATTGTTTACTAAACAAAGTAATCCCTGGGACATTGGATAAGAATCTGTGATTGTGCTTACAGTGGAAACTTTAAGAAGCTTAGTGGAATGCAGACAGGTGGGAAACACCTGAGAACTCAAACCTTTGTGTGGCTGGCTTCCTTCCTTCCCTTTTGGGTTCCTTTGGTGAAGATAAGGGTGGGGCTGGGGTCATGTTCATCTTTACTTAGTTTAGCTAAGGTAGATTGAAGCTGTAGGTATTGCATTTTACCTGATGATCTCAAACTGTGTGATACTATTCAGCTAGCTTCTCCATTCTCCAGTCTGTCATAAACTGTGTGTGGCTTTTACAGAAGTGAGAATTCTTATATCTCTCCCTCATCAGGACAGTTTCCTCCTGCAGGATCCCACTTTGCTCAAGCCCTACTCCCTGCTCCATATTAGTGTGAATGTAGTTTACTCCTGGGATGGCATCTCTCTACTTCTGTCTTTCCTTCCCTTCCACTGCTCTGCCATCTCTAAATGATACAGCCACAGTCTTTCACTTCAGACTTTTCAAAGTGTGACCAGCTTTCCTATGTACCCCCAAATTCTAGGAGATACAAGTTAAGCTCTTCAAATGATTCTCTTAAAAAATTCTTTATTTGAGGGGTAGGAACTCCCCTCTCCCGTCTCCTGTATTGGATGGTAGGGGCAGGAATGTACAGAAATGCTGGGGACCTACCTCACCACTTGCTTCTTCAGCCTCAGTGAATTTCTCACCAACTCACGTAGTCTGGTTCAGTTCAGTTTAGTCGCTCAGTCATGTCCGACTCTTTGCGACCCCCTGAACCGCAGCACGCCAGGCCTCCCTGTCCGTCACCAACTGCTGGAGTCTACCCAAACTCATGTCCATTGAGTCGGTGATGCCATCCAACCGTCTCATCCTCTGTCGTCCCCTTCTCCTTCTGCCCTCAATCTTTCTCAGCATCAGGGTCTTTTCAAATGAGTAGTCTGGAGGTGGATCATAACTTAACGCTGATAAAACTTGTGTCTCAATGTTTTAACATGTTCAGAAAAGCACCTGCCTTTAGAGCATGGAAAGTATTTGACATCTTGTGCAAACAGCAGAGGCCTCAACTGAGCCTGAGACTCTCTCCCACCACTCATTTTAGATTTGTTGGTCAATTTGCCTTCCATCCCCAACACACCCTCTTCATTTCATTCACAGTCCCTGAAATATATGAAAGACTCTCTTCTCTGTCCAAGTAACAGATGACTGAACTAGAGATGGACTCCTAACCCTGGGAGGAATCCAAAGATGGTCCATTCTGGTTCTCTCCTGACAATATGAACTGAGATTTAAGAACCTATAGTACGATGGTAGTAGATGATTGAACTCAGAGTTATTTAGCATCAGGACTGAGAGTCCTAATGGATGAACTGGTGAGTAAACAGAAGAAGGAAGCAGAAGCAAACAGGAAGGCATACAGCCAGAGACATGGGGAGAGCAGTGACTGTTGCTTTTCCATTTCCTGGAGACATTCTACCATGCTGTCTGCATTTGTTTCTGTAAGATTCTTTTATGTTCTTTCTTTTTTATAGTCTCTCTTTTTATATCAGCTGGTTGAGTGAGAAATGACTGCTCCTTGCAAAGAAATGGAACAGACTAGAATAATAAATTTGTAAAGGATTATTTTTTTCTGTATGACATTTTCTTTAGTATGCCTCAGTGGATATTTTGAATTTAAAACATATCATAATCCCACACTACTCAAAGTACTGTCTGAGGACCAGCAGTTTAGGCATCACTAGGAGTGTTAGAAACGCAGAATCTCGGCCTCCCCAGATCTACTGAATCATAGGATCCCAGGTGATTTCATACGCATTTGACAGCTTGTGAAGCCTAACTGTAATTTACTCTACACGTTTGGTCAAATCAGGTCAGTTCAGTTGCTCAGTCGTGTACTACTCTTTGCGACCCCATGGACTGCAGCACGCCAGGCTTCCCTGTCTATCACTAACTCCCGGAGCTTACTCAAACTCATGTCCATCAAGTTGGTGATGCCAGCCAGCCATCTCATCCTCTATTGTCCCCTTCTCCTCCTGCCTTCAATTTTTCCCAGCATCAGGGACTTTTCCAGTGAGTCAGTTCTTCGCATCAGGTGGCCAGAGTACTGGAGTTTCAGCTTTAGCATCAGTCCTTCCAATGACTGGTCAAATCAGTCTTCCCGAAATACTGCTTTCATCATATCCCTAGAATTTTAAATGTTCCTCGTTGCTCTCAGAAAAGTCAAATGCCCCAGTCTGACACTCAGTTAAACAAACCTCATCTGTGTCTCTAATCTTTCTTATATGGATGTCCACTCCAGCTAAATCAGTCTAGTTGGTTATTCTCCAAATATGCCAAGTGTGATATTCAGGGACTTTGCTCATGACATTTGCCTGTCTGGAATTTTCCTTCCCATCTCCCTGCATCCCTCCTTGAAAGACCGGTTCAGTTTCTGCATCTCACTTCAGCTCACACTGTTGTTTCATCCTTTGATCATCTGTAACTCTACAGTAGCTATTCTAGGGTAGTTTTTTGTTTGTTGTATTTTTGTATTTTTTATACTTACAGGCTCTCCTCCCTCATCAGTGCTTACCACAATGTGGTATATAAGCATATACCAGTGTCTCTATTCATTGGTTACATCTTTATTTTTTTAATGGCTTTTAATTGGGAAGAGACTTGTTACTGTATACAGTTCTAATTTTTCTAATTTCTTTAACCAAGCAGGGGTTAAGTCCAAACAGAAAGAAACTGAAAGCAGAGTGCTCACTCCCTTTTGTATTTGGATGTAAATTTTCATCACACTCTGAGAGTGCACTTATTTCTGTGACATTTTTATTCCCCATCATTATACAAAGATGGGACCTATATAAGCACATGTTGTATACGGGAAAGTTTTAATGGATCTCTTTTTAAAATATATCTGAAATATTGCAGTTGATGTTGTATGTACACATAATTTAGGAGTCAATTGCTCTGTAATTCTTCTTATGAAAAACAGTATCCCTCTCTACCTCCATCTTGCAGTATCCTTGAGCATTAGCAGAGTAAGGAAGTGTAGATGCCTCAGTGCTACTATGTTAAGTCTACGTTCGACTTAGGCAGGTGGTCATGAGTGGAAGGAGAAGCAGATATGAGTGAGTATAGGCTTCCATTTGTAAGCCATTTTCACTCTCCTCTCCTTTAGATCTGAGCTGGTAGAACATGAAAAAGCTGAAGAGACTCAAGATGTGCCTGTGCTGGGACCTGATAACTGAGAGTGTGGTCCACAAAACTGCATGTGCATCAGTACCATCTGGAGAGCTATTACTGGGCCCCACTCCAGTGATTCTGACTTAAGAAGTTTTGAGGTAAGGCCCCCACATTTGTGTTTCTTTCCTCCTTTTCTTTTTAAGAAACAGGAGCCACGTTTTTTGTCTGTTCATTTCTTGCATCTGAAGTACTCCTTGATGGCATCGTGTGCCTGAGACTCTTTGCCATAGTCCTTACCTACCACACAAATGCAACCAACCACTTTACTGGGTTTTCCCTCTCAGTCAGTTTTAAGAGAATCTACCCATTCCTCTGGGGCTTCCCTGGTGGCTAAGTGGTAAAGAATCCACCTGCCGATGCAGGAGACGTGAGTTTGATCCCTGGGTTGGGAAGATCCCTTGGAGAAGGAAATGGCAACCCATTCCAGTATTCATGCCTGAAAAATCCCATGGACAGAGAAGCCTGGTAGGCTCCAGTCCATGGAGTCACAAAAGAGTCAGACACAACTTAATGACTAAACAACAACAACAACAACCCATTCCCGTAGTTTCTTGTTGTCATCAGCCTTAATTGCATTGATTTGGTGTATAGCACAGAGGCCTCCACCAGTTCGTGTGCATGGGGAGAGAAGCCCCAGGCTGGTGGGGAGGGAGTAGGAGCCTCTCTCATACGTGTGAAAGGAATGAATTGGTGTGCTTCCTTTCTCACCTGCACTATCAGACTTCTCACAGGATTTAAATAAGTGCCTTGGAATGCTGAGCAATTTCCAGGAATCTATGTGCAAATGCTCATATCCCTACAATTCTAAAGAAAGCCAAGCTGCCGTTCTTTTTCTAAGGGGTAATATTCTGTTATCAATGTGGAAAAAGTTTCCATGTGGAAAAAAGTCAACTGATTTCTTATTGGCAGTCTCAGCTATTTACTATTTCATTAACATATAATGTTAACTTTATCTGTAATTTAATTACAAGTTGATTCAGTTCAGTTCAGTCGCTGAGTCATGTCCAACTATTTGTGACCCCATGGACTGCAGCACGTGAGGCCTCCCTTATCCATCACCAACTCCCAGAGTTTACTCAGACTCATGTCCATTGAGTCGGTGATGCCATCCAGCCATCTCATCCTCTGTCATCCCCTTCTCCTCCTGCCTTTAATCTTTCCCAGCATCAGGGTCTTTTCCAATGAGTCAGTTCTTTACATCAGGTGGCCAAAGTATTGGAGCTTCAGCTTCAACATCCGTCCTTCCAATGAATATTCAGGACTAATTTCCTGTAGGATGGACTTGTTGGATCTCCTTGCAGTCCAAGGGACTCTGAAGAGTCTTCGCCAGCACCACAGTACAAAAGCATCAATACTTCGGTGCTCAGCTTTCTTTATAACTGACTCTCACATCTATTCATTACTATTGGAAAATCCATAGTTCTGACTAAATCGACCTTTGTTGGCAAAGTAATGTCTCTGCTTTTGAATATGCTGTCTAGGTTGGTCATAACTTTTCTTCCAAGGAGCAAGCGTCCTTTAATGTCATGGCTACAGTCACCATCTGCAGTGATTTTGGAGCCCAAAAAATAGTCTGTCACTGTTTCCACTGTTTCCCCATCTATTTGACATGAAGTGATAGGACCAGATGCCATGATCTTCGTTTTCTGAATGTTGAGTTTTAAGCCAACTTTTTCACTCTCCTCTTTCACTTTCATCAAGAGGCTCTTTAGTTCGTCTTTGCTTTCTGCCATAATGCTGGTGTCATCTGCATATCTGAGGTTATCGATATTTCTCCTGGCAGTCTTGATTCCAGCTTGTGCTTCATCCAGCCCAGCATTTCACATGATGTACTCTGCATTAAAGTTAAATAAGCGGGGTGATTATATACAGCTTTGACATATTCCTTTTCCTATTTGGAACCAGTCTGTTGTTCCATGTCCAGTTCTAACTGTTGCTTCCTGACCTGCATACAGGTTTCTAAAGAGGAAAGTCAGGTGGCCTGGTATTCCCATCTCTTGAAGAATTTTCCACAATTTATTGTGATCCACACAGTCAAAGGCTTTGGCATAGTCAATAAAGCAGAAGTAGATGTTTTTCTGGAACTCTCTTGCTTTTCGATGATCCAGCGGATGTTGGCAATTTGGTCTCTGGTTCCTCTGCCTTTTCTAACACCAGCTTGAACATCTGGAAGTTCATGGTTCGCATACTGTTGAAGCCTGGCTTGGAGAATTTTGAGCATTACTTTGCTAGCATGTGAGATGAGTGAAATGTGTGGTAGTTTGAGCATTCTTTGGCATTGCCTTTCTTTGGGATTGGAATGAAAACTGACCTTTTCCAGTCCTGTGGCCACTGCTGAGTTTTCCAAATTTGCTGGCATATTGCATGCAGCACTTTCACAGCATCATCATTCAGGATTTGAAAGAGCTCAACTGGAATTTCATCATCTCCACTAGCATTGTTCGTAGTGATGCTTCCTAAGGCCCAGTTGATTTTGCAGTCCAGGATGTCTGGCTCTAGGTTGTTGATCAAACCATCATGATTATCTGGGTCATGAAGTTCTTTTTTGTATAGCTCTTCTGTGTATTCTTGCCACCTCTTCTTAATATCTTCTGCTTCTGTTAAGTCTATACCATTTCTGTCCTTTACTGTGCCCATCTTTGCATGAAATGTTCCCTTGGTAACTCTTAATTTTCTTGAAGAGATCTCTAGACTTCCCCATTCTATTGTTTTCCTCTATTTCTTCGCACTGATCACTGGGGAAGGCTTTCTTATCTCTCCTTACTATTCTTTGGAACTCTGCATTCAAATGGGTTTATCTTTCCTTTTCTCCTTTGCCTTTCAACACAGAAATGTAAAGCAATCATCCTCCAATTAAAAATAAATGAAATTTTTACAAAAACCTAAATTTATCAATGAAAAGAGGATCTCAACACAGACTCACGTGGGTCTATGCATTCACTACAAGAGAGCGGAAACTCAGGTCAGCACTGTTCCTCGATAAACAGCGTCAAGGACGCCATCTGTCTGTGGGAAAGTGACCGCCCCAGGTCGCACGATGTCCAGGAGTAAACCCAGAATTTGAGACTCACAAATAAAGACTACAGGGGGACGGACGTCCCTGGGGTCCAGTGGTTGAGAATCCACCTGCCAGCGCAGCAGGCAGTGGTTTGATCCCTGGTTGGGGAACTAAAATCTCACACATGCTGCAGCTACGACCCAAGGCAGTCAAAAGAGAAAAACACCACTGAGTAAGGCCACCTCAGACAACCATTTTGCGTTTTTGCATTTCTTTTCCTTGAGGATGGTCTTGATCTCTGCCTCCTGTTCAGTGTCATGAACCTCCATCCATAGTTCTTCAGGCACTCTGTCTGTCAGATCTGATCCCTTGAATTTATTTCTCACTTCCACTATATAATCGTAAGGGATTTGATTTAGGTCACACCTCAATGGTCTAGTGGTTTTCCCTGCTTTCTTCAATTTAAGTCTGAATTTGGCAATAAGGAGTTCATGGTCTGTGCCACAGTCAGCTCTTTGATTCCAAAGATGCAAAGATCTTTGCAGCCAAAGATGCATATGTGCAGCCAAAGATGGTGAAGCTCTATACAGTCAGCAAAAACAAGACTGGGAGCTGACTGTGGCACAAGTTGATTCAGTTCTGTTCAGTCGCTCAGTCGTGTCCGACTCTTTGTGACCCCATGAATTGCAGCACATCAGGCCTCCCTGTCCATCACCAACTCCCAGAGTTCACTGAGACTCACGTCCATTGAGTCAATGATGCCATCCAGCCATCTCATCCTCTGTCGTCCCCTTCTCCTCCTGCCCCTAATCCCTCCCAGCATCAGAGTCTTTTCCAATGAGTCAACTCTTCATATGGGGTGGCCACAGTACTGGACTTTCAGCTTTAGCATCATTCCTTCCAAAGAAATCCCAGGGCTGATCTCCTTCAGAATGGACTGGTTGGATCTCCTTGCAGTCCAAGAGACTCTCAAGAGTCTTCTCCAACACCACAGTTCAAAAGCATCAATTCTTCAGCACTCAGCCTTCTTCACAGTCCAACTCTCACATCCATACATGACTACTGGAAAAGCCGTAGCCTTTACTAGACGAACCTTTGTTGGCAAAGTAATGTCTCTGCTTTTGAATATGTTATCTAGATTGGTCATAACTTTCCTTCCAAGGAGTAAGCGTCTTTTAATTTCATGGCTGCAGTCACCATCTGCAGTGATTTTGGAGCCCAGAAAAATAAAGTCTGACACTGTTTCCACTGGGAAATATTAAAAAACAACAACAACAAAAACAACAAAGAAACAAAGGACCTCCACCAACTTGACATAGAGGCTCATCACAGTTGGATGGAAGCATGCAAAGATGGACTTGGCACTTGTCTAAGGGTTTGGCAGCTTTGTGAGTTCCACGTGCCAGGCCATCATGGATGACGATGGTCTTCAGCACCTCTTGTAAAGCAGGATTAATGTCTATTACACCTCCAGCAACAATGCCTTCTTCAGCCATGGCGGTAGGTTATGGGTACTTTCTTGGCCATGGCAGTAGATTATGGGTACTGCTCATCTGGAATGCACATGAGCCTCTGCCTCCACAGTAGTGGCCGGGAGACAGCAAGAATTTTCATTTTTAACAGATTTTAGATGATTCCTAGTTGATGCTGCTGGTTCAGGGACTGCATTTGAGAATCACTAATATAGGCGGAGAAAAATATAAAAAGGGAAAAAAACTGAATAAGTATGATTTGTTCATCTAGGTCCTTCTTGAAGGTCTGAAAATTGTAACATTAACTCAAATAACAGGTTTTAAATGAACAAAAAGCACAGTTGTTTATTAAATAGAAGCGTTTATCCTTTTTGCTCTTTATAGCAAGTGTTTGCAAACATCAATGTCTATCTGAGAAAGACTTTTAGTTTTATTTATTAAAATTTGTGAATGCAAAGGAAATATGTTTGTTTTCAAACAACAGTGAAATTAGTAAACAATGATAGAAGTAGTCTGTAGATTGCTTTCATCTTGTGTTCTCATAGATGTTTTGGATAAGCTGATTTTTTTTGCCAATTGAGTATTGGTCACCTATTTTCTTTTTAATTTTATTTATTTATTCATTTATTTTTGGCTGCACTGGGTCTTCATTGCTGCGTGAAGGCTTTCTCTAGCTGTGGTGAGCAGGGGTACTCTCTAGCGTGGTGCTCAGGCTTCTCGTTGTGGTGGTTTCTCTAGTTGGCAGAGCACAGGCTCGGGGGCGTGCAGGCTTCAGTATGAGTGTGGGTTCAGTAGTTGTGGCACACGGGCCCAGTTGCCCTGTGGCATGTGGAATCCTCCCAGACGAGGGGTCAAACCCATGTCCTCTGCGCTTACGGGTGGACTCCCAACTGCTGGACCAGCAGGGAAGTCCAGTCACATTATTGTTTTGCCATTGAATATTTTTGTGTCTGCTGTGTTTTATCTATATTTTTTTTTTCCGTGATTTTTACCAAGATATACTGATACTAAGTGAGTTGACCTCAGATGACTTTCCGAAGAATGAAATCTATAACAGCAGTGGGATGATGTATTGGGTTTTTATTTTTAATGATCATCTTAAAAGTCAAAATACAGCTCCTGCTGATTGAATGATAAAACTCTAATTGTATTGTGATTGCTTCCCCTCTGGGAGAGGAAATATCAGTGCAATACTTTCCACAAATGCTGTTTGAAACTATGCTTTTATTTTTTTTCCTTCCAGTTTTACAGCGATATCATTGACATATAGCACAGTATAAGTTTAAGGTATACAGAGTAATGATTTGATTTACATACATCATGAAGTTATTATCACAATAAGTTTAGTGAACATCCATTATCTCATATAGGTACAAAATTAAAGAAATACAAAAAAAAAAATTTTGTGATGAGAACTCTTAGAATTTACTCTTTTAACAATTTTTCTATATAACATACAACAGTGTTAATTGTATTTATTATGTTGTACAGTACAACCCTTGCACTTAATTGTCTTATAACTGAAAATTTGTAACTTTTGCTTACTTCCTACTTTCATCCAGTTCCCCCTCCCCCACCCTCCACCTCTGCTATTCAGAAATCTGATCTCTTTTGTTATGTTTGTTAGCTTTTGAAATATAATCGACCTACAAAAGAATGTTACTTCCTGTTATGCAACAGAATGGTTAGGTATTTCTACATTTCAAACTCGTCACCACAATAAATCTAATTAGAATATGTTACCATACAAAGATATTCTATAGTTATTGCCTATATTACCCAGTACATTTGCCTATATTACAGTACATTTCATACCCATGACTCATTTATTTTGCAACTGAAAGTTTGTACCTGAAATCTCCCTCAACTATTTCTTTCCTCCTCCTCCCCTCTGGCAAATACCTGATTGTTCTTTGTATCTGTAATTCTGTTTTATTATATTTGTTCATTTATCTGTTGTTTTTTTTTTTGAGATTCCGCATATAAGTGAAATCATATGATATATGTCTTTCTCTGTCTGACTTATTTCACTTAGCATAATAGTCTCTAGCTGCACCCATGATGTCAAAAATGATCAGATTTCATTCTTTTTTGTGGCTGAGTAATAGTCCATTGTATATACACACACAAGCTTTGTGCATTCACCTATTGATGGGCACTTAGGTTGCTTCCATGCTTTGGCTATTGTAAATAATGCTGCAGTGAACATAAGGGTTCATGTATCTTTCCTATATTGCTGGATCATATGATAGTTCTGTTTTTAATTTTTTGAGAAATCTCCATACTGTTTTCCATAATGATTGTACCAATTTACCTTCCCACAAAGTTTATAAGGATTCCCTTTTCTCCATAATTGTCACCAACATTTATTATTTGTGGTCTTTTTGATGATAGCTATTCTGACAGATGTGAGATGATAACTCATTGTGGTTTTAATTTTCATTTCTCGAATGATTAACAGTGTTGAGCATCTTTTCATGTACCTATTGGCCATTTTCATGTCTTCATTAGAAAAATGTCTATTCAGATTTTTTGCCCACTTTTTTTTTTTTTTTTTGGCCCACTTTTAAACCAGTTTTGGTTTTTTTTGTTTTTTTTGGTTTTTGTTTTTGTTTTTTTTTTTTGATGTTGGGTTGTATGAGATATATATATATATGTATTAGATATTAATTCTTTGTTGGTCATATCATTTACAAATATTTTCTCCCCTCAGTAGATGGTCTTTTTCTTTTGTTTACGGTTTCCTTTGCTGTGCCAAAGGTTTTAAGTTTAATTAGAACCTATTTGTTTATTTTTGCTTTTGTTTCCTTTGCCTTAGGAAACAGAAACAAAAAAAAATTATGATTTACACCAAAGAGGGTTCTGTCTGTGTTTTCTTATAGGAATTTTTTGGTCTCAGGTCTTACATTTAAGTCTTTAATCTATTTTGAATTTACTTTTGTGCATGATATAATAGAGTACTCCAGATTGATTCTTTTCCATGTAGCTTTCCAGTTTTCCCCGGTTTATTGAAGAAGCTGTCCTTTTCTCACTGTATATTCTTGCCCCCTTTGTCATAGATTAATTGACCATAAGTGTGTTGGTTTATTTTTGGGTTCTCTATTCTGTTCCATTAATGTATGTGTCTGTTTTTGTGCCAATACCACACTGTTCTGGTGATTGTAGCTTTGTAATGTACTTTGAGCTCAGGGAACATGATTTCTCCAGCTTTGTTTTTCTTTCTCAAGATTATTTTGGCTATTCGGGATCTTTTGTGATTCCATACAAGTTATAGAATTATTTGCTCTAGTTCTGTGAAAAATGCTATTGGCATTTTGGTAGGGGTTGCATTGAATTTGTAGATTGCCTTAGGTAGTATGGTTATTTTACCAATATTAATTCTTACAACCCATTAACATAGAATATCTTCCCATTTGTTTGTGTCATCTTCAATGTCTTTCATCAGTGTCTTATAATTTTTTGAATACAGGTCTTTTATATCATTTGTTAGATTTATTCCTGTACATTTTGTTCTTGTTGATGTTATGGTAAATGAAAATATTGCTTTTAAACAAGGCCTTAAAATACCTTGTGTGCATGTGTGTGCTAGAGTACTGAGAGTACTGGAGAGTATGGTGGAGTGGGTTGCCAGGTCCTCCTCCAGGGGATCTTCCTGACCCAGGGATCAAACTCACAGCTCTTATGGCTCCTGTATTGACAGGAAGGCTCTTTGCCACTAGTGCCACCAGAGAAGCCCCTTAAAATACCTTACTATTGATTATAAACCAGTGGGTGGAAAAAACTTTTTTTTAAGCCAAAAACAATACGTCCTAGTAGTTGCCATCATGATAGAAAGCAACATAGTTATTTCAGTTATTCTGTTATTACCTAAAACCAGAATCAACAAACTAGAGGACCAAATCTGTTTCACCAACTATTTTTGTAAATAAAATGTTATTGCAGTACAGGTAAGCTCATTCATTATAGAAGTGTCTTTGGCTCCTTTTACACTATAGCTGCAGAGTTGATTAGTTGTGACAGAACCCATGGGTTTCCCAGGAGAATATGGCAACCCACTCCAGTATTCTTGCCCGGAGAATCCCCATGGACAGAGAAGCCTGGCACGCTACAGTCCATAAGGTTGCAGAGTCGGACACAACTGAAGTGACTTAGCATGCACACATGACAGAACCCATATGACCTATGAAGCCTAAAATGTTTATTATCTGAACCTTTACAGAAAAAGTTTACCAACTCCTGGCCTCCCATGTAATATTTATGATGGCAATTTTTAATTTGTTAAGGTAGAGTTGATCTTTTGAAAATGCCAAAAATTCATTTGAAAAAAAGAAAGGTTAATAATTTGAGTGATCACATGTTCTGATGCCATTTTGTCCAAAATAAAATGTGAGTGTATTTAAACTATTTTTTAATGATTTCATTAGGACAACCTACTGAATGGGAGAAAATATTTGTAAATGATATGACCAACAAAGAATATCTAATACATATATATATATGTGTGTGTACATACACACACACATATATATATATCTCTCATACAATTCAACATCAAAAAAAAAAAAAACCTAAACCTGGTTTAATGGCCATAGAATTCATAAGGATTTCATTTATAAGTAGGCTCTGAAGAACCAAAGTGGGATTCCCAG
Source organism: Bison bison bison (assembly GCF_000754665.1). Lineage (NCBI taxonomy): Eukaryota > Metazoa > Chordata > Mammalia > Artiodactyla > Bovidae > Bison > Bison bison. The sequence goes on along the minus strand of NW_011494738.1, from coordinate 2,352,458 downwards.
AATGTCTGAGCATTATTGAAATAAACATATAGAGAATTATTCTTTTAAATTAAAAATTAGCTTTCCTTTATTGCCTATTCTGCCTTCTTTTTTAAAAAAATCAATCCTGGATAAAAATGTCTACCTGATTCCAAAATAACTGAACAAATAGCTTGCACATTATCTAGGGTACAAAAGATGTTGTATGATAGAACTTTTTATTTTACAGCTGAGGTGTACTGGTATAAACATATAACTCTGAATTTAATTGACCATCTGAGAAACTTTAATCAACAGTTCACAGTTTAATAAACAGTTCACAGACTGTTTTGTGAAGAGAGTCACATTATAAGTGCTCAGACTACATAAATACGTTGGCTAGCCTTTGGCCAATGAGCAAAGTGAAAAATAAAAATTGACCCCTAGAGAAATTTATGTCATCTTACTAGTGCTATTACTAAGCTTGCTTTTCCCCACAACTTTCTATTCTGAAAAATTTCAAATCTATGGAAAAGTTGCAAGAATAACAAGACTCCTATACTCTTTTTCTTGATCATCAGTTGTTAATATTTTGTCAAATTTGCTTCTCTCTCTCCTTTCCTTCCTTCCTCTCTCCCTTCTTTCCTTCCTTTTTTTTTTTGCTGAATCATTTGAAAATAAGATGTAGATATAACATTTTACCCTTAAATACTTTAGCATGCATAACCTGAGACTATAACCTTATGGTTATTTCAAAAAGTTTCCATGAATTTCCAAGTGATTGTGTTTTTTATTGTGTTGTTATTTTTGTGGATGATGATACCATTTTACATTTTATGTATGTATGTGTGAACATATATTTTATTATTCTTGAGTAAATAACTTGGAGTGGAATTGCTGGATCTCGTGAAAAATGTTTGTTTAACTTCATAAAAAAACCTCCATACTTTTAAAGAGTAATTGTCATTTTAGCATTTCCATAACCATAATCAATGGTTCAATTGCTCTGTATCCTCATGAATACTTGATTTTGCGAGTCTTTTGCATTGTAACCATTCTAATGTGTCTCTTGTGGTATTACATTATGACAGTTTGCATTTGCCTTATGACTAAGCATGTTGAATTTTTTTCATATTGCATTTATAGATAATTTTGAGGGGGTACAGTGTCTAAATATTTTGCCCATTAAAAAAATAAACTTTTAATTTTAGAGCGATTTTAGATTTACCAAAAAATTGCAAGATTGTATAGAGAGTTCCCATATCCTCTGTACCCAGTTTCCTCTGTTATTAACATCTTATATTAGCATGCTAATATTTGTTACAATTAATGAATCAGTATTTCTACATTATTATTAATTAATGTACATGCTTTATTCATATTCCCTTAAGTGTTGCCTAATGTCTTCTTTCTGTTTTGGAATCCCATCTAGGATATCAGATTACATTTAGCCATCCTGTCCTTTAGGCTGTTCTGGGCTATGACAGTTCCTGACTTTTTTTGTTTTTGATGACCTTAATAATTTTGAAGAGTACTCATTAAGTATTTTTAGAATGTGGAATATCCCTCCATTGGGATTTGTCAGTTATTTTTCTTTTGATTATGCTGGTATTATGGTTTGGGGGACGAAACTATAGAGTTTAAAGTGCCATTTTTATCACGTCATAACAAAGATACATACTATCACATGACTAATCCCTGTTGATGTTGACCATAATAACCTGGTGGAGGTAATGTTTGTCAGGTTTGTTATACTTTTTTCTCAAAATGTATTTTGTATTTTTTCCTTTTTATGCATTTCCAAAACAATGTGTTTCTAAAAAATAATAGCTGATCGTAATACTCCCAATATAAGATAGTTTTGCTAAGTTAGTCTTCCATGCTCTCCAACTTCCTTTTCCTCTAACAAGTATAACAAGCTGTAACAGTGGCCACAACATAGTCTATGTCCTCAAGAAACTCATTTTTCAGGGAGTGGCTAGAGAAGTAAAGAGATCATTGCAACAGTGGGACTGACATGTGCTATAATAGAGGAAAGTTCAGGATGCCATGTGTCACTGATGTAACAAGAGAAGGCTTTATGGAGGAAATAGCTTCTAAGCAGAAACCTGAGAGGAGGAATTAGCCAGATAAAGCTGGAGAGAGGATGATGGAGAGTTCCAGGTAAAGAAGGTGGTTTCTACAGAACAGTAAGTGACAAAGACCATCGTGTGTATCAGTCATTTAGGTAGTTTATGAGGACTTAAGGCCAAGACAGACTGACTAGTGATAGTGTTGGTTGGAGCTTGAGGAGTCCAGAACACAAATACTTAACAAATCACATCAAAGGGTTTAGCCCAGCAGTTATCTCTCAGGGTGGGTAGTGGGAGGAGGTAGTACTGTCTCCACTGTCCTGCAACTTACAGAATTCACTTTCTAAATGTAATCATGGCCAAACATTTAAAAATTGGACTAATGTTACATGAGTTTCGTTTCTGGATAGTAAGGGAAGGAGGTAGTAAATTTGATGAAAATTATTTGTTATATAAAATTTTTCCTAACAGGGTTGAGAACCACTAGTATAGACTATGTCGAAGGCAATGAAGAATCCCTGAAAGGGTTTAAAAGGGGAATAACATGATCAGATGTACATTTGGGGAAGATGATTCTGGCTATAATGTGGAGAATAGATTAGAAGGAGCCATCCTGGCAGAATATGGACCAGTTGGATGGCAATTTTGGTAATCCAGGTAGTAGATGATGGTGTCGTAAAATAAGGTATTGGTCATGGAGATAGAACATAATGGTATCTTCCCTGGATTCTCTAAACAGCTTTACTTATGCAATTATATTCGTTTTCAGGACCAAAACAGCGTTTGAAATTTGAGGTATTTTTAAAAATAATGAAGAAATATTTTGCAGCAGGGCATTTACCCAGGTTTCTTGAATTATATCAATAGTGCAATAATTTAGAGTCAGACTCTGGTTAAGAAGTCTGAGTCCTCGCTTTGACACTGAATAGCCCTAGCTTTGGGAAAATTTGGTTAATTTTTCTAGGCCTCAGTTACTTCATTAGCAAAACGGGGATATTAATTGCATCTGCCATGTTGTAATTCCATGAGCATCAGTATTCACTTCACCTACTTATTAGACCAGCCTTGACTCTAGCTAAAAGGAGTTTCAGAGGCACATCACATAATTATCTTTCAAGTAGTGGTTTTGGACTTATCTCAACTATCTACATGCTCACATTTTGTTTCATATTGGGACAAATTTCAGACAATTCTAGGATTGGAATTTCTGAGTAGGATTAGCAGCCATGGAAGAGAGTGAAACTTACCAGGCTTTAACTCAATGCTTTTATAATTTGTTATCATCCTTTAGGGGCATGGAGAAGTATCTTCCAAGGACTTGTGAATGAGGAAATAAAATGGTCCTCTGAGAATAAATTGTAGGATCATGGCAGAAAAATATATAATTACCTGAAAGGGACAGACTTGGGCCAGCTAAAATGTTAGTAACCTAATTGATATTTTAATATGTCCTAAAGATATCAGTCTAAAAAAGATTGATTGGCGTTCAGTTCCTAGATTTAAAAAAACACACACATAGGCGAAACTGGCAGTATCCATCCAACTCAGATTAGGAAAGGAAATCTTAGCTTGCATGTTTCTGATTCTGATTAGAGGTGAATGCAAGGGTTACAGGGCTTCTCAGGTGGCACTGGTGGTAAAGAACCCACCTGCTGATGCAGAGACACAAGAGACGCGGGTTCAATCCCTGGGTCAGGAAACCTGGAGGAGGTCATGGCAACCCATTCCAGTATTCTTGCCTGGAGAATCCCGTGAACAGAGGAGCCTGGTGGGCTACAGTCCATAGGGTCGAAAAGAATTGAACGTGAATGAAGTGATGTTTCATAAGGCTTTGTAAGTTGTCATTATTAGGTTTTGTAAGTTGTCCTTATTTCTTTTCTTCCTTTTCCTTGGAAATAGGAGGCTTTATTTTTCAATGAGCACTAAGTTACCCAGAATAAGGATGGTACTTCCAGCTCCCTTTGAAACTACGTGTGGCTCTATGACCAATTATTTGTCTATGAGATGCATGCTGACATGGTGTGTGCAACTTTCAGAAGTTTCCATAAGAAAAGGGAATGCTTTCCTTTACCCTTACTTTTTCTTTCTTCCTGCTGTTAGAATATGTATGTGATGGCTGGAGATTAAGCAGCTATCTTGAGCTCTCATGAAGTTGAAACCATGTGTTGAGTATGGAGAGTAACAAGATAGTGGAAGCCTGGGTACTTGGTAATGGTGGATCTGCTTTACCAGTCTTGGACTGTTTAATCAGGACTTCATTTTTGTGAGAGGTCATAACTTGTTCAAGTCTACTTTGTTCAAGCTACTTATATGTGGGGATTTCTACCTCTCACAGCTGAATGTAATCTTAATTACTGCCTCAGAGTCAGTATTAGTTTCCTTTTGCTGAATGAATTACTATAACCTAGTAGATTAATATTAAATTTCAACTTTCAAAAAAAGCTAAGATCATGGCATCTGGTCCCATTACTTCATGGCTGGGAAAACAGATGGGGAAACAATGGAAACAGTGACAGACTTTATTTTCTTGGGCTCCAGAATCACTGCAGATGGTGACTGTAGCCATGAAGTTAAAAGACGCTTGCTCCTTGGCAGGAAAGCTATCACAAACCTAGATAGCATTATCACAAAGCAGAGACATTACTTTACTGACAAAGTCTGTCTAGTCAAAGCTATAGTTTTTCCAGTAGTCATGTATGGATATGAGAGTTGGACCGTAAAGAAGACCGAACGTTGAAGAATTGATGCTTTTGAACTGTGGTGTTGGAGAGACTCTTGAGAGTCCCTTGGACTGCAAGATCCAACCAGAAAATCCTAAAGGAGATCAGTCCTGAATATTCATTGGAAGGACAGATGCTGAAGCTGAAGCTGAAGCTCCAATACTTTAGCCACCTGATGTAAAGAACTGACTCACTGGAAAAGACCCTGATGCTGGGAAATAGTGAAGGCAGGAGAAGAAGGGGACGACAGAGGATGAGATGATTGGATGGTATCACCAACTCTATGGACATGAGTTGAGCAAGCTCCGGGAGTTGGTGATGGACAGGGAAGCCTGGTGTGCTGCAGTCCACAGGATTGCAAAGAGTTGGACACGACTGAGCAGCTGAACTGAAGTGAATAGCTTACTATAATGCACATGTGTTCTATTATAGTTCTGGAGATCAGGGATCTTAAATGCATCTCATTAAGCTAAGATCAAAGTGTCAGCAGTGCTGCATTCCTTCTTGGAGTCTTTAAGGGTAAATCCACTTCCTTGCCTTTGTAAGCTTCTTGAGGCTGCCTGTGTTCTTCAGCTTATAGCCCCCTGCTGGCATCACTCCAACCTCTTGTTTCCATCATTACAGCCCTTTCTACTGCCTTTGACCTTCTTTTTTCTCTCTCATAAGGAAGCTTGTAATTATACTGAGCCTACCTCAGTAATCGGGCTTCCCTGATAGCTCAGTTTATTAAGAATTTGCCTGCAGTGTAGAAGACCCCAGTTTGATTTCTGGGTCGGGAAGATTCCCTGGAGAAGGAATAGGCTACCCACTCCAGTATTTTTGGGCTTCCCTGATGGCTCAGCTGGTAAAGAATCTGCCTGCAATGTGGGAGACCTGGATTTGATTCCCAATTTGGGAAGATCCCCTGGAGAAGGTAAAGGCTACCCACTCCAGTCTTCTGGCCTGGAGATTTCCACGGACTGTTTAGTCAATGGGGTAGCAGAGTCGGACTGGACTGAGCGATCACACTTCACCAACTCAGTCATCAAGGGATGATCTTCCCATCTCAAGATCCTTCATGTAATCACACCTGCAAAGTCCTTTTGCTGTGTAAGGTAACATATTCACAGGTTCTGAGTGTTAAGATGTAGACATCTTTGGGGGGCCTTTATTCTGTCTGCCACAGTCTTTCAGTCTAGTTCCGTATGTTCATCTTGGAGAAGGAAATGGCAACCACTCCAGTATTCTTGTCTGGGAAATCCCATGGGCAGAGGAACCTGGCAGGCTACAGTCCCTGGGATCACGAGTCGGGCATGACCGAATGACTGAACACACACACACACTCACACACATGTTCATCTCTCTATTCTTATTACTGAGTAATATTCTGACTATGGTTTGATTTCCCAGGTAGGCTATCTCTAGGGAGAAAATATACAGATCATACAGACACTGAAGTTTCTGTCCCTATGCAGAGATTTCCCATGGCAAATTAGTAAGTACTTTCTTAGTATGAATTCTCTTTGCCTTGACTTCAAGGAATCAATGAGAACATGCTGGTCCATGTGAGAGGTTAATTTCTCACTGCAAATGAATAAACTGGCATTTGAATATCTACTTCTATCTCTGCATGAGTCAGCCTCTTGGGGCTCATACCTAGGGCATTGCAAGGAGTGAGTTTCTGGGCCAGATCCTGAAAAGTGGCTGGATCTAATTGTGGTGTTTCAATCAATCCTGCCCAACTCCTTTTGCCTTCCTGGATGACCCCTTGACCATTTCCCTTTAAGTTCCTTCTCCACTGATTTCTAGATCATTAACTTGAAAGGAGTTAGTCAAAGGTGTGTGAAGTAATGTTGTCCTTAAATCATGTTTTGTAATGTAGGAAAAAAATTAGAAAATATTTTAATGGACATTAGGGTTTTTTTTTTTTTTTAATACTATTAGCTAATATCTGGGTTTGGGTGGACTCCGGGAGGTGGTGACGGACAGGGAGGCCCTGCATGCTGAGTTTCATGGGGTCGCAAAGAGTCAGACATGGCTGAGCGGCTGAACTGAACTGAACTGAACTAATATCTCTGACAATGTGACAATAAATAAAACATACTTTTAGGTAGTAAATGAATAAAGCAATGGAAAAATCGAAATTTATTAAACAAATGAATTCTAATGTAACATTTTAAAGAAAAATGGTTATCAGTGATCATATCAGCAGATAAGATATGGTAAATACCAATCGATGAAAGATTCTTTCAACATATGGTAAATATCAATCAACAAAAGATTCTTTTGAGAATATTAAGGTGACTTAGAACTAGCAAATTCTTTTCACTCAATGCATTGAATTGATTGGGGTAAGCATTGCCTGAGAGTGTAACAATCTCTAAAATTTTCTCTCCCACACAGTGAAATGACTATAATTTAATATTCAGTGTTACCAACACTTTCCCTTACATAATAAAGAAATTAAAGGATAAATTAGGAAAAACAAGTTGGATTTATTGAGACAACTCCAGATAACCACTTCCTGGAAGGTGGGAGGACAGATTTATTCTTATCTCTGAGCCTCCTGATTTAAACATTTGTTCTGTGTCCTTGGCCTGGAATGCCCTTCTTGTTGGTCTAGGAAGCACTTCTTCATTCTCTAAGATTCACATTAAATATGACTGTCTCTGTGAAGTCTTCCTTGAGTCTAAGGGGAAGTTAACCCTTACTATCTTCTGTACTACCACTGTGTACTCTGTACTTTTGATAGATATGTTTTCCTTTCTACTATCTGAAAGTCTTGAGAGAAAGAACATATATATATATATATATATATATATATATATGTATACAGTTATTTATTTATTTTACTTAATATAGCACTTACTATAATACTATATTAAGCATTCTTCCAAGCACTGCATAAATATACAGTCATTTAATCCCCATTAGTTATAAGGAATTGGCTCAGTGGTTATGGAGGCTGAGAAGAAGGCCCATAGAGGGACTGAGAAGTCCAGGATCTGTAGTCAGCAAAGCTGAAGAGCTAGCAGAGCCAGTAGTGTGGTTCCAGTCTAAGTCTTAAAGCCAGCATAATGTTTGACCAAATGTCTGGGCACCCTGTGACCCAATCAAATTGACAGCTAAAATGAGCCATCACAGATGTGTAACAGAGAAGGACTCACTGAGGAAGAAATATCTGAGGGAAGGAGGTGAGTGAGTGAGTCATGTCTGGGGGAAGAACATCCCAGGAACAGTAAGCACAAAGGTCTTGGGGTGCCTAGAAGGTTTAAGGAACAGCAAAGGGTAGGGAGACTCCTACTAGAATGGAAGAGGTGAAGGATGAGGAAATAGGGGACAAAGTTGGAAAAGAAATGAGCCAAGGGCAGAATGTGAAGAGCTTTGAAGGAATTTGAGGAGTTGAGCTTTTACTAAAAATGGCATTGGAAAGTTTCTGAATGGAAGGGTGACCTTCTCTGGTTTATGTTTTATCAGCATCACTCTGACTTGTGTGTTGAGAAGTCTGAATGGAGTCAAAATGGAAGGTAGAAGACTAGTTGTCTCCTCCACTAATTTAGGTGAGACACAGTGATAGTGGAATGATGAGAAGTGGTCAGATTCTACACATATGTTGACAGTTGAGTTGACATATCAAATGTGGGGAATGAGAGCAAGAAAGGCATCAAGGATGACTTCTAGGTTTTGGCTTGAGCATCTGGGGAAAAGTAGAAGAGGCACAGGGTTCGGCAGTAGGGAGGTAGTGAGAGGGGGTCAGGAGTTCAGTTTTGGACTTGTTAAATTGAGATGTCTATTAGTCATCCAAGCGGAGGTTTAAGGAGGCTGCTGGATATGCGAGTCTAGTGCAGGGGAGAAATGCAGGCTGGACAAAACATATATTGGGTGGTATTTAAAGCCATGAGACTAGATGAGATCACCTAATAAGTGAGTGAAGAAGATAAAGAGGAAAGGTTCGAGGACTGAATTTTGGAATACTCCCAAGTTTTGGAAGTCAGAGTGTTGGAAGAGAACCCAACAAAGAAGACTGAGGAGGAACCAGAGATATAGGTAGAAGACCAGATATGTCTCCTTCTATAAACCAAGTGGAAAAGTGGTTCAAGGAGGAGAGAGTGATTGTATTCTGCTAACCAATCAAGTAAGAGGAAGACTGAATATTTAGCCTTTGGATATAGCAACAGGGAGGTTGAAGTGATCTTGATAAAAGCAATTTAGTTGGAGTGGATTGGATAAATACTGATTGTATTAGGTTTAAGAGAGACTGGGAAGGGAGATTTGGAGGTAGTAGAGATGATGACTATGGACAACCTCCAGAAAAGAAAAAGAATGGGAGTAGTAAATGGAAGAAGAAGTGGGGTCAAGACAGGGTTTTTCAGAGGTGAGAGAAATAATGTCCATAACTGATGGAAAAGATCTAGTGAAAAGGGAAGAATTGAGAACAGAATTGCTGGAGTGAGTCCTTGAGGAGGTGACAGTAAGTGGGCATCTAGGCTACAAGTAGAGCAACTGGTCTTTTGTGGGGGCACGAAGTTTTCATCTACAGCCATAAGAAAGAACCCAGGACCTGGGCACTCATGCAGTTGGTGGGTGTTTGTGGGAGCTCTCTTCTGACTCATTCTATTTCCTCAGTGAAATATGTGAATATGAGAATATGTGAAATGAGAATAGGTGGTGAGTAGGTGTTTGAGGTTTGAGGACAGAGGTGAAGGTATGTAATACCACTAGGGAAAGAGGGATAGTAGAAGGACTTGGGGAATATAGTATGATTGCTGGCAGGATTAAGGGCCTACTCAAGGTTTAAGATCATAAATTTAAAGTGAGATCTCTGCATGGTTTGGTTCTTCACCAGGCACAGGTGTAAGCATGGACTACAGGGTGTATTGCCTGTAGTAGATCATTGTGGAATCAAGTGAGTTTCTCAAAGTGTTGGGGGGAAGGACACTAAGGGTACTTGCAATGTATAATAGGAGAAATTAAGCTGAGAAGGGAAACAAGTGACTGTATACATGAATGGGGACTTCTGTGGTGGCTTAGACAGTAAAGAATCTGCCTGCAGTGCAGGAGATCCGGGTTCAATCATAGGGTTGGGAAGAACCCCTGGAGAAGGGAATGGCTGCCCACTCCAGTATTTTTACCTGGAGCATTCCATGGAGAGAGGAGCCTGGTGGGCTACAGTCCATGGGGTCACTAAGAGTCGGACACGACTGAGTGACCAACACCTAGGCTTATACATGAATGAATGTTTTCCTTAGTTGCAACACATTTTTTCCTCTCGCATTCATTGATTCAAAACCTCTTTCTTCTTAATGGCCCATGTAAGAATTGTACCACCCAGAAAGCATGCTGTGCTTAAACAGATTCTTGATTGAGCATGATTTAAAAGGGGGCAAATGTTTTATCATGGGTCTTGGTGTAGAGGAATTTTGCTGTTTAAGTTTTCCCTTAGGTAATCTAGAATTTTTATTTCATTCAAGTTTTAACTTGTTCTGGTGGGAAAACACTGACCTCTGCTAAACGCTAGAGTGTGACTCAGAGAAGTTTCCACAAGCATTCTTTTTTTTTTTTCAATTGGGCCAGATCTCGGTATCTTTCTGAGTATTTGGTGAATGATGTTTTGATTGATCCTAATTAGGAGGATGTGTCCAGGGGCATGAGGGTGAGGGGACTCTTATTCCCTTTGGGTCCCTGTTTGGCTTCAATTTTGTATTCAGCAGGCAGAACAAGAGACAACCTTTGTTTACAATACAGAGTCTCCTTTAACCCAAGGTAAGGGCAGAGAGTACCAAGAAAAAGGTACAAGGCCAACCCATGCACCACACTGACACATCCTCAATCCTGCCTCCCTAAGTTTTACATAGGACACAAAATAAAGGCTCTCTCTGCTTCACTCTGTATAACCATCAGTCCATGCATAGCATGGCCACTCCCTCACGTGACTCTGTGGTCAGGACCTTGGTGATAGTGGAGTGTGTGTGTATGTGGGTACTATTTTAAAACTAGTGTCCTAAAAATAGTTGTGTACAAATAGAAAATGCATGCTGGTTGAGCTCAGGCTTGTTAAGCCCTGGAACTCTTAGTCTGGGAGTATGGCAAGTATATCGTATTCTATTACATAGAACCCCTAACCAAGGGAGAATCTAAAGAAATCTAATACAGAGACACTCCTACATAGACCAGTAGTTCTCAGCAGGGGCAGTACCACCTTTTACGATGTGTTATAGGAACTGTGGGTACATTTTTGGTTATTACAGTGATTGAAGGCATGCTAACTGGTATCTGGTGGCTGAGGGCCAGGACTGACAGATGTTTGGAAGAGTTCCATAGGACATAGAAATTGTCCCACCCTACTATCAAATGTCCTTTAAGGCACTGATGTGGGTGAAAAGCTATTTATAATTATCTGAACATAACCCTAACTCTAGTTTTATTTCTGTTTTGTATCACAATTTAAGCATTATGTCAATTAAAATGAGTTGTGGTTTTTTTTTCCCCTGTATATGTGTAGATTATACTATCTATGAATTCCCTTTCAGGACAATGAAGGGATGTTTCATTATAAAAAGGGGATAGTGGGTCTGATACAGTTGAAAACTACTCTTCTAAATATTTGCTTGTGCCTTATTCTTTCCATGCCACAATGACAAATTATCTATAATCTCATTCAGTTTTATCCACAGGAAGTAAGGCGGCATCAATCAGGAGCCCACATTTAAGTCCTAAAGTCAGAAGAGTCTCAGGTGGAGGCTGCCTGTGAGTCCTCCCTTCTTTCCCCATATTAGGAAGAAATGAAGACAGGAACAGTCCTAATTTCTTGTAGAAAAAGAAATCATAGTGAAAATGTGTGAAGGATGAGGTAGTCTGGGGCTAGACATCGTGTTAGGTGGGAATCCCCACCGGGGCAGAGATAACATCTTCTCTGTCTCCTAGTCCGCCTGCAAACTCTCCTCCACCGTAGCTGTCCACACACAACTGGTTCCTTTCCCTAGAAATGTAACTTGCATGTCCCAATTACTCGATAAACACTGCAAACAGACTTCCTTTGTTCTCAAGATATGTGTTGGATGGTAAAAGGTTTACACCAAAATATGCTGTCCACCAAGCTCCAGACATTCCACTTAAGTGAAGGTGCCAAGTGAAAGGTTTGGAAAGATCTTCAAAAGGAAATGCAGAGAGGCAAAGGGTTCATTAATCAGGACCCTACAATTACGAGGATCCAAGGCCTTTTCCCATCATCGGGGTGAAGCAGCTGCAAATATCACAGCAGGGAGGAACAGTACTGACACTGTGATATTATATGCTTAAAATGGAAATGGTGAAGTTATTTATTTTTTAAAAGAGGGAAGCAGACTGATTAAAAGGAAGGTGTTAGGGACCAACCAAAGAGAAGATTGATATTCAAAGGATACTTTCTGCTGTTGAACATAATGTGAAATTTAGGCATGTAAAAGGATTAACTGAGAAATGAATGTCTCCAGACTGGACCTGTGTCTCTCAGGAATTCACACAGGACTTCTTACAGTAGCATTGTGGATTGGACAAAATGTTTGCTAAATTTGGTTGAGATATTGGAGAGGAAGGACTTGGTGGAGGGAAGTGATTGAGAGCGCATGATTGAGAGCACTGCCAGCTCATGGGCATACAACCTGTGCAGTCACACAGGGCTCTGTGATTATTAATACTTTTTGAATGGAGCCCCCCATATTTTCATTTTGTACTGGGCTATGCAACTTTGTACTTATGCAACTAGTCTTGATCAAAAGAATGAACATCTGAGTCAGAGAGATCTGGCTTCAAATCCAAGCTCTACCACTGGTTAAAAGTATGATCTTGGGCCCCTTATTTAACCCCTCCTCATCTGTAAAATAGGAACCATCATAGTATCTATCTCATAGGGCTGTTTTGATGACTACAAGAAATAGCATAACAATATTTAGTAAATATTATTAATCTTATTATTAATGACAAAAATTTAGATGGCATGGCAAAGGCACCAAGACACAGTCATCACTAGAGTAGAATTGTTTTCTAAACTCATTTTTGTAAGACACTTCTGCTCTGGATGAGTAGATTGACGTCGCCATCCTTGTGGCAGGACAGCCCAAGGTAATTTTCTTAATTGCAGGCTTCACTGACACATTTTGTGCCAGAACCAAAGGAGAGTAGGTGTTATTTCAAATCTATGAATCATCCCATATACTCATGCCTCACATATTTCTTATAGATTTAAAAGAGTTGAACTCTAACCAAGATAATGGAGACATTATTTTAGAAAGTAGAAATATGCCCATATAAAGGCAACTCGCTATTAGGAAAACTTCCTTCTCTGTGTGGGCCTGCCAAGTCATTTTATTTGCCTTTCAGTTATTTAAGGCAATATTCCCAAACAAAGGAGATGCAAATCAAAAATATCACAGGCCCATTTCGCTAGGACTACATACTAATTATCACCTTGTCATGAGCACATTGATTGTATTGTATTAGAATATGGTTTGGGCTAAGTGAGGAATGAAATGTGAAAATAAGGCTGAGTAGATGTGTTTTCTCCCATTTTTACTGAATACCCCCTATTAGTTCCTTGCTTATTACTATAATTAAAAGTAGTCTTTGGTAGACCTTTTAAAATTATTTCTGAAGTTGAGAACAAATTTTTTAAATGTGAAATGGATTTCTTTAAAAAGGTTTTAATATATGAAATATGTCATGAGCCTTCTACTTAGTAGAAATACCTCAGCTACCATACCATGATAAGGAACTCTCCCCTCAAGAATTGAGTCATAGTTCTAGAAGAGCACTCTTCAGTCATTAGGAAGACAAAATTGCTCCTGTGATGTGGAAAGTGAGTTCTTTTCTTTTCAACAAAGGCTCATCCATAGTTGCTTGTGAAGGTAAACTTGGACTTCCACCTCTTTCTAAACAGTTAACCTTGGGGTTCACTCCGTCACTAAAGATCTGATAAGTACAGAGTTGTACATTTAGGAATGACTCTCCCTAATTTTATTTTCTTTCACTTTTTTGGCCATTGCTTCACAACTTTCAGGACCTTAGTTCCCCAAGCAGACCTTGAATCTGTGCCCTTAGCAGTTCTAACCACTGGACCACTAGGGAATTCCCTCTCCCTAATTTTATATCTCGCTTTAAAAAAACTTTTTGTGATAGTAAAACCTATATAACAAAATTTACCATTGCAACCATTTTCTCTTTTTTTTGGCTGTGCTGAGTATTAGTTAAAGCATGTAGGATCTAGTTCCCTGACCAGAGATCGAACCTGGGCCCACCCTGTTTGGGGAGCACAGAGTCTTAGCCTCTAGACCACTAGGGAAGTCCCACCATTGCAACCATTTTTAAGTGTATAGTCCAGTGTCATTAAGTGTATTCACATATCTTTCTTTTTTTAAAAAGAGGTCTTTAGCTTAAATCTGCACGTGTGTGTGTGTGTGTGTGCTCAGTTGTGTATGACTCTTAGCTTGCCACCCACACAGACGGTAGCCTACCAGGCTCCTCTGTCCATGGAATTTTCCAGGCAAGAATACTGGAGTGTATTACCATTTCCTTCTCCAGGATATCTTCCAAACCCAAGGATCAACCCCACGTCTCTTGTGTTTCTTCTATTGGCAGGAAGATTCTTTACCACTACACCACCTGGGAAGCCTGTAAGTCTGCATAATTGTTGCCAGATCTCTGTAAATAATTAGTGTAGACACTGACAAGGAAGTGACAGACTTGCCCCTGGCATTTTCAGGAAGTGCACCTTTGCAGCTTGTGAGAGAGCACCCCATACCAGGCAAGAGTGGGTGCACCTCAGGGCTCAGCAAGAAGCAAGAGGGAAACAGGACAGAGGTTTCCTTGAGATTCTGCATGTGTCACTCTTTGGATAGGTTAGAAATAATGAGCTGATTAGTGCCATCCGCACACTAAGTCGCTTCAGTCTTATACGACTCTTTGCAACCCAGTGGGCTGTAGCCTGCCAGGCTTCTCTGTCCATGGGGATTCTCCAGGCGAGAATACTGGAGTGGGTTGCCATGCCCTCCTCCAGGGGATCTTCCCAACCCAGGGATTGAAACTTTGTGTCTTATGTCTCCTGCATTGGCAGGTGGGTTCTTTAACATTAGCGCCACCTGGAAGCCCAGTCCTCTGTAAATCCTTCTAACAAAGATTGCCTCCCCTCCTCAGACACTTACCTTAGTCAGTTATCTCTATTTCTTCCCTGTTTTATTCTTTTTGTCTGTTGGTTTTCTATCTATATATAAACTAGCTAAGTGTCTCCTATTTTAATAAAACATAGAAACCAATCCAACCAAACAAAACCCTCTCATCAAAATATTCCCTCGATTGCCTCATATTCTAACTTTTGTGTGTATTCTTTTTAATGTAGTTAGAATTTTTCCTTCAAAGCTACACAAGCCAATATGGAAATGGTTTAAAGTGTCAAATTATGTTCTAAGGCTTTTAACAACAAACAGTCCCTGCCCCTATGCTGCTTCTTACTCCCCAGGAGCAATGACTTACTTTCTACTTTTCACTATATATTTTTTTAAAAAATTCATCTCCACAACTCAGAATAACATGCTTGTTCAGATTTTCCCATCTTTGACCATTGAGAGCTCTTTCAGATTGGTTCCAGTGTCCGTTTTGCTGTCTGAGCCCTTCCTTCCTTTCTGGCACTAGACTTACTCTCTCCAAACTTCTTATATCTTCCCTGCCTGCACCCTAGAATCAGCCATTTATCCAAGAAGCCCTGGTTCCTTCTATTGGAAAATGGTTTTTAGAAACCAAGATCCTGGCACGGGTGTGTGCTCACTGCTATTGGGGAAACACTTCTAGGCTTTCTCAGTGGACAGAGCTAGGAAATATACATACGTATTCCCATGTATACACACATTATGTATAATTATCTATTTCTCTACTATCTATCTACTCAAAGTACATAAATTAGGCATGAGTTTATACTGATGTCTCCAACTCTAACTTATTATCACAGGGCTTAGTCTAGCCTCTCCCTTGTTTATTTTTAACTTTTTCCTTTAACTCTGAGGAACTTAGTTCATATTATCTATTAGTTATCACTTGTTCAACTCTAGTATAGATGTACAGTACTTTCAGAATTCTTATCTGGTATCCCTGTAAGAAACTAATTTGCAGACTATAGTACAGTGTTTATATACAGTCCTTTTAAACTTTAGTTTTAGAGTATCTAGTCTAAATACCATTTTCCAAAGTTACTTTAGGTCAGCTCTTTCCCTATCCCTTTCAGAAAGGTTATGTCATGCGTCTGTAATAGAGTTAGATTCATTTCTCACAGTCTGTATTGCATTCTAGGGTCCTCTAACATCCTAGTTAATTTTTTAAATTTGCATTCGTTAAAGTCCACACTTGGTAGTGTATAGTTCTATGGGTTTTGAAAAATGCATAGTCACATACATACACTACCTCAGAGCCATACAGAACAATCCCATGACTCTAAAAATGGCCTAATCTCTAATTTGACTTTGGATTGCTTTTATCAAATTGCTTTAAAGAGCTGTACAAAACTGTATCACACTTATGAGCTACCCTCAACAGGGGCTGTAGAGAGACTTCTGACATAGCCACCTGTAAATGACTAGAGGGGCAGGTTAGAAGATCAGAGTTACTGGGGGATTGATGGGAGCAGGTGGCACCTGGGGACAAGTTAAATTCTAGGGGCAAGCAGAGAGAACAATTCACTGGGCAGCTCTGTTTCTATGGAGGGCTTCAGTCAGAGGGTGAATGTGCTTATTATTAATTCATTGCCTGTCAGCTCCCTTCATCGACTAACCTGTTTGAATGGGTCTGGGCCCTGTAAATAGTTTTCCTTTGACATTTGGCACACTGCTTTGTCATAGAGGTCACTGGAGAGAGAAACACACTTGAAGGAGAAAGAGGGATTTCTCTTGGTAGCCTGAAGAGCATGCTTTCTTTTTCACTGCTTAAGTCCTGTAGTGTGTAGCTTTTTCTGTGTGTTTTCTTCAGATCTTGTAAGTAAGTGTGGCTGGGAGCTCCAGACAGCACAACCTTCACTGCAGCCCAGGTTGCTGCTCTGTGTGGGCATGCTGGGACTCATCGAGCTGGCTGTCTAGTGAGCAAGATGCTTAAGCTTTGTCCTGTTGAG
>NW_011494738.1:2328821-2335505 GCF_000754665.1 Bison bison bison | reverse complement strand
TGGGTGGGAGCTGCTCCGTCCCCAGCCAAATACAGAGATGTGCCAGGTTCCTGTAGAGGGAGGCCCCTCGAGGTCCTGGTCCCAGAAGTGTCCACAGCGGCAGTCCGGCTCCCTCTGTGCACCCACCCCTTAGCGTCATCTCACCCGTGCCCCACAGAACCGTTCTCCAGGACTGTCCTGACATGGGCACTGAGCATCCCAGGCCTCACCTGCAGTGGCCCGCTGACTCACCTGCCTCCTGACTCTCTGCACCTCTTTCCTTCTGCATACCCAGTCTGCCAACCAGCTCTGGTTGGCCTGTGCCCAGCAGGTTGTTTCTGCTTTCCTGGCAACTTTGAACCATCTCTGGCTTAGGTAACTTCTCTGCATCAAGTGGACTTTGACCATACCTTCGTCAACAAATGCTGAAGTCTGACCTCCTCCAGGTTCCTCTCTGTTGGTTCTTTCCCTCAGCTCTTTGGCACCCTTTAGAGCTCTCATCCCATCTTTATAGTCCCTCTCCTATCATTGCTCAGTAATGCTCTATAGTCAGCTCTTCCTGTTTAAATTACTCTGTGGTTTCTGCTCTTGATCTGATTGTGACTAATTAAAGTCTGCTCGCACAGGGAGAGGACACAGGTGTGCTTGGTCTTTTATTAACTCTCATTTCAAGAAAGAATAAAGCAGTTTCCTGTCAGGAAATTTGATGACGATACTGGCCCAGGTTCACTAAGTAGAGGATCAAGTGGATATAGGAAGCTTACTTAACCAGTAACTCAAGGCCCTACACCTTAGATCCTAACTTGAAGCTCCAAGTAGAGTTCTGAAAAAGGGAGCTTCCTATATGATAAAGGACACTGATGAGTGCATATTATAACCTGTAACTGATAAAGATTCAAACTATTTGTTAGACTTCTGCCTATAGTGGAATTAGATGAATTATTCTGAGAGCAGTACAGTGAGATGTAAAATTCAGTTTCTTTTTTTGAGCTTGGCACTTAAAAATGGCATAGTAGCCACATAGTTTCTAGATTAGGTATGTATTAATTAAAGGAAAAAAAAAAGGTTCTTTGCTTCTTTCTGATTCCTGCCAACAATGCATTTCAAAGTTTCTCTTTTAAAGAAAATTTCCTGGGTCTGAAAAGGAAGTTTGAATTCTGCTGACAGACTGATCTTGCTTTAAATGTATTAAATGTTCTGTTTCTCTTATTTGGCAGATAATGGGTCATTTTAGTTTCTGGATTTTACTTGGCTGTGGTTTGAATACTCTTAACATAGTAATTTTCTTTCTTTCTTTCTTTTGACCTAGAAGTTTCATATTAACGACAAAACAAAAATAAGCACACAACACTTTCTCTTTCATCCCACTGGTTACAGTCAAATCACATGGTCATACCTAGGGAGTCCTTGTGTTCAGCTGAAACTCAAGGGTTCCATTACTGAAAGTAAGAAGTGGATAATTGTTTAGCATTAGCTATAGACACTATACTATATTGCTTCACTAAGCAACTGAGTGGGAGGGGTGGTGTTGAATGGAACTGGTGAGCTAGCCTGGGTCAGAATATTAAGGGGTCTGCTTTGCAGGTTAAAGACTTCTAGCTTTCTTTGGGCGGAGAAGGCAATGGCACCCCACTCCAGTACTCTTGCCTGGAAAATCCCATGAACGGAGGAGCCTGGTAGGCTACAGTCTATGGGGTCGCTAAGAGTCAGACATGACTGAGCGACTTCACTTTCACTTTTCACTTTCACGCATTGGAGAAGGAAATGGCAACCCACTCCAGTGTTCTTGCCTGGAGAATCCCAGGGACGGGGGAGCCTGGTGGGCTGCCGTCTCTGGGGTCGCACAGAGTCGGACACGACTGAAGCGACTTAGCAGCAGCAGCAGCAGCAGCAGCAGCTTTCTTTGGGAGTGATGCAGGGAGTCATTGTTTTTATCAGACATGTCGCTTGATGGAATTATTTAAAAACAGCCCTCTGTTGACAGTTCAGAGATGGGTTGATCAGGAGGGAATGGAGATTAGGTCAGCAGGTAGCTGACTTTGCAGGAATTCAGCTGAGAGCCAGTGAGGGGCTTAGCCTGGAGCATAGGCAATGGAGAAAGAGATGAGGTGACTAATTCAAGATATGTTTAATCAGTATCGAGATAAGAGTTCATGAAAGTATTGAGGATGCCACTCCAGTTTCAAGCTAGACTCCTGGATTCTGTATTCAGAGGTCCAGGACATGGAACTCTTTCAGCTCAGACTAGAGGCAGTTTCTACAAGAGAGAAAGTATAACAGTACTATTTCTTCGTCAGTTCAGTCACTCAGTCCTGTCTGACTCTTTGCGACCCTGTGAACTACAGCATGCCAGGCTTCCCTGTCCATCACCAACTCCTGGAGCTTACTCAAACCCATGTCCATCAAGTCGGTGATGCCATCCAACCATTTCATCCTCTGTTGTCCCCTTCTCCTCCTGCCTTCAATATTTCCCAGCATCAGGGTCTTTTCCAATGAGTCAGTTCTTCACATCAGGTGGCCAAAGTATTGGAGTTTCAGCTTCAGCATCAGTCCTTCCAAAGAATATTCAGGACTGATTTCCTTTAGCATTGACTGGTTTGATCTCCTTGCTGTCCAAGGGACTCTCAAGAGTCTTCTTCAACACCACAGTTCAAAAGCATCAACTCTTCAGTGCCCAGCTTTCTTTATGGTCCAACTCTCACATCTATCTATGACTACTGGAAAAAGCATAACTTTGACTAGATGGACCTTTGCTGGCAAAGTAATGTCTCTGCTTTGTAATGCACTATCTAGGTTTGTCATAGCTTTTCTTCCAAGGAGCAAGCATCTTTTAATTTCATGGCTGCAGTCACCATCTGCAGTGATTTTGGAGCCTAAGAAAATGAAGTCTGTCACTGTTTCCATTATTTCCCCATTTATTGGTGATGAAATGATGGGACTGGATGCCATGATCTTCATTTTTTGAATGTTGAGTTTTAAGCCAACTTTTTCACTCTCCTCTTTCACTTTCATCAAGAGGCTCTTTAGTTCCTCTTCACTTTCTGCCATAAGGGTGGTGTTATCTGCATATCTGAAGTTATTGATATTTCTCCTGGCAATCATCCAGCCCAGCATTTCTCACGATGTACTCTGCATGTAAGTTAAATAAACAGAATGACAATATACAGCCTTGACGTACTCCTTTCCTGATTTGAAACCAGTCTAGTGTTCCATGTCCAGTTCTAACTGTTGCTTCTTGACCTGCATACAGATTTCTCAGGAGGCAGGTCAGGTGGTCTGGTATTCCCATCTCTTGAAGAATTTTCCACAGTTGGTTGTGATCCACACAGTCGAAGGCTTTGATGTGTTCTATAAAGCAGAAGTAGATGTTTTTCTGGAACTCTCTTGCTTTTTTGATGATCCAATGGTTGTTGGCAATTTGATCTCTGGTTCCTCTGCCTTTCCTAAAACCAGCTTGAACATCTGGAAGTTCTCCGTTCATGTACTGTTGAGCACTTGCCTGGAGAATTTTGAGCATTGCTTTGCTAGCATGTGAGATGAGTGCAATTGTGCAGTAGTTTGGACATTCTTGGCATTGCTTTTCTTTGGGATTGGAATGAAAACTGACCTTTTCCAGTCCTGTGGCCACTCCTGAGTTTTCCAAATTTGCTGGCATATTGAGTGCAGCACTTTTACAGCATCATCTTTGAGGATTTGATATAGCTCAACTGGAATTCCATCACCTCCTCTAGCTTTGATTGTAGTGATGCTTCCTAAGGCCCACTTATTAACCACGCCCTAATTAAAGAGTGAAACTGAGGTTTGCCAATGTTTCTTAAAGATTTCCTTTAATCTTCTTTCCTTTCCTTCTACCACGTCTACAAATCTCTGAAGGTTATGTCTGTAGCAGTTTTGCTCATAAAACAGGTGTATAAATAAGATGAGGTGATTGTCCACATACCTAAAGAAAGAAGGTTCAAATAACTCATCTGAGACTTTTATTGAAAGGATTTGACATCTTTCCCATTGTTTTTTTTTTTTTTTTCTCCCATCATTTTTCTGTATGTATCCTCACAGTAATATACTGAGGCAGGAATTACTTTAGAGATAAGAAAGCCAAGCTAAATAAGTTAGGGAGGTTTGTCCAGGAAGTTGTTAGTATTAGCACTCAGACTATCAGTTGTATTCTAATTCTCTGGCTGGTATTCTTTACTTATATATATCTTAACTTTCTCTTTTTCTCAATATAAGAAAAAGCTGACTATACAATAACTAATTTTTCCTTGAATGAGATAACTTCTTTTTTCCTAAATCATCTATCAATAATAAAAATTAAGTATTATTTATAATTGCATTATAACAATATAGATAATAAAGTAATAAACATATATCATAATATTTTATTACTTATGAACCATTTTGACATATATTATCCAATTTCAATCTCACAGAAATCCTTGCTAGCTAGGTAGGAAAAGGTACTGCTCTATTTTGCAAATGAAAAATAGAGGCTCAGCAAGGTTAATTGATGCTCCTAAAGACATATAGTTTGTGTGTGGTGGAGGTTGAATTTGAACTCAGGCCTGACTCCAAAACCTGGAACCATTCTCTCCTCCATATACTACATAATAGCCAAAGACATATTAAGCATGTCTGTTATTCAACTAACTATACGCACCCAGAGGTTAATCTGGCAGAGAGAACAAAGCTTCTAAATGTTCCAGGCATGAGTCTAATTCTAAAGTAGAGAAAGAGTGGGCACAAACTCAACTTGAATATGTATTCTATAGCAGGTATTCTGAGAAGCACACAGGCTTCTATATAATACCCTCACAGGTATATAATACCCTCAAGATATATTACTGTATATATATAGATATATATGTATATATATAAAACATAGATATTATTGTTTTTCTCATTTTATAGACATAGAGACTGAAGCTCAAGGAAGTTAAGTAAATTATCTAAATCCAGAGCCCTCTGATTCTGAAATGTTTGTTTTTCGTGGGTTAATGTAATTAACTTCAAGAGAGGTATCTGTTTGTCAAAGTTCTTCAGAGAACAGGGAAAAGAACTGGCTTTCTTCTACCAGCTTGACCACAGAATGACACCCTGCTTTGAAAAGGATTAGTGTATTATTAGAGAGTAGAACCAGTGTATTGTTACAGAATTCAACTGGTTGAACTAGTCATCTGTTGATCTGATAGGCAGCAAAGAAGACATCACTACTCATGGCCTGGTGACATGGGTAATGTTGTTGTTATTGTTGTTCAGTCGTTAAGTCTGATTTTGCGACTCTATGGATTTAGCCTGTCAGGCTTCTTTGTCCATGGGATTTCCCAGGCAAGGATACTGGAGTGGGTTGCCATTTCCTTCTCCAGGGGATCTTCCTGACCCAGGGATCAAACCCATGTCTCCTGCACTGGCAGGTGGATTCTTTACCACTGAGCCGCCAGGGAAGCCCTGCTTCTGACCTTCTTACCCATGGTCACAGATTCCATTCAAATAAAATGATACATTGTCCCCACAGGCTTGTCAAGTTCAGGTTTGATAGTCTAGTTCAGGTTTGATCACATCCACTAGCAGGGGCATATGTTCACTGAGTTTAACAGAAACACAATTGCCTGTACGACTTACATTTTTCTCTTAAATTTTTTTTTTTTTTTTGCTGAGTGTATGCAGTTGAATTCTAGATGGCTAAATGAATATTGAATGGCCCCTCAGGGTATTCTTTGAATGGTGTCTCTCCCTGCATTTATAATGGTGTGTATTTTCAGTGACACGTTTTGGATTTTCTGGAACAGTTTTGGTTTCAAGTTATTTTTTATTTTCCTCCCAAAGTGTTTCTGCTTGTCTGGTCTAGATTTTTTTTTTCATAAAATAGTAAGTATATTGCATGCTGTGCCTGCAGGCATTTTACTCGCCATCTGTCACCTGTTCTTTGTTTTCCACTAAACTACCTGTTGAGTCCTACATTAAGCATACAAGGAAGCAGTGTCTGACACAAAACCCTCCATACACTGAAAAATAAAATTCCATTTCCAAAATCAAATGGAAATTATCCAAATAATACAGGTAAAATTGCTTTCTAGTGTATCCCCTTCTCCCCTCAGTATATAGGTTGGCTGGCAGGAAAGGCATATGAACTTTAAACTTGGACCATAAACTATACTATTTGATTAATTGATTTCATAAGATAACTAAGCCACCTGTCCCTTGGGGTTTCTGAGTGCTGAAATTTTTCTCACTGTTCTTACATTTGGTTTTCTAGCCATATATCTCATACATTATTTTCCAGCGACAAATCCATACAGTACCAGAGGTTTTTTTTTTTTTGCCAGTTCATAATCATGAGTGAAGAATAGTGGGCGGAGAAAATTGTATTTGCTCCTCAACCACTTTCTTAAAATCAGCAGTTTGCTGAAGTGAGTCTTCACTATAAACACTAAATTTTAATGAATATGTCACCTTTATAGTTCCTCAGAAGGATTTGGTATATAAAATTATCCTCGCTGTGGCAGAATTTACCAGTTAGAAACAGTCGAAGGAGAATATTCATGTAAAGTTTTTTGTTTTTTGGCCATGCCACGTGGTTTACAGGATCTTAGTTCCCTGACAGGAATCAAACCCGGGCTCCAGCAATGAAAGCTCTGAGTCCTAACCACTGAACCGCCCAGGGAGTCCCTAGAATGTTTTTTTAAAAATGAAAAAAAAAAAAAAAAA
>NW_011494738.1:2327041-2328721 GCF_000754665.1 Bison bison bison | reverse complement strand
GAGTCTGCTGCTGCTGCTACTGCTAAGTCGCTTCAGTCGTGTCCGACTCTGTGAGACCCCAGAGATGGCAGCCCACCAGGCTCCCCCGTCTCTGGGATTCTCCAGGCAAGAACACTGGAGTGGGTTGCCATTTCCTTCTCCAATGCATGAAAGTGAAAAGTGAAAGTGAAGTCGCTCTGTCGTTTCCAACTCTTAGCGACCCCATGGACTGCAGCCCACCAGGCTCCTCCATCCATGGGATTTTCCAGGCAAGAGTACTGGAGTGGGGTGCCATTGCCTTCTCCATTGAGTCTATGTTTGATTAATTCAATTCTGATAGTTGTTTACTGTCACATAGTCTTCAGAAAAACACATTTTGTTATGCTCAAAGTATATTTACTCTAGATTGTTAATAGGTTCTGAATTTATAAACTTTTTTTTTTTACTGTAATGTGTGTATATTTGTTGCTAGCAAAAATATGCACAAACCTGTCATTTATAGAATACTGAATGTTTGGCAATTTATAAGGTAAAATATAAGAATTACATCAATTGGGAGGTAGAGCAGAGAAGACCCTAAATGATGTAATGGAGGGTCATAGAAGGATTAAGGGAGGACCAAGCTAAGACAATGCAGAGTGAGGGAAGCTTTCATCTGGCTATCAAATGCCATATAGAAGTGATGTAGTAAATACAAAGAATAAATGAACACTGAGAGAACAATATTTTAAAATCATATTTCATGCTTTGGGACATTCACTAATCACACACAGAAACTAGAGGAGAATGTTTTCTTCCATTGTGAGTAATATTTGAAGTATTTCACACACAGTCTTTTAAAATTCAAATATTGGTCGCTGAGGGAGACAGGATATATGGAGCAATGAGCTTCTTTAAAATTCAGCACATGTTGGATCTCTGAAGAGAATCTGAACTAAGTAGAGTGTGGTATTAATGCATGATACAAGTTAAAATATGAATTATCTCTGGATTTATTCTTACTGGTTCTTTTCTTCAGGGCAGTATAAATATTTTAAATCAAAATCATACAAAATATTAAATAACACTACAAAGCTTTTATTAAAAAAATGAAAAAGCAGTGCTTTCTGTTTCACCTCTGGGGAGGCTTTTAAATCTTTAGCAGTTTTTCCTGATATAATATGCCTATAGCTATATTGCTATTTCTTGATTTATAAATTTTAGGCTTTATTAACTCCATATGCACATATACTTCCCTTTCCCTATCCTCTTCATATAGGCCTTCCCTGGTGGCTCAAACGGTAAAGCGTCTGCCTACAATGCAGGAGACCCAGGTTCAATCCCTGGGTCAGGAAGATCTCCTGGAGAAGGAAATGGCAACCCACTCCAGTATTTTTGCCCTGGGAAACCCCATGGACGGAGAAGCCTGGTAGGCTACAGTCCATGCGGTCCCAAAGAGTCGGGCACGACTTAATATAATCCTCTTAATATAATCCTAATCTAATTTCAAGTTAGTTCAGTATCTAGTATTTACATTATTATGTGCTGCTGCTGCTAAGTTGCTTCAGTTGTGTCCAACTCTGTGCGACCCCAGAGATGGCAGCCCACCAGGCTCCCCTGTCCCTGGGATTCTCCAGACAAGAATGGAGTGGGTTGCCATTTCCTTCTCCAGTGCATGAAAGTGAAACGTGAAAGTGAAGTCGCTCAGTCGTGTCCAACTCT
>NW_011494738.1:2322985-2326941 GCF_000754665.1 Bison bison bison | reverse complement strand
GAAGTCGCTCAGTCGTGTCCAACTCTTGGCGACCCCATGGACTGCAGCCCACCAGGCTCCTCCATCCATGGGATTTTCCAGGCAAGAGTACTGGAGTGGGGTGCCATTGCCTTTTCCGACATTATTATGTAAGTGTTGCTTATTAGTAAGCCAATTAAATGTACTTTGACTACTTTTCCTTCATGGTACAGCTGCTTATTTTCCTGGAGTTAAGAATTGCCTAGCTTTTCATCATTTCAGTTTTCTGTTATTCTAACCAAATGTTTAATTAGATTTTTAGAAGCTTATCAATCCTACTTTTAACATTTCAGATCAACTGTTGCTTGTCTCTGTCCTCCTGCTCCTGTCTGGATGGGTTGCCACCTGGACTGTCATCCCAGAACTTTAGTACCTCTAGTAGTTTTAGGTATGACATTGCTTGTTTCCCAGCTTTCATGTTTTCTTCTTTTTTGTTAGGTCCATCATTTTACTGGGACCCATTCTTCATTAGCTTTCTGAGAAAGGGTGCATGGGTGTGCTTCCTTATATACCGGCCTAGTTGATTGTTACTTAATTCTAGGATGAAAATAGCTTCTCCTCTGAACTGGAAAGGCTTTGCTATGTTGTTTTCTGAGCTCTTCCATTGCTTTAAGAAGTTGATGCCTAGTCTGATTACTGATACTTTTTATGTAATTATCTACTCCCCCAATTCCTTAGAAGTTTTAAGTTTATTCTTAGTACAGTATCCTGATATTTCATTCTGTAACTTGGTGCCTTTTTTAAAAAATTCATTGGGCTGGGTACTTAGTGGGACTTTTAAATCTGAGATTGCCTGTCTAAATTGCAAGTTTTTTTTAAACTCTGGGGTATTTTCCTTGATTTATTTCATGATTTCTTTCCATCTTCCCCACACCCACCCTCCCCACGCCCTGCCTTTTCTCTTTCTGGAGTGCCTGTCAGTCAGATGTTGGACATTCTGTAATGATTGTTTAAATGTCTTATTTTCCTCCTCTTATCCATCTTTTTATCTTTCGGTTTTATTTTTTAGAAGATCTCCTTGCTTTTATCTCCTAACCCTTTCATGGAGCATTTTTGTTTATTTTGCAGCCATATTTTTAATTTCTATTAAATTATTCTTGTTTTGATAATTTCTTTATTAAACCAATCATCCTCATTTTGTTACATGAATGTAATACATTCTTTTATCTCTCTGATGATATAAATTACAGGGGTTTTTTAAACAAAGTTTTGTTCTGTTCCTTGCTTTATCTTTGTCTCCTCTGAGATTTGTTGTTGATGTTGGAAGTTTTCCTCAATGTCTTGTGTCAGGTGCTGAGTTGCTCAGTGGTGTCCGACTCTTTGTGACCCTATGGACTGTAGCCTGTCAGGCTTCCCTGTCCTTCACTATCGTGTGGAGCTTGCTCAAACTCATGTCCATCGAATTGGTGATGCCATCCAACCATCTCATCCTCTATCATGCCCTTATCCTCCTGCTAACTGCTGCTAAGTCACATAAGTCGTGTCCGACTCTGTGTCACCCCATAGACGGAAGCCCACCAGGCTCCTCCGTCCCTGGGATTCTCCAGGCAAGAACACTGGAGTGAGTTGCCATTTCCTTCTCCAATGCACGAAAGTGGAAAGTGAAAGGGAAGTCGCTCAGTCGTGTCCAACTCCTAGCAACCCCATGGACTGCAGTCTAGCAGGCTCCTCCGTCCATGGGATTTTCCAGGCAAGAGTACTGGAGTGGGGTACCATTGCCTTCTCCGCCTTATCCTCCTGCTTTCAATCATTTCCAGCATCAGGGTCTTTTCTAATAAGAGCTCTTTGCATCAGGTGGCCAAAGTACTGGAGCTTCAGCTTCAGCATCAGTCCTTCCAATGAATATTCAGGACTGATTTGCTTTAGGATTGACTGGTTTGATCTCCTTGCTGTCCAAGGGACTCTCAAGAGTCTTCTCCAACACCACAGTTCAAAAGCATCAATTCTTCAGTGCTCAGCCTTCTTTATGGTCCAACTCTCACATCCATACATGACTACTGGAAAAAACCATAACTTTGACTACATGGACCTTTGTCAGCAAAGTAATGTCTCTGCTTTTTAATATGCTGTCTAGGTTTGTCATAGCTTTTCTTCCAAGGAGCAAGCGTCTTTTAATTTCATGGCTGCAGTCACCATATACGGTGATTTTGGAGCCCAAGAAAATAAAGTCTCTCACTGTTTCCATTATTTCCCCATCTATTTGCCATAAAGTGATGAGGCCAGATGCAATGATCTTCGTTTTTTTAATGTTGAGTTTTAAGCCAGCATTTTCAGTCTTCTCTTTCACTTTCATCGATAGGCTCTTTAGTTCCTCTTCACTTTCTGCCATAAGGGTGGTGTCATCTGCATATCTGAGGTTATTGGTATTTCTGCTAGCAATCTTCATTCCAGCTTGTGCTTCATCCAGCCGGGCATTTCTCACAATGTACTCTGCATATAATTTAAATAAGCAGGGTAACAACATACAACATTGATGTACTCCTTTCCCAATTTTGAACCAGTCCATTGTTCCATGTCCAGTACTAACTGCTGCATCTTGACCTACATAGAGGTTTCACAGGAGGCAGGTAAGGTGGTCTGGTATTCCCATCTCTTTAAGAATTTTCAGAAGCCCCAAATGCCTTGTAGTCATTGGTTAAATACTTATATTTTTAATAATCTAACAGTTTTTTTTTTCTAGAGATGAGTAGAGTATATGAATTTATTTGCTGACATCTTTTATATTTACAAGGCAGAATTTTAATCAAGTTCTCTATACACCCGCATTTAATGAGGCACTAAATGCTGTTTTTGCACAGGAAGTGCCCATGCTTCCAAGTGCTTAGCCTTTCTGAACGTCTGCAGGGTAAACTGACTGCCTATTTTTTGGTATC
Source organism: Bison bison bison (assembly GCF_000754665.1). Taxonomy (NCBI): domain Eukaryota; kingdom Metazoa; phylum Chordata; class Mammalia; order Artiodactyla; family Bovidae; genus Bison; species Bison bison. The sequence goes on along the minus strand of NW_011494738.1, from coordinate 2,324,050 downwards.
CACCTGTTTGGATACTTTGGCTTTACCTTCTTTTGCTCAACAATGTCTTTACCATTCTTCCATCTGTTTCCTAGCATTAAAAAGTGTTGTTTTTTGGAACTTACCTAGTGGTCTAGTGGTTAAGAATCCGCCTGCTAGTGCAGGAGACATAGGTTTGATCTCTGCTCCAGAAAGGTACCACCTGCCACAGAGAAACTAAACCCATGTGCTACGACTACTGAGCTACCATTCTAGAGCCTGTGAGCCACAACCACTGAGCCCTAGGGCCTGGAGCCTGTGCTCCACAGTAAGAGAATCCACCTTAACCAGAAGCCTGTACACCACAACTAAGAGTAAATCCTGCTCCCCACAACTAGAGAAAGCCCCAGCACAGCCATAAATAAATAAATATATCTTTTTATAAAAATGTTGTCTTTTGTCTGCTGATGTTTATTACCTATTTGCTCTTAAGATTCGTACCATTTTTTGATGCAATTTCAGAAAAGAGACAAATACATGTAATTAATGTGTGATACTCAACTAGATGCCCCTTACTAGTTTTTTATTTTAGCAATCTGACTTACTAGATATGAAGATTTCCTTTATGTCTCTGAACTATTAGATTAATAAAAATTAAGTTGGTTTTGATTGGCCAGTGTTATTTTCCTCCTTCCTCTTGTAAGACCAGTTGCCTCATTACTCTGAATGAACTGCCCCTTCTGCAATCCAAGTGGTTCTGGTGGGGCTGCTAGTCATAGGACCTCAGCCCCCCGATCACAGGGATGGGCACATGATCTAATCTGGAAAATGGTTTTATTCTTTGGGGAATATGACTCCTGAGCAGAAGCAGGTGGAGACAGAATGCTGATGGTGCTGAGTTTTCTTATTGGTGACCCCTATGGCAGAAAGTGAAGAGGAACTAAAAAGCCTCTTGATGGAAGTGAAAGAGGAGAGTGAAAAAGTTGGCTTGCTGCTGCTACTGCTACGTCGCGTCATTCGTGTCCAACTGTGTGACCCCATAGACGGAAGCCCACCAGGCTCCTCTGTCCCTGGGATTCTCCAGGCAAGAACACTGGAGTGGGTTGC
>NW_011494738.1:2322343-2322852 GCF_000754665.1 Bison bison bison | reverse complement strand
TCCAACTGTGTGACCCCATAGACGGAAGCCCACCAGGCTCCTCTGTCCCTGGGATTCTCCAGGCAAGAACACTGGAGTGGGTTGCCATTTCCTTCTCCAATGCATGAAAGTGAAAAGTGAAAGTGAAGTCGCTCAGTCGTGTCCGACTCTAAGCGACCCCTTGGACTGCAGCCTACCAGGCTCCTCCATCCATGGGATTTTCCAGGCAAGAGTACTGGAGTGGGGTGCCATCTCCTTCTCCAAGCTCAACATTCAGAAAACGAAGATCATGGCATCTAGTCCCATCACTTCATGGGAAATAGATAGGGAAACAGTGGAAACAGTGTCAGACTTCATTTTTTTGGCCTCCACAATCACTGCAGATGGTGACTACAGCCATGAAATTAAAAGACGCTTACTCCTTGGAGGAAAAGTTATGACCAACCTAGATAGCATATTCAAAAGCAGAGACATTAGTTTGCCAACAAAGGTCCATCTAGTCAAGGCTATGGTTTTTCCTGTTGTCATGT
>NW_011494738.1:2317360-2322243 GCF_000754665.1 Bison bison bison | reverse complement strand
GGCTATGGTTTTTCCTGTTGTCATGTATGGATGTGAGAGTTGGACTGTGAAGAAAGCTGAGCGCTGAAGAATTGATGCTTTTGAACTGTGGTGTTGGAGAAGTCTCTTGAGAGTCCCTTGGACTGCAAGGAGATTCAATCAGTCCATGCTGAAGGAGATCAGTCCTGAGTGTTCATTGGAAGGACTGATGCTGAAGCTGAAACTCCAATACTTTGGCCACCTCATGCGAAGAGTTGACTCATTGGAAAAGACCCTGATGCTGGGAGGGATCGGGGGCAAGAGGAGAAGGGGAAGACAGAGGATGAGATGGCTGGATGGTATCACCGACTCGATGGACATGAGTGTGGGTAAACTCTGGGAGTTGGTGATGGACAGGGAGGCCTGGCGTGCTGCAATTCATGGGGTCGCAAACAGTCGACATGACTGAGCGACTGAACTGAACTGAGAGGAATGGTCTCATTATATAAGCCTGGGTCCTTCATTGGGCATCATTAAAAACCAACTCTGATTAACTTCAGCAGGAAAGGGATTTAATGGGACCATTTTGGGTAGTTTGTGAAGTTTATGAGGTTTTTGAACCTGATTTTAGAGCCCTCAGAAAATAATAAATTACCAAGTCTATTTGTTTCCTACTGCTGCTGTAACAAATTTCCACAGATGCAGTGGTTTAAAACAACACACATTATTTTCTTACAGTTCTGGATGTTGAAAGTGTAAAGCAAGAGCTGTTCTTTCTGGAGTCTTCAGGAAATAATCTGTTTTCTCGCCCCTTTTCAGCTTCTAGAGGCTGTCCTTCACATCCCTCCAACTTCTTGATTTTGTCAACACATCTTCTCTCTCTCTGATCCCCTGCTTCCCTCTTATGAGGATTCATGAATTTACATTAGGCCCACCCAAGTAATCCTGGATTATAATCTCCATTTCAAGAGCCTTAGGTCACATCTTCAAAGTTCCTTGTACCGTGTAAGATAACATGTTCATAGGTTCCAGGAAGTAGGACATAACCATTATTCAGCCCACCACCCCAAGGAAGGCTCAACAGCCAAGAACACAGCTGGGTTACAGCACAGGACAATCTTGAATCCTCACTGCTCCCAACATTGAGTGTGTACAAACAGTGCTGTCCACTGGGGCCCCAGAGCTGCCCTGATTCGTCTTCTGCTCAAGTGGGGGCACTGATTACTTTTAATTTATCATCCAATATCCATTCTCATCTATTCTCTAATAGACTTCATCTCTTCCCATAAGCACCCAGAATAAACACTTTCCCAGTCTTCCTGCAGCTAGGCATATCCATGTGACTGTAAGTTTTGGATGATGAGGTTTAAGTGAAATTGTCTTGTGGCAGTTTCTGAGAACCTTCCTTAGAAGATAGTTGAGATCTGCCTGGTTCTTCATTCCTTCTTGCATTCTGCTGCCACCTTGGACCATGAGAGCAGGGGCCACACCCTAAGGATGGCAGAGAGTGAATTGAATGAGCCTAGGTCCCAGGGGACTTCATGGAGCCGAGGTGCTATACCCACTCTGGACTTCTTGCTGCCAGGCTCAGTTTCTGTGAGACAGAATTTTATCTGTTTAAACCACTGTTTAAACTGTTTACTTCGGGTTTTCTATTATGTTTAGTGGAACTTAATTTTAAATGATATACTGAGGTTTTCTTATTCAGCTCTTTCTTCTGTTGGGTGAGCTGCTCCCATATCTTGCTCATAACTTTTTCCCCTTAAGTTAGAAGGATTTTGTTTCTGGGCCTGCTGGAAGGAACTGTACCAGCCAAAGGAAGGTTTAGAATGTTACATGCTGATAGCATCACAGTGTTACTATCACAGTCAGAAAACTGATTGCTGAGTCCTCTAGCCCAGTAATTCTCTGTAACAGAGAAGATACTATATGCCCTTATGGCATTTTGGAAACTTGTAGACCCATTTTGTCTTGTTAAAATGCTAAAATAATTGGAGGATGCACTGGCATTTCATGGGCTGGGACCAGAGGTATTTTGCAATGTAGAAGACTAACCCATACATCAAAAAATTATTCTGTGAATTGGATGAGACTTTGAAATGTTCTGTGGGAATATTTCATGTAGGTATAAAATTTGCAAGTATCTGTGCCTAGAACCCAGCTCCATTTTACATAAAGTTCTAAGTAGTTTTTCCATATTTTAAAGATCACTGAATTTTCCAGGTATGTAATTACTGTGTAAGCCAAGAGAAGATTGTACATTGTTGCTGGGGATCTTTACCAAGAGTCATTCTCTGTTTTGAAAATCATGTGCCTGACAACGGTGCTGCTCATGGCATTTGAGTCTCCAGTACAACATGATCTGCATTTGTGGTTGTTACGTCATAGTGATTCTGCCCGCTGGTGTAAATCTCTGAGTGCCTAAGGGTTTACATGCTGATATATATTACTTTGTTGTATTTTGTTTATCGTTTATTTTATAACTAGAGTATTACATTGGTTTAAAAATATTTTGTATAAATAATATTACCTATGTGTCTGTTTCAGGACCTCAGAGGCAGCATTATAAACCTGTGTTATAAAGAGGGAGCATCGGGTCTAGTAGAGCCTGGCCAATAAAAACAAGCACAATCCACTACTGGAAGCAGTGTTAGGGGATGCTGAGCCTGTTTCCCGAAGGTTGGCATGAGTTCTTTGGACCTGGGAAAGAGCTGAGCCTTGAAGGATTCCCTTGATAAGGCTCAGGGGCTTCTCTAGACACCTCTTACTAGCCCTCAACATTACCTTGACTCTGACCACCAGATTATTACTTCCTCCAACACGTTACTTTGTAACTGACCTTGAAAACCAGCCATCTCTGTTCAGCCTCTGAATCACCTCCTCCTTGACATTGGAAATCAGTAGTTTTAGATGCTGAATCCAGATAAACCTCTATAGAGAAAGTAAATCTGGTTTCACTTTTACTTCCTGTACAGGATATCATTAGCATATTTTCCATATGAATAGCGACTGTTGGGTACCATATGTTATCCACCATATGGTCTTATGCCCGTTTCAAGGCATAGTTTAATATAGCACAAAGGCAAAAAGGTTTAAACTGAAATGCTTGCTGTGCATTGTGGTTTGAACTTTTTGATAATCAAGAAGCCTGAGTAAATTAGCTTTTTTTTGTCTGTTTCATAGAATGAGCTCTCAATAAATTACCTGGAAAAATTAACTGAACAGGAGAAACTTTAGGCAAAATAAAAGTAAATTATTAGTATTTTATCTCAATCTAAGCAGGACTTCAGAGATTTTGCAATTACATGCCATTTTACTAGGTGGACAAAGAAGAAACTGGGAAAAGTCTGGTTGACAGGAAGAAGGAAGGCATAACTTCCCTATTCACTTTATTAAAGGCTCAAGAATTAGGCTCTTTCCCATATTAAAGAAACTTTCAATATATCCCATATTGAAGACACTTCCTTTAATTAGAGATTTACTGAGGCCCTTTTGAGTTCTAGGCTTTCCTGACAGCTCAGTTGGTAAAGAATCCGCCTGCAATGCAAGAGATCCCTGTTTGACTCCTGGGTCGGAAAGATCCACAGGAGAAAGGATAGGCTACCCACTCCAGCATTCTTGGGTTTCCTTTGTGGCTCAGCTGGTAAAGGATCCACCTGCAATACAGGAGATCTGGGTTTGATCCCTGGGTTGGGAAGATCCCCTGGAGAAGGGAATGGCAACCCACTCCAGTATTCTTGCCTGGATAATTCCACGGACAGACCATGGGATCACACAGAGTCTAACATGACTGAACAAGTAACATTTGCTCATGACTGAGCAAGTAACTTTTGTGTTTTAGGTACTGTTAGGTAGTTAGAACAGGAAAAAGTAGTCCAAAATGGTGGTGGCTTAGGGAAAAGCCCATGAAAATGGAACAAAGGAAAATCCATAGACTGGAGTGAGAACTTCAGGTGAAACAAACATGCCCCCTTCTTGGCCAGCCCAGTTTGCATACGCTTAAGGCAGGGAGGAAACAAATGTATAAAAGGAGGAAGCCGAGATGGATTGAGGCCTCTCCTTTGGGGTTAGCCCACCCTCACGCTTTGAGGGTGTACCTTCCTTTGCTTGTGAATAGAACTCCGAGCTCTAACTGAGCTGTAACACTGGTCCGTCATTTCAAATTTTTGCTGCGGCGACACAGAACCAAGGAAATTACATACTCCCCCGACATACCTGATGCCGTGACCCCGATGTAACCTGGCTGAAACAACCTTGGCTTGGCCCTCACAAGGCAGAGGCCAAGTACAGCAGAAGCCCAACTTGGTGAAAGTTCACGTGGTGAAAGCTGAACGCAAAGGAAACCCAGTGCAGTGGAACTGACAAAAAGCCCAGCATGCTGGAAACCAGGACAGCAAAAACAAACTTGGCAGAAAGCTCATACAAGCTCAGTCTCAGATTCCAGAAGACCTCCGGTTAAGGTAGGAGGTTCTTGCCCCTGTGGTTGGAAGTACATATAGCTAATAAAATCTTAATTCCTTTACAGTCTCTCATCTCTTGTTTCCTCGAACCCCCTGTGAACAGGCAAGTGGCAGTGGGTGCAATTGAGGGATTCTGGCAGGGGCTACTCCCCAGTGTGTCCCAAAGATTCTATTATCTGCTGCGCCTTAGCAGCTGTTGCCCAAGCAGGTGAGGGTTCTTCTGTCCTTAATCTTTGTGCCAAGGATCAAGCCAATGAAAACTGTGAGCACAGGTCAGGTATTTAGCAGATTGTATGGCAGGTTATCCAACCAGTCCATTCTGAAGGAGATCAGCCCTGGGATTTCTTTGGAAGGAATGATGCTAAAGCTGAAACTCCAGTACTTTGGCCACCTCATGCGAAGAGTTGACTCATTGGAAAAGACTCTGATACTGGGAGGGATTGGGGGCAGGAGGAGAAGGGGATG
>NW_011494738.1:2301322-2317260 GCF_000754665.1 Bison bison bison | reverse complement strand
TTGACTCATTGGAAAAGACTCTGATACTGGGAGGGATTGGGGGCAGGAGGAGAAGGGGATGACAGAGGATGAGATGGCTGGATGGCATCACTGACTCAATGGACGTGAGTCTGAGTGAACTCTGGGAGTTGGTGATGGACAGGGAGGCCTGGCGTGCTGCAATTCATGGGGTCGGAAAGAATCGGACAGGACTGAGTGACTGAACTGAACTGATGGCAGGTTATGAAGGGGATTCCTCAGCACATTTTTCCTACTGCTTTTTCCTCCTGTCCTTCAGCTCCTCTCTCCATCTATGCCATTGTTTGATTGGGCAGGTCATCATCTTTGCATTTCTGAAAGTTGTATTTGAAACAATTTACCTAAGATTGGGACTCAAACACACGTGGCAGGAACTCTGTACTATGCTTAGTCACTCAGTCATATCTGACTGGGACTTGAGCCCAGCCGAAACCCACAGTGCCTGGTTTTGGGACCTAATGAAGCTCAGGTTCTTGATGTCTCATTGCAAAAAGAATTCAGTGAGACACAAAGCTATAGGTAAGAGGTGGATTTGTTCAGATTCAGAGAGAAGCACACCCCACAGAGTGTGGGCCATTGCAGAGGGCAAGTACGGTGGCCATGAAATGTGGTTTGGTTAGTTTTTGTGAGCTGGGTGATTTTATATGCTAATGAGTGGGAGGATCATTCCAACTCCTTGGTCTTTTGATAGTACCTTGGAACTGTCATAACTATCACACAATTGCACTCATCTCACACACTAGCGAAGTAATGCTCAAAATTCTCCAAGCCAGGCTTCAACAATACGTGAACTGTGAACTTCCAGATGTTCAAGCTGGTTTTAGAAAAGGCAGAGGAACCAGAGATAAAATTGCTAACATCCGTTGGATCATTGAAAAAGTGAGAGAGTTCCAGAAAAACATCTACTTCTGCTTTATTGACTACGCCAAAGCCTTTGACTGTGCGGATCACAACACGCTATGGAAGATTCTTCCAGAAATGGGAATACCAGACCACCTGATCTACCTCCTGAGAAATCTGTATGCAGGTCAAGAAGCAACAGTTAGAACTGGACATGGAACAAAGACTGGTTCTAAATCAGGAAAGGAGTACATCAAGGCTGCATATTGTTACCCTGTTTATTTAACTTATATGCAGAGTACATCATGAGAAACACCAGGCTGGATGAAGCAAAGGTGGAATCAAGATTGCTGGGAGAAATATCAATAACCTCAGATATGCAGATGACACCACCCTTATGGCAGAAAGCAAAGAAGAACTAAAGAGCCTCTTGTTGAAGGTGAAAGAGGAGAGTGAAAAAGTTGGCTTAAAACCCAACATTCAGAAAACTAAGATCATGGCATCCAGGCCCATCGCTTCATGCCAAATAGATGGGGAAACAGTGGAAACAGTGACAGACATTATTTTTTGAGGGGCTCCAAAATCACTGCAGATGGTGACTGTAGCCATGAAATTAAAGGGTGCTTGCTCCTTGGAAGAAAAGTTATGACCAACCTAGACAGCATATTAAAAAGCAGAGGCATTACTTTGCCAAAAAAGGTCTGTCTAGTCAAAGTTATGGTTTTTCCAGTAGTCATGTATGGATGTGAGAGTTGGACTATAAAGAAAGCTGAGCACTGAAGAATTGATGCTTTTGAACTATGGTGTTCTAGAAGACTCTTGAGAGTCCCTTGGACTGCAAGGAGATCCAACCAGTTCATCCTAAAGGAAATCAGTCCTGAATATGCATTGGAAGGACTGATGCTGAAGCTGAAACTCCAATACTTTGGCCAACTGATGTGAAGAACTCACTCATTGGAAAAGACCCTGATGCTGGGAAAAATTGAAGGCAGGAGGAGAAGGGGATGACAGAGGTTAAGATGGTTGTGTTAGGTAGGTAGAATAGGGAAAAGGAGTCCAAAATGGTGGTGGCTAAAAGACAAGGAAGGTCAAAGGAAGGTCTGAGGACCAGAGTGAAGACTTCAAGCAGAACAAACAGCACTCCTGGCTAAACCCAGTTTGCATAGGCCAGGCCCAGGTGGAGGAAAAAACATATAAGAGGAGCCAAAGCACTTTCTCATGGACTCTCTCTCCTGCGTGCGTGCGCTCTTTCTCTCTCTCTCTCTCTCACTCACTCTCTCACACTCTCACTCTCTCTCTCTCTCTCCCTCCCCCGCACACTCCTCCACTCTCTTCTCTTCCAGTCTTGGATTCTCCTGCTATCTTCTAAATAAAATAGAGCTGTAACACTGATTTGCCTAAGAGTTGTAGCACGGTTTGTCCAAGACCCAAGAGCTTTGACGCGCTGAGGGCTTTAATGTCCGTCGCTCCAAATCTTTGTTGTGACGAGACAAAGAACCGAGGAACATACACTCACGTGACAGTTGGATGGCATCACTGACTCAATGGACATGAGTTTGAGTAGGCTGCAGGTGTTCGTGATGGACAGGGAAGACTGGTGTGCTGCAGTCCATGGGGTTGCAAAGAGTTGGACATGACTGTGAGACTGAACTGAACTGAACAGAACTGTCATGGTGCCTCTGGGTGTGTCATTTAGCTTGCAGACTGAGGATCAAGGTTTAGTTGAATTTGACTTTTCTGCCATCTTAAAGTAAATGTCGCTCAGTCGTGTCCAACTCTTTGTGACCCCATGGACTGTAGCCTACCAGGTTCCTCCCTCCATGGGATTTTCCAGGCAAGAATACTGGAGTGGGTTGCCATTTCCTTCTCCAGGAGATCTTCCCAACCCAGGGATCGAACCCAGGTTTCCCACGTTGTAGGCACACGCTTTACCGTCTGAGCCACCAGGGAAATCTGCCATCTTGGGCCCATTTGATTTTAATCTGTTTATGTTATGTGCTTGGGCTATGTCATTCATTCAATAGTTATTCCCTGCTCCCTTCTCTCGTGTTTCATGCTCTTTTCCTCAACCCCATCTGGGCCCACAATGTTGTGTCTACAATCTTCTGGCAGGACAACCAGTAAATAGCTGGCCTCTGGGGAGGGAAATACTGTATAATATCCATTCCTCTAGAGATTCAGGCCTTCATCTTCTATGTTTCCCACAACCTGTGCAACAACAGCACCTCTCAGTGGACCCACTAGGATGGGTGACAGGCACACAACGCCTGCTAGAAGTCCATCTGTTGGTGGCATCCCTTCAAGGGCAACTGGGCTTCCAAGGACAATGTTTGCCACTTCAGGAGTTAGCCCTGTAGGCCGTTTGGACCCAAACCCTTACCACCCTTCTAAAGCTACAAACATATCCCCTGGATCAAATCTCCACTCCACTTTTATGGAATATCTGGTCTGTTGCCTCTTATCAATTTGTCCTTAAGCCACTTACTAACTCCTACAACCAGGACCCTGCCCCCTTATACACCACATCTCTCCACCCAGCTTATTATTAAAATACTCTTAATGCCCCTAACAGGACCAGATAACCCACTTCTTTGTCATTACTTCTGTTATTACCTAGAATGTGTCTAAGACAATGAAATGTTTTCCATTGGAAACACACTAAACTGCTCTTATGGAGGACTAGGGGAGGAAATCAGTGACTTACATTCCCTCAGAGCAATAAGAGGATTAGGCTTGTGGCTATTTCACCAGGTTCCCAGTCTCAGGACACAGACTTGGATTGCTTTACATCATGATATCTATTGCCATCTGCGGTGGACAAACCATCAATGAGTTAAGATCACAACCCCTTGATCTTACCCAGTACTTGTCACACTGGATAACTTGGGGATGCCCAGCTTCAGCCTGGGGTGTCAGGAGGTTGACCTGACTAGGGATCTGGTCCTCAGAAAGTTGTCACACCTCAACCTGCACGGGGATCTGCCAGTCCAGGGGTTCCAGGAGGTCAACTTGCCTCGACCTGCCCAGGGACCCAATTCTCAGGAGGTCGACATGCCTTGACCTGCCTGGGGATTAAATCTCCAGGAGGCTGTCACACCTCAGCCTGCCTGGGGATCTGCACCCTGACCCGGGGACGCCCAGCTCTCAGGTTGCAACAGTACTTGGTAGGATAAGCTTGCAAAAGACTCACCCATAAGGAAGTCCACCCATGGGAATAGAAGAAAGCCTATTACTTGTGGGACTGTGCCCGGTCTCAGCAGTAACACAGGAGTCCAACAAGAACCCCATTTCCTTTCTGGAAAGTCTAAAAGAGGCCCTCCAAGAGTTTACCAATCTGGACTTAGACTCTTATGAGGGATAGGAGATTTTAAAGGACAAATTCCTGTCCCAGTATGCATCAGACAAAGTTACAACAGCTACAGCAGCAGGACCCTCCTGCCTCTTTAGATGAGATGGTCCAGACAGCCACCAATACTTTTCATAACAGAGAACAGGAGAGGGAGGCCAAGGCCCAGGAAAGGGAGAGAAGGAAAGAGATAAAAATAAGTCATGCCCAGACACTGGCTGCCCTCTAGAGAAGCCCTATGGCAAACCCCAAGTCCTTGAAGGACAAGGCATGAGGCAAATGCCTAATCTGTAGACAGGCAGGACATTGGGCCAAAGAGTGCCCAAACCATGATAAGCATCCTAAAACGGCTTTCTACAAATGCCATCAATTGGGACATAGGGCAGCATGCTGCCCTGGGGACCGAAGAGCCTCAAAGTCAAGCGCCAAGCCTTCCCTCATGATGGTTCAACAGGACTTAAGTGGCCTGCTCCAGCCAGCCCACCTTTCACAGATAACCATCATGGGTCTGGAGCCAAGGGTGCAACTGCATGTGGCAGGTAGGTCCAAGAATTTCTTGGTTGACACAAGGGCTACCTACTCTGTCCTGACCTTCTACTCTGGAGCCTTCTCCTCCCAAACCTGTACCATTTTGGGTGCTACAGGAAAAACAATTACAAAAAGATTCACCCAAGCACTTCTTTTTTGCTGGGATGAACAAATACTTTCCCACCAGTTTCTTGTGGTCCCTAAGTGTCCTACTCCCTTATTGGTAAGAGATCTTTCCCTGCCTTTGAAATCTTGCAGCTATGACAGTCCTGATAGAAGATGCTTTAAAACTCTCTCTTGGGAGCAAACTAACTATTTTTACCAGCCCCCAAGTGAAACAACTCCTGAATGGGAGAGGCTGTTTATGGATGTCTGATCAAAGGATCCTCAGATATCAAGTAGTGCTGATGAAAAGTCCAGGACTGACTATATCCTCTTGTGAGGTTCTTAACCCAGCTACCCTCCTGCCTACCCCCGAGGGCTCTCTCCCCTTTTATTCTTGCCTAGAAACTTTGGACCATTGGACAAAACCCTGAGAGGAATTGTCAGAAGATCCTCTGACCAATCCTGAGGAAATCTCATACACTGATGGAAGCAGCTTTGTCTTAGACGGAAAAAGAAGAGCCGGGTATGCAGTAGTCTCCAATTTTGAGATCATAGAGGCTAAACCTTTGCCACCAGGTACTTTCAGCCCAATTAGCTGAGCTCATAGCCCTGACTTGAGCTTTAGAGCTGGGAAAGGAGAAAGAGTAGCCATTTACACTAACTCCAAGTATGCCTTTCTGGTGCTACATGCACATGCTGCTATTTGGAAAGAAAGAGGCCACTTGACCACCCAAGGGTCCCCCATCAAATATGGTGATCAAATCCTTAGGCTCTTGGAGGCAGTCCGTCTGCCCACTGAGGTTTCAGTCTCCCATTGTAAAGGACACCAAAAAGGGAGCGCAGAAGTGGCGCAAGGGAACCAAGCAGCTGATCAGGCAGCTAAGAGAGCAGCATTACAGAACCATGACATAATAGGGGTTGCCACCTTAGTTCTACAGACTAATTTGCCAGAAACTCCTTCATATACTGAAGGTGAGACTCTTAAAGCTAAGAGTGAGGGCTTTCAAGAAGATCATATAGGGTGGTTCCAAAAGGAGGAACTCCTTTTTCTGCCTGGGAATCTCCAATGGAAGTTGGTTAACTCCTTACATGCCACGACTCATTTAGGGGAGAAGGCCCTCCAAAGATTACTATAAAGGTCCTTCAGAGGAACAGGCCTCCAAATGACTATAAATCAAGTGGTCTCCTCTTGTCCCACTTGCCAATTAAACAAGCCCCAAGGAGCTTGAAGACCCCAGCTGGCCCAGCCTGTCCAACGACGTGGGACCTACCCAGGAGAGGACTGGCAGATGAACTTCACCCAGATGCCAGTTTCTCAAGGGTATAAATACCTATTAGTCATGATAGATACATTCACAGGATGGATTGAAGTCTTTCCCACCTGGACTTAGAAGGCTGAGGAGGTGGTAAAAATACTGCTCCATGAAGTCATTCCAAGATTTGGTCTGCCCAGGTGACAGACCAAAGTGACAATGGGACATCATTTACTTCTAAGGTCACCCAAGGGATCTCTAAAGCATTGGGGACTACTTCTTATCTCCATTGTGCCTGGAGACCTCAGGTCTTCAGGAAAAGTAGAAAGAGCCAACCAATTCTCAAAATCAGCAATAGAACAGATAACCCAGAAGACCTCCCTCAGATGGAAAGAGGCTTTACCAATAGCTCTCCTCTGCACTCGTATTGCCCCTAAGGAACAGGTTCATCTTAGTCCTTATGAGATGCTATATGGGAGACCCTTTGTTTATGTCAATAACCTCTTCCTAGATCCAGAGGCTCAGTCCCTCTGGTCTTATACCATGGCCATTGGGCAATTCCAACAGAATATATGCGTGTGGGGTGTCAACCAGGACCCAAAAGATTCTAAAGAGCCACCACTATATGCTCCAGGGACTCAAGTCCTAATTAAAGTCTGGAAATATGGGTCCCCAAAGGCTCAACTCCAGCCCACATGGAAGGGCCCCTACCCTGTAATACTTTCTACCCCCACAGCAGTTAAGGTACCAGGACATGACTCCTGGCTTCACTACTCACAAGTCAAGCCATGGAAGAAAACAGAAGAGGACACTCAATACACCTGTGAGCCTCTGGGAGATCTCAGACACCTATTCAGAACTACAAATGAGTGCCATTCTAATGAACATCCCAAAAATCTGGTTTCTGGGGATAAGATTTCTCAGGGTAGCTCTAAAGAGCCAACACAGCTTGGCAGGGATTGTACTCCAAAATAGACAGGAGATAGATCTCCTGATCCCTGAACAAGGAAGGACTTGAGCCATCTTGAATGAGACATTGTTTCTGGGTAAATATCTCCAAGCTAAATTAAAGAAAATCTCACAATCCTCAGGGAAAACATTCAGGTCCTAGGGGATCTCAAAGAATGATCTGGAAAGTCCTCAGTGTGGCTACAATCTCTCTTTGGGGGATCCTTCTCCTGGTGAGAGGCAATTTGGAGTTGGCTAATACCCCTACTAACCCGGTTATCACCATATTGATGCTGCTTATATTGTTCCATGTATTATCATTTGTCTAACCCATTTTGTCTCTGCCCTGGTCAACAAGCTACAAAATACAGTGCTAGTTCAACAAGGATATGTAAAACTATACCCGACCATAGAAAATATCACTCACCCTTAGATGGACACCACTATAAGGACTCTGAGGCTTGAGACTAGCAAGAAGGGGAGGCCCAATGCCCCTTGCTGTCCTAGCTCAGCAGGGAGTAGCCAGAGAGACCTCGATGCTCCTATTCCCAAAGACTTGGGCCTCCCATCTCTTGAAGGGGGAATGTTAGGTAGTTAGAACAGGAAAAAGGAGTTCAAAATGGTGGTGGCTAAAAGACAAAGAAAGGGAAAAACCCATGAAAACGGAACAAAAGAAAATCCACGAGTGGAGTGAGAACTTCAGGTGAAACAAACACGCCCCCTTCTTGGCCAGCCCAATTTGCATAGGCTCAAGGGGAGGTGGGGAGACAAATATATAAAAGGAGGAAGCCAAGACGGATTGAGCCTCTCCTTTGGGGTCAGCCCACCCTTACACCTCAAGGGTGTACTTTGCTTTGCTTGCTGAATAAAACTCTGAGCTGTAGCACCGGTCCACCATTTCAAATCTTTGCTGCAGTGAGACAGAACCAAGGAAATTACACACTCCCCTGACAGGGCTATGCTAGTTTCTGAGGAAACAGTGGTGAACAAATGCAGGCACAATCCCTCACCACAAGGAAGTATTAGGTATTAATAGCAATTTTAAAACCACTTATGATAATATAGTTACACATAGAGGTGAGAACTGTTAAGGACTTTGCAACATACACTGATACAAATATCCAATTATTATGTCATACACCTGAAACCAATAAAATATTGTATGTCAATTTTACCACAATTTAAAAATGTTTTAAAGTACTGTTAAGAAAAGAACCTAAAACAAAGGATACTGACTACCCTGGGTTTTTTTTCCAGTAGCCTTTCTGTATCCAACATCCATCTTTCTTGACCCTGCCCTGTGTTCTGGGAGGTTACCTTGATGCCATCCCTCTGGTCTCAGTTTGTGATTGGCCAATAAGAGGCATCAGCAGGAGGTTAGAGGGTGTGAGCAGAGTGAAACCAGGCCATTAGCTTCCCCACCCTGCCAGTGTAAACTGACTTCATTTCTTTGCTGGAGAACACAGCTATTCTCTCTAGGTTCCAGGAACCCTCCCTCTCATCCTTTACTGCTATAACTGAGGGGTGATTAGGGCTTCCCACTGTTACTAGCCAAGGATGTTTTCTAGAGTTGGTCTGGCTGGCTTCCCTTAACACAGCCCACATCTTTGTAAATGGTCTCATTGAACTCACCTGTGAGTGTGCCTTCATCTTTCTAACAGTACCCGAACCTTTACACTAGCCTGAACCAGAGTGAAAGTGAAAGTGAAGTCTCTCAGTCGTGTCTGACTCTTTGCGACCCCGTGGACTGTAGCCCACCAGTCTCCTCCGTCCATGAGATTCTTCAGGCAAGAATACTGAAGTGGGTTGCCATTTCCTTCTCCAGGGGATCTTCCCGACCCAGGGATCAAACCCAGGTCTCCCGCATTGCGGGCAGACACTTTAACCTCTGAGCCACCAGGGAAACAGAATGTGATGGGAGCAATAAGAAACAAATGTTTGAAGGAAAGACAAAGTAGTTAGAGCATGGGGGTGGGAGGGAGGGTGTGGGGTGTGTGTGTGATATGATGCTGGAGGTGGAGACAAGGCCAAATCATGGGTCATAGGCTGTAGTGGATGTTATTCTTTTTTTTCTTTTCTTTCCCTTTATTTTGACTGCTCAGCATTTGAAACTCCTTCCTGTATTTGGGGAATCCCTCACTTTAGTTGTGTTAATGATAGGTGGGCTGACTTCCTGTTAGAGAGGCTCAGCTCCAGGCAGCTATATATGGTCACATGACCCAGCCTAAGCCAATCAAGTGGACCCTACCAGTATTTGGATCAGGAGCCAGATGAAAACAGTGAAGAATTCCCTTTTCCTTTTGGTAAGTGAGGCAGTGGCTCCAATAATTGTTTCCAGAATGTTGGCAGTGCCAGCTGTGGCATCCATTTCCTCAGCTTGGTCCCTAGCCTTATGGATGGCTCACATTCTTTTATAAGTTTCTCTCCTCTGAGTCAGTTTCTTCCTAGTGGCAATATGTTTTTAATAAGCTCCTTTGCTCCTTGAATCAGCCAGAGTCAATTTCTGTTGTTGATAACCAAGAACACTGATAACCGACATACATTGTGGTAACTAAGAACTGTATGCTTTAATTACCATTATAAGTGTTTTGACCTTTGTTATAGAAACAAAAGAAAGCTATTGAAGGTATTTAAGCAGTAGGAATGGAGTCATGGCAGTGACAGGAGCAAGCTTGTGGAGAAATCTGTAGGACTGCATTCAAGAAGATCTAGATTAAATGTAGGGAGACCAAGAAATGGGTGCTGTCGGCCTAGACAAAGAGGAGTTGCAGTGGAGACAGAAGTCCATGGATGTAAGGACAATATCGCAAGTGAACTTTCTATGATAGGATGTAGGAAGGTTAAGGAAAAGGGAGGCATCGAGGTTATGCTCCATTTTCTGCTTCCTGAACTTGTATTGACTGCCTAGATGAATTCAACTACTTTTTAAATTCATGATTGCTACTCAGACTTAATGGCTGATCAAAATGATTTTTCCATCCTTTTATGCTTTATATGCATGCATAAACTTGTTGGAATTGGATGCCAATTTCCACCTAAATTGTTTTCTGGTTCAGACTCTGAATTCAGACCATGTTTCTAAGCTTGGCTATCACCAATGAGAAACACAGTCAGTCTGAGTCACATTGGGAAATTGCATTTTGTACTGAAGGTTCATCTGCAACCCTTGAGTCAACATATTCTTGGGCTCTTATGAGTAGGAGGCAGACCATTTTAGAAGCCAGAATTGGGCTGCCATCTGTTGTGTTTGGGCTTTGCTTCTTGTGCATGACTGGGGAATAAAACATTTAACAGGCGGTACCTATCTGGAAAGGGATATGCAGCATCTCCATTCATGATAAAACTCTAAATTTTGTTTTCTGTTCAAGGACATTGTTTAAACATCCTTCTAGGCTTGTTTATGCATTCTTAGTTGAGTGAATTATTGCCTAAAGTTCACTATCATCAGCATATACACTAAGACATAACAACTGGAAGTTGTGAAAGCTATTTGTTGCTTACTGGTATCCACAGCCTCCTCAATATGAGTCAAGCCATGCTTAATACCTCTTTCAAACTTATTTACAACTTTCCCCAACCAAAGGCATAAAATTTCCATTTATCGTACACTTATTTTGTACCAATCATTGTCAACCACTAATAAATGTATATTTACACACCCTCACATACACCATGTTTTTATTTAGCTCTCGCTACAACCATGTGAAATAGGTATTACTGACCATATTTTACACATAAGGGAGTTGAGGTGCACATTTTGAAACCCTGATTTGAACCCAGATATGTATTACTGGGCCCATGCAAATCACTGGGCCACAAAATCATCTTACTTATTGTATGTTCCTCTCCTTTACTCTGTGTTCCCTCAGTGGTATCAACCCCAAATGTATAGTATTATTTTGAAACTGAAGACTTTATGTAATGCATTCTAATACAGAATAAAAGCAAAGGCAAATAAATAGTGGAGAAGTAGGGTGAGAAGATACATGCACCCCAATGTTTATTGCAGCATTATTTAAAATAATCAAGTATGGCAACAACCTAAGTACTCACCAATAGATGAGTGGATGTAGAAGATGTGGTGTGTGTATGTATATAAATATATGGTTATGAAATATTACTCAACCATAAAAAGCATGAAATTTGCCATTTGCAACAACGTCAATGGACCGCGAGGGTACTATGCTCTAGGTGAAATAAGTCAGGTAAGTTAGTGAATAAAGTAAATGAGCAAATAAGTGAAATAAGTCAGACAAAGACCAATGCCATATGATTTAATTTATATGTGGAATCTAAAAAAAAAAGAACAAATGTAACTAAATTGAGTCATAGATACAGAGAACAAACAAGAGGTTTTGCCAGAAGGGAGAAGGTTGGGGAGAGCAAAGAAACAGATGAGGGAAATTATGAGGTATACAGTCTACTAAAATAGTAATTTAACTATTTTATTTAAGTTAAATAAATAAATGAGTCATGGGTATGACATGTACAGTGTGGGGAATATAATCAATAATTATGTAATATTTTTGTATGGGGATAGCTGGTAACTAGACCTATCCCAGTGATCATTTTGAAAAGTATTAAATAAAAAGTCACTGTATTGTATACTAACAACACAGTGTTAGTTGTATACAACACAGTTGCATAGGTCAATTATACGTCAAAAACAAACAAACTCAGAAAAAGAGATCAGGTTTGTGATTATCACAGGCAGGAGGGGGAATCAGACAAAAGTAATCAAAAGGTACCAACTTCCAGTTATAAGATAAATAAATACTAGGGACATAATACAACAAGATAGGTATAATTAATACTGCTGTATATTATATACGAGAGTTTTTAAGAGTAAATCCTAAGAATTCTCATCACAAGGGAAAAACATTTTTTCTGTTTCTTTAATCTTATATGAGATGATGGATGGTCACTACACTTGCTGTTGTGACCATTTCATGATGTATGTAAGTCAAATCATCATACTGTACACCCTAACCTTACACAGTGTTGCGTGTTAATTGTATCTCAGTAAAACTGGAAGAAGGAAAAAAGAAAGTAGGGTGAGAAGTTAAAGAAGTAGTTAAAGGAACTGAACATTTTAAGTAGTTAAATCATCAGGATCTCTGATCAGTCCTGGAAAATTAGTGGAACAGTTTTCAGTGGATTCCTTCATATACCTATGTTATAAGTTAAGGTGAGAAATAGTATCAGAAAGCTTTAAAAAAAAAAAAAAAACCATCAGACAAGTTTCTACAATAAAAGGAAAATATGATACCTGGAGTCAAAAGACAGGGTTTGAATCCCAGCTTTGAATTCAAATCTGGGTAAATCAGTTGACATTTAAGAGCCACTGACTCCTTGGATGATAATACACCTGTTACACAACACATGTGAGGATTAAATGTTCCTTATTCATGAAATTATTTATAAACCATAAAGCATTATACAAGTGCAGGTATTAATTGTTAACTTACTTGAGGCCTTATAGGTTAAATCTCTGAAAATCAGGTGTAGTGTAAATGATGTGTTCCTATAAGAAATGATATCCATGTTCTTATAAGCAGGGCAGCATTATTAGCAATAATACCAACCATCATGACAATGATTATATTTGCTCAATTTTCACATTTTATGTCCTTCTTACAACAGTGCTGTGAGGCATTGCAGCATTATAAAATTTACAGAACAAGAAGCCAAAATGTGAAGACCTCCAGTGTCAGAGAGAGAATAAGAAATAAAATTAGGATTTAATTCTACCTTACACTGTATTTCCCCCTTTGAGAATACTTTTGCTTAGTACCATTTATGGAAAAAAATGTATCTTAAGCATCTGTGATTAAATTTAGCAGATACTGTTGAAAAGATGAGACTAAGAGAGTATATTTAGAGAAGGAGTCTACCTAATATGAATTCTTATCTGCTGGGGAAAAAAGTATGTTTCAGGTATTCCTAGAGCTCAGTCTAGCAAAATTATTCATCATTTACAGGGAAAAATCTATGATAACTATACCTATAATTCTTTTTAAAGCATCTCAATTTTGAATTTATATCTGAAAATGCTTTATTATTTCCTATGCAAGATATTTCATCTTTTCTGGTATATCCACGTAGTGGACTAGCAAACGTTCAGGAGAAGGTAAAACTTAACAAAACAATAGATAATTATCAGCTCAGTGACTCTTTACAGTGAATGTCTAAGTTGTTTGCCTTTTCTAAATAGAAGCTGTAGGCAGCAATTGTTTTATTATTAGCCTGAGTTCTTTGGTTATCTTAAGCATGAAGTATTTTTAGCTCTGTTCATATAACACATAGGATTTAAGTAAAACATTAAGGAAAGGAGAGTGAATGCACATTGTTCAATGTGACATTTCATTTTATAGAGCTGTTTTGACATGGAAGTTGTCTGGTTGAATGCTTCACTGACAAGCTGGCTTAGATTCTTCTTACCTGTAACTGGTATTTCTATGTGGATGGACACTGATTTCTTTAGTAATCTTGGGCTTTTCTCTACTCCTTTAGTGACTTCATTCCAGGAGAGGAAGGATGACATTGTTTTGTTGAGTTTGAGAGAGGAAGGGGGTTTGTATAGTCCTATCCTTTTGCAGTACAGCATACTATACAATTGTATACACTATGTGATATGTGTTCCTAGCTTACAAAAAAACCTCTTAATACTTCCCTGCTTCCAAGGAGGGACTGCATACAGCAGAATGCTCACCTCCAGCTACTAGTGGAGGTGGGTGAATTTGGGCCAATGAGAGTTCCTCTCCAGGGATTTGAATAAAGATAGTCAGTCAGTCTGGTGATGATATGGCCATTGCTTTCCTGTGTGAAAATTAATAAAGGGAAACCTCATTACAATGGAGTCAGGAGGCCAGAAGGGAGAGCTCTCTCTCCCACACCATTCTGTCAATACCTGTTGCAACAGGAAGGGATGTATTTGGCATCTCCAGCAAAAAGTGGCCCTACTGCCAGCTGGAGGAAGAAAGAATTCTCCTTGCCTGGCAACAGCTCAGCTACTGAGACTGTTGCAACTCCCCAGTAAAAAGCCACTATACTTCAAACTCGCAGTTTCATCAAATGCACTTTTTGTTTATAGTAGCCCCATCCCCAAGTTTCTCTTCTCTTTTGTTTTACTAGACTTGCATGTGGTTCACTGTATCTGCATATCTCAAATTGCAATTCTTTACTGTTCCCAACTATAACTGTTTGGATGGAAAGCAACTGGGTGTTTTGTTTTAGGTTAAACCTTCTACGTGGATTGAGAAGAAAAAGCTATCCTGCAGAAAAAGGAGGATAAGCTAGGTCCAAAGGGGAGAATTAATTGCCTGGGTTCTGATGGCCTTTTAGTTCTTTCTTTCAGTTCTTTTCTGGGACCTGGTTGAACTCCTGACATTGGGTTCTATGAGATGCCTGTATCCTTATAATTACAACATTCACTTTTGGTTTTTGCTAAAAGTAGCACTAGTTGTTTTCTGCTACATGTACTTAAAGTAATAAATATGTTATTTAGTTGTGGCTAATAGAATAAATAATCTTATACAGGCTGTTTGAGAAAGAGGCTCTACATGTATTTATTGGTACAGCCAGTTTTAGGTGGTGTAATGAAATTTTATTTTAAATATCCTTGTTTAATTTATGAAACAGTTTAATACGGAAAGAGAGCGTGAAATATAGACATGTGAACGGAGCATTTTATTCATTTATTTTTCAAATGGGGCATTTTAAAGCAAATCTGGCTGGTTTTAGAGTATAGGAATATATTTTAACTAAAGAGACTTTTGTTTTTGTTTGTTTTGTGGAAGAAAACAGTTTGAGTTAGTGAGAACAATTAACCAAATATTGATAGATGGCACATACTGTGGGATCAGGAGTAATCTGTCCAACCTTGTCAGGAATATCTATGAAATACTTAAAATAAGGAAATAAGAAAATAAATGTGGTACTTAATCATATGTTTTCTTATTAGCTACAGAATTATATAAAATGGCAATTCTTATTGTCAATAATACGGTTTATTTTATGTTATGAGTAAATAGGTGATATTTGTCTCTTCATTCATTAACATGGATTATATTCATCCAGGGAATATAGGGATCATAAAGATATAGTTCCTACTCCAGAGTACATGGAGATTCAGAAATTGTAAATCAGCTAAATTCTGACTTGGAATTCCATTGAGCTGTATTTGCCATTGCCAGCCTATAGATAGTAAATGGTCAGCTTCAAAATGTGCCCAATACCAGTAACCAAAGGGGTTAAGTATTTATATTACCAAACCAGAAGACAATGTGATTTGACTTTTTCATATATAGGGATAATTTGCCTGATATTCCCCACCTCCATTTTCCCAACTTGCTTAAACATCTCCCCTTGTCCAAATGAAGCAAAAAATAGAATGAATGGAAAGATTAATGTGTTACCACCATATTTAGAAGCACAATAAACATGACCAGTGATGATATGCAAGTGGGCCAATAAGAGTTTTTTCTGAGATATAGTTGATTTACAATATTCTATTGTTTCAGGTAAACTGAACATAATGAATCAAAAACTTTATAGATGCAGTTCAGTGCACTTCAGTTGCTCAGTCGTGTCTAACTCTTTGTGACCACATGGACTGCAACATGCCAGGCTTCCGTGTCCGTCACCAACTCCTGGAGCTTGCTCAAACTCATGTCCATCGAGTCGGTGATGCCATCCAACCATCTCATCGTCTGTTGTCCCCTTCCCCTCCTGCCTTCAATCTTTCCCAGCATCAGGGTCTTTTCCAATGAGTCAGTTCTTCACATCAGGTGGCCAAAGTATTGGAATTTCAGCTTCAGCATCAGTCCTTCCAATGAATATTCAGGACTGATTTGCTTTAGGATTGACTGGTTGGATCTCCTTGCTGTCCAAGGGCTGTC
>NW_011494738.1:2293499-2301222 GCF_000754665.1 Bison bison bison | reverse complement strand
AGTATTGGAATTTCAGCTTCAGCATCAGTCCTTCCAATGAATATTCAGGACTGATTTGCTTTAGGATTGACTGGTTGGATCTCCTTGCTGTCCAAGGGACTCTCAAGAGTCTTCTAGAACACCATAGTTCAAAAGCATCAATTTTTCGGCACTCAGCTTTCTTTATAGTCCAACATTCACATTCATACATGACTACTGGAAAAACCATAGCTTTGATTAGATGGACCTTTATCAGCACGGTAATGTCTCTGCTTTTTAATATGCTGTCTAATTTGGTCATCACTTTTCTTCCAAGGAGCAAGCTTCTTTTAATTTCATGGCTACAGTCACCACCTGCAGTGATTTTGGAGCCCAAGAAAATAAAATCTGTCATGGTTTCCATTGTTTTCCCATCTATTTGCCATGACGTGATGGGACCAGATGCCATGATCTTAGTTTTTTGAATGTCAAGTTTTAAGCCAGTGTTTTCTCACTCCTCTTTCACTTTCATCAAGAAGCTTTTTAGTTCCTCATCACTTTCTGCCATAAGAGTGGTATCATATGTGTATGTGAGGTTATTGAGGTTTTACAGATTATACTCCATACAAAGTTATTATAAAATATTGGCTATATTCCCTGTGTTGTACAATATCCTTGTAGCTTATTTTTTTATACATTATAGTTTGTACTTCTTAATCCCCTAGTCCTATCCTGTCTCACCTTCCTTCCTCTCTCTGTTTTGTTATAAACGTTTGTTTTATTTTTGAGATTCCACATAAAAGTGTAATCTTCATCTTTCTATCTGGCTTATTTCACTAAACATAATACCCTCGAGCTCTGTCTGTGTTGTTGCAAATGGCAAAATTTCATTCTTCTTCTTTAATTTTACTCAGTTTTATATATACTCTATGTGTAACCATATATTTTCTATAGTTTTATACATATAAACATCTTCTTTATCCATTCATCTGTTGATGCATACTTATGTTGCCTCCATCTCCTGGCTTTGTAAATAATGCAGCTATGAACATTTCGGGTACATGCATCTTTATAAATGAGTGTTTTCATTGTCTTCCATACACAGGAAAGCTATTGCTGGATCACATGGTGATCCAGTCACTCAGTCGTGTCAGACTCTTTGTGACCCCATGGATTGATGAACACCAGGCTTCCATGACCATCACCAATTCCCAGAGTTCACTCAAACTCATGTCCGTCAAGTTGGTGATGCCATCCAACCATCTCATCCTCTGTTGTCCCCTTTCCCTCCTGCCTTCGATCTTTCCTAGCTTCAGGGTCTTTTCCAATGCGTTAGTTCTTCACTTCGGGTGGCCAAAGTATTGGAGTTTCAGCTTCAGCATCAGTCCTTCCAATGAATGTTCAGGACTGATTTGCTTTAGGATTGACAGGTTGGATCTCCTTGCAACCCAAGGGACTCTCGAGGGTCTTCTCCAACACCACAGTTCAAAAGCTTCCATTCTACATTGCTCACCTTTCTTTATAGTCCAATTCTCACATCCATAGTGACTACTGGAAAAACCATAGCTTTGACTAGATGAACCTTTGTTGGCAAAGTAATGTCTCTGCTTTTTAATGTGCTGTCTAGGTTGGTCATAATTTTTCTTCCAAGGACCAAGCATCTTTTAATTTCATGGCTACAGTCCATCTGCAGTGATTTTGGAGCCCAAAATAATAAAGTCTCTCACTGTTTCCACTGTTTCCCCATCTATTTGCCATCAAATGATGGGACTGGTTGCCATGATCTTAGTTTTTTGAATGTTGAGTTTTAAACCAACTTTTTCACTCTCCTTTTTCACTTTTATCAAGAGCCTTTTTAGTTCTTCACTCTCTGCCATAAGGCTGATGTTATCTGCATATCTGAGTTATTAATATTTCTCCTGGAAATCTTGATTATAATTGTGCTTCATCCAGTGCAGTGTTTCTCATGATGTACTCTGCATAGAAGTTAAATAAGCAGGGTGACAATATACAGCCTTGATGTACTTGTTTCCCAATTTGGAACCAGTCTGTTGTTCCATGTCCAGTTCTAACTGCTGCTTCCTGACCTGCATACAAATTTCTCAAGAGGCAGATCAGGTAGTCTGGTATTCCCATCTCTTTCAGAATTTTCCACAGTTTATTGTGATCCACACAATCAAAGGCTTTGGCATAGACAATAAAGCAGAAGTAGATGTTTTTCTGGAACTTTCTCTCTTTTTGGACGATCCAACGGATGTTGGCAATTTGATCTCTGGTTCCTCTGACTTTTCTAAATGCAGCTTTAATATCTGGAAATTCACAGTTCACATACTGTTGAAGCCTGGCTTGGAATTTTGAGCATTACTTTGCTAGCATGTGAGATGAGTGCAATTGTGTGGTAGTATGAGCATTCTTTGGCATTGCCTTTCTTTTTGGAATGAAAACTGACCTTTTCCAGTCCTGTGGCCACTGCTGAGTTTTCCAAATTTGCTGGCATATTGAGTGCAGCACTTTCACAGCATCCTCTTTTAGGATTTGAATAACTCAACTGGAATTCCATCACCTCCACTAGCTTTGCTCGTAGTGATGCTTCCTAAGGCCCAGTTGACTTTGCATTCCAAGATGTCTGGCTCTAGGTGAGTGATCACACCATCGTGATTATCTAGGTCATGAAGTTCTTTTTTGTATAGCTCTTCTGTGTATTCTTGCCACCTCTTGTTAATATCTTCTGCTTCTGTTAGGTCTATATCATTTTTGTCCTTTATTGTGCCCATCTTTGCATGAAATGTTCCCCTGGTGTCTATAATTTTCTTGAAGAGATCTCTAGAATTTCCCATTCTATCGTTTTCCTCTATTTCTTTGCACTGATCACTGGGAAAGGCTTTCTTATCTCTCCTTACTATTCTTTGGAACTCTGCATTCAAATGGGTATATCTTTCCTTTTCTCCTTTGCCTTTCGCTTCTCTTCTATTCACAGCTATTTGTAAGGCCTCCTCAGACAACCATTTTGCCTTTTTCATTTCTTTTCCTTTGGGATGGTCTTGATCCCTGCCTCTTGTACAGTGTCATGAACCTGCATCCATAGTTCTTCAGGCACTCTGTCTATCAGATCTGATCCCTTGAGTTTATTTGTCACTTCCACTGTATAAATGTAAGGGATTTGATTTAGCTCATACCTGAATGATCTACTGGTTTTCCCTACTTTCTTCAATTTAAGTCTGAATTTGGCAACCAGGAGTTCATGATCTGAGCCACATTCAGCTCCTGGTCTTGTTTTTGCTGCCTGTATAGAGCTTCTCCATCTTTGGCTGCAAAGAATATAATCAATCTGATTTCAGTATTGACGGTCTGGTGATGTCCATGTGTAGAGCTGTCTCTTGTGTCGTTAGAAGGGAGTGTTTGCTATGACCAGTGTGTTTTGTTGGCAAAACTCTATTAGCCTTTGACCTGCTTCATTTTGTACTCCAATGCCTAATTTGCCTGTTACTCCAGGTATTTCTTTTTAAATTGGGGACATTTGTTATTGGTTTCTGTTTTTTTTTTTTTTGAGATTGAGTTGTATAGGTTGTTTATATATTTTAATGTTAATCCTTTATCAGGCATATCACTAGCAAATATTTTCTCATTTTTTTGATGGTTTCCTTTGCTGTGCAAAAGCTAAGTTTAATTAGGTCCAATTTGTTTATTTTTGTTTCCATTTCCTATGCTTTAGGAGACAGATACAAAAACATTGCTACATTGGACATCAAAGAGTGTTTTACCTATATTTTTTCAAGAAATTTGATGGTTTCCAGTATTACATTTTAATCCATTTTGAGTTTATTTTTGTATATGATGTGAGAAAGTGTTCTAATTTTATTCTTTTACAGGCAGTTGTCCAGTTTCTCCAGCACTGTTATTGAAGAGATTATCTTTACCCTTGTGAATTCTTGCCTCCTGTGTCATGGATTAATTGACCATAAGTATAGGAGCTACCCCACGCCCCCACACCCGAGGCCAGGGGCGGCGGCCGGGAGGAGCAACCCATGCCTGAGGCCAGGGGCTGCCACGGGAGGAGTTACCTGGAGCCGTGGCTGCGCGGGCTCAGGAGGGCCTAGAGGAGCTTTCCTACATTGAAGGTCAGGAGGGGCGGCGGTGAGGAGATACCCCTCGTCCAAGTTAAGGAGCAATGGCTGCGCTTTGCTGGAGCAGCCGTGAAGAGATACCCCACGCTCAAGGTAAGAGAAACCCAAGTAAGACGGTAGGTGTTGCAAGAGGGCATCAGAGGGCAAACACACTGAAACCATGCTCACAGAAAACTAGCCAATCTAATCACACTAGGACCACAGCCTTGTCTAACTCAATGAAACTAAGCCATGCCCGTGGGGCCACCCAAGACGGGCGGGTCATGGTGGAGAGATTTGACAGAATGTGGTCCACTGGAGAAGGGAATGGCAAACCACTTCGGTATTCTTGCCTTGAGAACCCCATGAACAGTATGAAAAGGCAAAATGATAGGATACTGAAAGAGAAACTCCCCAGGTCAGTAGGTGCCCAATATGCTACTGGAGATCAGTGGAGAAATAACTCCAGGAAGAATGAAGGGATGGAGCCAAAGCAAAACAATACCCAGCTGTGGATGTGACTGGTGATAATTTTCCCATTTCTTCTAGATTGTCCATTTTATTGACATATAGTTGTTCTTAGTAATCTCTTATGATTCTTTGTATTTCTGTGGTGTTAATAGTAACTTCTCTTTCATTTCTGATTTTATTGATTTGGGCCCTGTCTCTTTTTCTGATGAGTCTGGCTAAAGCTTTAACAACTTTGCTTATCTTTTCAAAGAAGCAAGTCTTAGTTTCATTAGTATTTTCTGTTTTTTTAAAGTCCATTTCATTTATTTCTGTCTGGATCTTTATGATTTATTACCTTTTACTACCTTTGGGTTTTGTTTGTTCTTTTTTTTCCAATTACTTTAGGTGTAAGGTTAGGTCATTTATTTGAGATTTTTCTTGCTTCCTGAGGTAGTCTTGTATCCCTATAAACTTTCTTTTTAGAATTAGAAGTGATTTTGCTATGTCCCATAAATTGTGGATCATTGTGTTTCCATTCTTGTTTGTCCCCAAGTCTTTTTATTTCTTCTTGGATTACTTCAGTAATCCATTGGTTGTTTACTAGCGTATAGTTTAGTCTCTATGAGTTTGTGTTTTTCCTTATAATTGATTTCTAGTCTCATAGCATTGTGCTTGGAAGAGATGCTTGATATGACTTCAGTTTTCTTACATTTACTGAGACTTTGTTTAGAATATTCTCTCTCTCTCTCTCTCTCTATATATATATATCCATCAGATTTAATGTATCATTTAAGGCCAGTGTTTCCTAATTGAGTTTTGGTCTGGATGATATAAGTGGGGTTTGAAAGTCACCTACTGTTACTGTGTTACTGTCAGTTTCTCCCATTATGTCAATATTTGTTTTATGTATTTAGGTGCTCCTATGTTGGATGCATATATATTTACAATTGTCATATCTTTTTCTTAGATTTATCCCTTGATGATTATGTAATATTCTTCTTTGTATCTTTTTACAGTTTTTGCCTAAGTATTACCACAATGACTGTCTTTTGATTTCCATTTGCATGGAATATTTTTTTTGTCTCTGAACTTTCAATCTGAAGTGAGTCTCTTGTAGGCAGATTATATTTGGGTTTTGTTTTGTATCCACTTAGCAACTCTATGTCATTTAATTGGAGCATTTAGTTTATTACAGTTAAAGTACTTATTGAACTGACACAACATTGTAAGTCAGTTCTACTTCAAAAAATAATTATTGATAGATTTGTACTTATTGCCATTTTGTTGTTTGTTTGGAGGTTTCTAGAGAAGGCAATGGCACCCCACTCCAGTACTATTGCCTGGAAAATCCCATGGACGGAGGAGCCTGGTAGGCTGCAGTCCATGGGGTCGCTGAGGGTCAGACACGACTGAGTGACTTCACTTTCACTTTTTCCTTTCATGCATTGGAGAAGGAAATGGCAACCCACTCCAGTGTTCTTTCCTGGAGAATCCCAGGGACGGGGGAGCCTGGTGGGCTGCCATCTCTGGGGTCGCACAGAGTTGGACACAACTGAAGCGACTTAGCAGCAGCAGCAGCAGCAGAGTTCTTTTTTGTTCTTCTTTTGCTTTCTTCCAGTGTGATTTGATGACTACCTTTAGTGTTTGGATTCCTTTATTTATTTTTGTGTGTGTGTCTGTCTATCTGTTTTGTCTTTCTATTATACCTGACCACGTTACCTGTCTTCTGAGAAACCTGTATGCAGCTCAAGAAGCAACAGTTAGAACCGGACATGGAACAATGGACTGGTTCCAAATTGGGAAAAGAGTATGACAAGGCTGTATATTGTCATCCTGCTTATTTAACTTGTATGAAGAGTACTTCATGTGAAATGCCAGGCTGGGTGAATCACAAGCTAGAATCAAGATTGCCAGGAGAAATATCAATAACCTCAGATATGCAGATGACACCAACCTAATGGTAGAAAGCAAAGAGGAACGAAAAACCTCTTGTTGAGTGTGAAAGAGGAGAGTGAAGAAGCTGACTTAAAACTCAGTGTTCAAAAAACGAAGATCATGACATCTGGTCCCATCACTTTATGGCAAATAGTTGGGGATAAAAATGTAAACAGTGACAGACTTTATTTTCCTGGACTCCAAAATCACTGTGGATAGTGACTGCAATCATGAAATTAAAATATGCTTGCTCCTGGAAAGGAAAGCTATGACCAACCTAGACAGCATATTAAAAAGCACATCACTTGCTGACAAAAGTCTGTATAGTCAAAGCTACGGTTTTTCCAGTAGTCATGTATGAATGTGAGAGTTGGACTGTGAAGAAGTTTGAGCACCGAAGAATTGATGCTTTTGAACTGTGGTATTGGAGAAGACTCTTGAGAGTCCCTTGGACAACACAGAGATCAAATCAGTCAACCTAAAGGAAATCAACCCTGAATATTCTTTGGAAGGACTGATGCTGAATCTGAAACTCTAATTCTTTGGTCACCTGATGCGAAGAGCTGACTTTCATTGGAAAAAACCATGATGCTGAGAAAGATTGAAGCAAGAGGAGAAGTGGGTGGCAGAGGATGAGATGGTTGGATGGCATGACCAACTCAATGGACATGAGTTTGAGCAAACTCTGGGAGAGAGTGAAGGACAGGGAAGCCTGGTGTACTGCAGTTCATGGAATCAGACACAAAGAATCAGACACAACTGAGTGACTGAAACACAGCATTGCTAATTTGCCTTAAAAGCAGCTCTAGATATAGCTTACTGTGCATAATAAAAGTACAATGGACAGTATGTGCCTGACAGACTAATTAGGTTATTAATAGGGTTAATAATGGGATGACAAAAATAATTCCTAGTAATAAACTGGCATAATTTCTGCCTGTAAAAGTTTTCTTTTTCCTAAACTTTTTGCACAACTAAAGGTTTTAAAATGTCATTCATGTTGACATTTCTTTTTACTAATGTTTACATTTTGTGAGTTCCTTGTAGCAGATAGTTGAATGTTGCATTTTTAAAAGTGTTTTGATTTTAGATTTAACATTGCTTCTTCAACATTCACTAGAGCCCAGAAATGAAACTGTTCCTGCCTGGAAAATTATACCTTAGAACAGAAGTTCAGTTCTTATTTCTTTGTACAAAAGCTGTTTAGTTTTTTACATGTAAAATATTAACCCTTGTAGAAAGATTATGTAAATGCAAGGAAAGGGTTCTGGAAGAGA
>NW_011494738.1:2292885-2293350 GCF_000754665.1 Bison bison bison | reverse complement strand
AGATATAGCAAAGTGATAATAATGAGGAGATGAAAAAAGAACTAAGACTGAGAAGATGTGGAAAGTACAAAGGGGGCTTTAAACTCATTTAAATTATATTAAAAACTGATGTGAAGAATATATACACTTATTACTTAAATAGCAATAAAAAATAATGTATCTGTCCTGATTTCCTTATTTTTAAGTAAGTTTATTGTTTAACATTTAAAATAATATTATTGTATTTTTAAATTATATAGTATTTCAATAATTCTGATTGTGTTGTTTTATAAACAAACTTGTAATTTTATTTTTTATAATTTATGAAAACACCCGAGTATCAGCACTCCACAATTGTCTTTTGTAAAGCAGTTTCCCAATTTTTTAGTTCTTCATGTTAATTTGTATTATAGGGAACAACTGAAATATGTATTCAAGTATCTTTTTTTCAGGATGATATTAATGACAGTGTGGATCACAATAAAC
>NW_011494738.1:2289307-2292513 GCF_000754665.1 Bison bison bison | reverse complement strand
GCCATGAAATTAAAAGACGCTTACTCCTTGGAAGGAAAGTTATGACCAACCTAGATAGCATATTCAAAAGCAGAGACATTCCTTTGCCAACAAAGGTTTGTCTAGTCAAGGCTATGGTTTTTCCTGTGGTCATGTATGGATGTGAGAGTTGGACTGTGAAGAAGGCTGAGTGCCGAAGAATTGATGCTTTTGAACTGTGGTGTTGGAGAAGACTCTTGAGAGTCCCTTGGACTGCAAGGAGATCCAACCAGTCCATTCTGATGGAAATCAGCCCTGGGATTTCTTTGGAAGGAATGATGCTAAAGCTGAAACTCCAGTACTTTGGCCACCTCATGTGAAGAGTTGACTCATTGGAAAAGACTCTGATGCTGGGAGGGATTGGGGGCAGGAGGAGAAGGGGACGACAGAGAATGAGGTGGCTGGATGGCATCATTGACTCAATGGACGTGAGTCTGAGTGAACTCCGGGAGTTGGTGATGGATAGGGAGGCCTGGCGTGCTGGGATTCATGGGGTCACAAAGAGTTGGACATGACTGAGCAAC
This sequence comes from Bison bison bison, assembly GCF_000754665.1. Classification (NCBI taxonomy): domain Eukaryota; kingdom Metazoa; phylum Chordata; class Mammalia; order Artiodactyla; family Bovidae; genus Bison; species Bison bison. The sequence goes on along the minus strand of NW_011494738.1, from coordinate 2,291,971 downwards.
TGATCTGATCTGATCTGATTAATGTGATACAGTTTTGACACCTTATATTTCAGAGAATATCAATATGTAGATTTCAAATACATTTAATTTTATTTTTCAGAGTCAGCAGAAAGAAGACCAGATTGCCTTGGAGAAGGGTCTTTGAAGGAAGGTGGGCATAGAGATGGGTCAAGGAGAGAGGGAGGGTACAGCAGACATTGGCTAGGCCTGGAGTGGAGGCGGTGCACAGACGAGGATCCCTTACAGGTGATCAAACATGGCTTTCATGGAGTGTGAGCAAATAGAGGGTAAGCGAGATAGCAGGGCGACAGCTGGGAGGAGCTACCCCACGCCCCCACGCCCGAGGCCAGGGGCCGCGACGAGAGGAGTTACCCGGAGCCATGGCTGCGCGGGTGCAGGAGGGCCTAGAGGAGCTATCCTACATTGAAGGTCAGGAGGGGTGGCGGTGAGGAGATACCCCTCGTCCAAGGTAAGGAGCAATGGCTGCACTTTGCTGGAGCAGCCGTGAAGAGATACCCCATGTTCAAGGTAAGAGAAACCCAAGTAAGATGGTAGGTGTTGCAAGAGGGCATCAGAGGGCAAACACACTGAAACCATGCTCACAGGAAACTAGCCAATCTAATCACACTAGGACCACAGCCTTGTCTAACTCAATGAAACTAAGCCATGCCCGTGGGGCCACCCAAGATGGGCGGGCTATGGTGGAGAGATTTGACAGAATGTGGTCCACTGGAGAAGGGAATGGCAAACCACTTCATTATTCTTGCCTTGAGAACCCCATGAACAGTATGAAAAGGCAAAATGATAGGATACTGAAAGAGAAACTTCCCCCGTCAGTAGGTACCCAACATGCTACTGGAGATCAGTGGAGAAATAACTCCAGAAAGAATGAAGGGATGGAGCCAAAGCAAAAACAATACCCAGCTGTGGATGTGACTGGTGATAGAAGCAAGGTCCGATGCTGTAAAGAGCAATATTGCATAGGAACCTGGAATGTCAGGTCCATGAATCAAGGCAAATTGGAAGTGGTCAAACAAGAGATGGCAAGAGTGAATGTCGACATTCTAGGAATCAGCGAACTGAAATGGACTGGTATGGGTGAATTTAACTCAGATGACCATTATATCTACTACTGTGGGCAGGAATCCCTCAGAAGACATGGAGTGGCCATCATGGTCAACAAGTCTGAAATGCAGTACTTGGATGCAATCTCAAAAACAACAGAATGATCTCTGTTCGTTTCCAAGGCAAACCATTCAATATCACAGTAACCCAAGTCTAAGCCCCAACCAATAACGCTGAAGAAGCTAAAGTTGAATGGTTCTATGAAGACCTACAAGACCTTCTAGAACTAACACCCCAAAAAGATGTCCTTTTCATTTTAGGGGACTGGAATGCAAAAGTCAAGAAACACCTGGAGTAACAGGCAAATTTGGCCTTGGAATACGGAATGAAGCAGGGCAAAGGCTAATAGAGTTTTGCCAAGAAAATGCACTGGTCATAACAAACACCCTCTTCCAACAACACAAGAGAAGACTCTATACATGGACATCACCAGATGGTCAACACCAAAATCAGATTGATTATATTCTTTGCAGCCAAAGATGGAGAAGCTCTATACAGTCAGCAAAAACAAGACCAGGAGCTGACTGTGGCTCAGACCATGAACTGCTGATTGCCAAATTCAGACTGAAATTGAAGAAAGTAGGGAAAACCACTAGACCATTCAGGTATGACCTAAATCAAATCCCTGATGATTATACAGTGGAAGTGAGAAATAGATTTAAGGGCCTAGATCTGATAGATAGAGTGCCTGATGAACTATGGAATGAGGTTTGTGACATTGTATAGGAGACAGGGATCAAGACCATTCCCATAGAAAAGAAATGCAAAAAAGCAAAATGGCTGTCTGGGGAGGCCTTACAAATAGCTGTGAAAAGAAGAGAAGTGAAAAGCAAAGCAGAAAAGGAAAGATATAAGCATCTGAATGCAGAGTTCCAAAGAATAGCAAGAAGAGATAAGAAAGCCTTCTTCAGTGATCAATGCAAAGAAATAGAGGGAAACAACAGAATGGGAAAGACTAGGGATCTCTTCAAGAAAATCAGAGATACCAAAGGAACATTTCATGCAAAGATGAGCTCGATAAAGGACAGAAATGGTATGGACCTAACAGAAGTAGAAGATATTAAGAAGAGATGGCAAGAATACACAGAAGAACTATACAAAAAAGATCTTCACGACCCAGATAATCACGATGGTGTGATCACTGACCTACAGCCAGACATCCTGGAATGTGAAGTCAAGTGGGCCTTAGAAAGCATCACTACGAACAAAGCTAGTGGAGGTGATGGAATTCCAGTTGAGCTATTCCAAATCCTGAAAGACGATGCTGTGAAAGTGCTGCACTCAATATGCCAGCAAATTTGGAAAACTCAGCAGTGGCCACAGGACTGGAAAAGGTCAGTTTTCATTCCAATCCCAAAGAAAGGCAATGCCAAAGAATGCTCAAACTACCGCACAAAGGCACTCATCTCACACGCTAGTAAAGTAATGCTCAAAATTCTCCAAGCCAGGCTTCAGCAATATGTGAACCATGAACTTCCTGATGTTCAAGCTGGTTTTAGAAAAGGCAGAGGAACCAGAGATCAAATTGCTAACATCTGC
>NW_011494738.1:2271969-2289178 GCF_000754665.1 Bison bison bison | reverse complement strand
CTTTGCCAACAAAGGTCCGTCTAGTCAAGGCTATGGTTTTTCCTGTGGTCATGTATGGATGTGAGAGTTGGACTGTGAAGAAGGCTGAGCGCCGAAGAATTGATGCTTTTGAACTGTGGTGTTGGAGAAGACTCTTGAGAGTCCCTTGGACTGCAAGGAGATCCAACCAGTCCATTCTGAAGGAGATCAGCCCTGGGATTTCTTTGAAAGGAATGACGCTAAAGTTGAAACTCCAGTACTTTGGCCACCTCATGCGAAGAGTTGACTCATTGGAAAAGACTCTGATGCTGGGAGGGATTGGGGGCAGGAGGAGAAGGGGACGACAGAGGATGAGATGGCTGGATGGCATCACTGGCTCGATGGACGTGAGTCTGAGTGAACTCCGGGTGTTGATGATGGACAGGGAGGCCTGGCGTGCTGCGATTCATGGGGTCGCAAAGAGTCGGACACGACTGAGTGACTGATCTGATCTGATCTGTGATAGCACTTAGCAGTTGCCTGTACTAAATCTTGAAATTTGTCTCAGCAAGTTCACCTCTGTGAGCATGAAGATTTAACTATTTCTGTTTAACTCTAAGTCTGGACCTAGGTTTTCAAAATCTTTAAGTTAAGTGTTATTTGGAAATAAAACACTGTTTGAGGACACAAACCGACTGAAAGTAAAGCTACTGAAAGCAATGTTCCATGCAAATGGAACCCCCCCAAAAGCTGGATGCTGCTGCTGCCAAGTTGCTTCAGTCGTGTCCTACTCTGTGCAACCCCATAGACGGCAGCCCACCAGGCTTCGCCGTCCCTGGGATTCACCATACAAGAACACTGGAGTGGGTTGCCGTTTCCTTCTCCAATGCATGAAAGTGAAAAGTGAAAGTGAAGTCGCTTAGTCGTGTCTGACTCTTAGCAACCCCGTGGACTGCAGCCCACCAGGCTCCTCCGTCCACGGATTTTCCAGGTAAGAGTACTGGAGTGGGCTGCCATTGCTTTCTCCACAAAAGCTGGATAGCTATATTTATATCAGACAAAATAGACTTTAAAATACTAACTATAATAAAAGAGCATTACATAATCATAAAGGGGTCCATTCAATAAGAGGATGTAATATTTAAAAATATTTTTGCACCCATATATAAGCACAAAATATATAAAGCAAATATTAACAGACCTAAAGTGAGACATAGATAGCAATACAATAATACTTAATAATAAAGGACTTCAATACTCCACATATATCAACAGATGATCACCTAGAAAGAATACTAATAAGGAAACATCAGCCTTGAATGACTCATTAGATCATATGAGCTTAACAGATTTGTACAGAACATTCCATCCAAAAGCAACAGAATAAACATTCTTCTCATTTGTACATGGAACATCCTCTAGATTATATATTAGACCTCAAAACAAGTTTTAGCAAATTTACAAAGATTGAAATCATATTAAGCATCTTTTTTGATCACTGCAGTATGAAACTGGAAGTCAATAACAGGAAGAAAACTGAAAAATTCACAAATACGTGGGGATTAAATGGTATGCTCGGAGAAGGAAATGGCATCCCACTCCAGTATTCTTACCTAGAGGATCCTGGGGACAAGGGAGCCTAGTGGGCTGCCATCTATGGGGTCGCAGAGTCGGACATGACTGAAGTGACTTAGCAGCAGCAGTAAATGGTATGCTCCTGAACGATCAATGGGTTAACAAAGAAATAAAAGAAAAATTAAAAAATACTTTGGGACAAATGAAAATGGAAATACAATATATCAAAATTTATGGGATGCAGCAAAAGCAATTCTAAGAGGCAAGTTCATAGCAATAAAATCTATATTAAGAAAAATAAAGATCTCTAAAGAACCTAATTTTACATCTCAAGGAACTAGAAAAAGAAAGAAAAGAAAATGAAGTTGCTCAGTTGAGTCCAACTCTTTGCGACCCCATGGACTATAGCCCACCAGGCTCCTCCATCCATGGGACTGTCCAGGCAAGAATACTGGAGTGGGTTGCCATTTCCTTCTCCAGGGGATCTTCCTGGCCCAGGGATCGAACCCATGTCTCCCACATTGCAGGCAGATGCTTTACCCTCTGAGCCACCAGGAAAGAAGAACAAATGAAATCCAAAGTTAATAGAAGGAAGGAAATAACAAAAGCAGAACAGAAATAAATGAAATAGAGACTGGAAAAACAATAGATTAATTAAAAAAGAGCTGGTTCTTTGAAAAGATAAACAAAATAGATAAGCCTTTAGCTAGATTCACCAAGGAAAAAGAGAGAGAGTACACAAAGAAATAAAATAAGAAATGAAAAAATGAGACATTATAACTGGTACCACAGAAATACAAAGTATTATAAGTGACTACTATGAACAATTATACACCAACAAATTGGACAACCTAGAAGAAATGGATGTATTTCTAGAAACATACAACCTTCTAAGACTGAATCATGAAGAAATAGAAAATCTGAATAGCTTGATTACTAGGAAGGATTTTGAATCAGTAATCAAAAACTGTCCAAAAAACAAAAGTCCAGGACCAGACAGCTTAACAGATGAATTCTGCCAAACATTCAAAGAAGGATTAATACCAATCCTTCTCAAACTGTGCACTGCCCAGGTGGTGCTAGTGGTAAAGAATCTGCCTGCCAGTGCAGGAGACACAAGAGACATGGGTGTTATCCTTGGGTCAGTCAGGAAGATCCCCTAGAGTAGGAAGTGGCAACACAGGCCAGTATTCTTGCCTGGAGAATTCCATGGACAGAGGAGCCTGGCAGGCTACAGTCCATAGGGCCACAAAGAGTCAGACATGACTGAACGACTGAGTACATAGCATTTCTCAAACTCTTTCAAAAAATGAAAGAGGAGGGAACTCTTCCAAACTCATTTTATGAAATCAATATTGCCTTTATGCCAAAACCAGACAAGGACACAGCAAGGATAGCAAAGTACAGGCAAGTATCCCTGATGAATACAGACGTGAAAATTCTCAACAAAATTTAGCAAACCAAGTTCAACAATACATTAAAAGGATCATATACCATGATCAAGGAAATTGACTCCAAGGATGCAAGGATAGTCTAGTTTTCTTAAATCAGTCATGTCATACACCACATTAATAAAAGGAAGGATAAAAATGATCATCTCAATAGATATAGAAAAAGCATTTGACAAAATTCACCATTAATGTATGATTAAAAACTCTCAACAAACGGGTATAGAGGCAACAAAATATAAGCCATACTGCATATGATAAGACCACCGATAACATCATACTCAACAGAGAAAAGCTGATAGTTCCCTCTAAGGTCAGGACCAAGACAAGGATGCCCACTCTTCCACTTCCAGTTCAACATAATATTGGAAGTCTGAACCAAAGCAATGAAGAGGAAGAAGTAATAAAAAGCATTCAGATTAGAAAGGAAGAGATAAAACTGTCACTATTTGCAAATAATTTGATATTGTATATTAAAAAATTCTAGAGATGCCACCAAAAACCTGTGAGAACAAATAAAGGGATTCAGTAAAATTGCAGGATACAAAATCAGTATAAAAAATGAGTTTTCTTTCTATACATTAATAATGAACTATTATTTTTGTTGTTCAGTCCCTCAGTTGTGTCCGTCTCTTTGCAACCACATGGACTGCAGCACGCCAGGCTTCCCTGTCCATCACCAACTCCCAGAGCTTGCTCAAACTCTTGTCCATTGAATCAGTGATGCCATCCAACCATCTTGTCCTCTGTCATCCCCTTCTCCTCCTGCCTTCAATCTTTCCCAGCATCAGGGTGTTTTCTAAAGGGGAATTAAGAAAACAGTTTCATTTACAATAGTTTCAAAAAGGAATACTTTTAACCACAGGTATGAAAGATCTGTACACTGAAAACTGGACAGCCACATGCAGAACAATGAAAGTAGACTGCTGACACCATACACAAAAATTGACTCTTACAGACTTGAATGTAAGACCTAAAACCATAAAACTCTTAAAAGAAAACATAGAAGTAAGTTTCTTGACATCAGTCTTGGTGATGATTATTTGGATCTGACTTCAAAACCAAAGGCAACAAAAGCAAAAATAAACAAGTTGGGCTACATCAAACTGAAAAACTTCTGCACAGGAAAGGAAATTATCAATAACATGAAAAGGCAACCTACAGAATGGGAGGAAATATTTGCATATCACATGAGTTAGGGGTTAGTATCCAAAATATAGAAAGAACTCATATAGCAGTATGAGTAACACTTGGGTAGAGGATCTGAATAGACATTTTTCCAAAGAAGATATACCAACAGGTATGTGAAAAGATGCTCACAGTATCATTAATCATCAAAGAAATACAAAGCAAAACCACAATGAGGTATCACCTCATACCTGTTAGAATGGCTATTATCAAAAAGAAAAGAAATAACATGTTGGTGAGAATGTGGAAAAAAGGGAACCCTTGTACTCTACTCATGGGAACATGAACTGGTGCAGCTACTATGGAAAACAGTATAGAGGTTCTTCATGATCCAGTAATTTCATTTCCAAGTATTTATCCAAAGAAAACAAAGCCACTAATTTGAAAAGATGTATTTACAATAGCCAAGATATGGAGCAACCTATGTCTATCACTAGATGAAAGGATAAAGAAGATGTTGCACACATGTACAACTCAATACTATTCAGGCATAAAAAAAGAAGGAAATCTTGCCATTTCTGACAACATTCTAGATCCATGGGTGGATCTAGAGGGTATTTTGCTAAGTGAAATGTCAGACAGAAAAAGACAAATACTATATGATCTCACTTATACACTAAATATGAAAGAAACAAGCTCATAGGTACAGAGAATAGATTAGTGGTTGCCTGAAATAAGCAGTGCAGGATGGGTAAAATGAATGAATGCGAGATGGTCAGAGAGTACAAACTTTCAATTATAAAATAAGTAAGTCATAGGAATTTAATGTACAGTATGATGTCTGTAGTTAATAATACTGTATTGCATGTTTGAAAGTTGCTAACAGAGGAGATGTTTAAAAGTCCTCATCACAAGAATAAAAAAAATCTTAACCATGTATGAAGGCAGATGTTAACTGGATTTATTGTAGTGATCATTTTGCTGTATATACAAATATCATCTCATTATGTTATATACCAGAAACTAATATAATGTTGTATGTTAATTAGACTTCAGTCAAAACAAACCAGCATTTAAATTTATTAAGCACACACATACACATATAAGTAAATTTTTCAATAATATAACCTATCCTAATTTTCAGTTACTTTTTTTTGCCGCCAATAAATATTTGTGCAGTAAATGAATACAGAGGTTAAATGAAAAGCTGGTAATGGAGATTAGACAATTCTTAGGACATGGAGCATAACTGCTGGAGGTGGGCAAATAATTACTAACAAGCACAAAAGCAACGAATACAATGAAGAGGGTTTCTGAGTAGTGGAAGTGGCAGTTACACAGATGAATTTCTGTGAAGATGAATTGAATGTCAGAGTGTCCAGCAAAATGGTCCTACAAGACAAGCAGTCCTTTAAGGAGCCTACATAGTATAGAAGAGGGGAATGATCAGAATCGAAAATTGGTCTATGCTCTGAGTAAACTAAGGCTCAGAAAGACTATCACTTGCCCAAGGTATCAGGTGAATAAGTAGAGTTGGAAATAGAAATCAATTCTTCCAGTCCCTGGAGTAACATTCTTTCCATTATATCACTTCACCTTCTTTAGAAACTAACAGACAAAGTCATGAAGTGCTAGACTCAGAGTGTTCAATGCAAATCCCTCTTAGCCTACTGCAGTGGTGTCTGTGGTGTTTTCTGTCTCACCTCTGACTTGGGGAAGTATGACCTTAACAAGAGAACTGAGTACTGAGAGTAACACAGCAGGTCAAAGTGCATGTTTGTGTTTGCTTCCTATTTATCACACTGATAACAATCCCTAGTAGTTGAAAGTGAAAATTCAAATACTTACTTTAGGCCAATGCCTGCCACCTACTTTCTCAGTCAGAATTAATAGCTTCCTTAATATATATATATAAATATATATAAAAATGTATTTATATATATATCTATCTCCATACATGGAACTACAGACTGGTTCCAAATAAGAAAAGGAGTACGTTAAGGCTGTATATTGTCACCCTGCTTATTTAACTTAGATGCAGGGTACATCATGAGAAACGCTGGGCTGGATGAAGCACAAGCTGGAATCAAGATTGTCAGGAGAAATATCAATAACCTCAGATATGCAGATGACAACACTCTTATGGCAGAAAGTGAAGAAGAACTAAAGAGCCTCTTGATGAAGGTGAAAGAGGAAAGTGAAAAAGTTGGCTTAAAGCTCAACATTCAGAAAACGAAGATCGTGGCATCTAGTTCCATCACTTCATGGGAAATAGATGGGGAAACAGTGGAAATAGTGGCTGACTTTATTTTTCTGGGCTCCAAAATCACTGAAGATGGTGACTGCAGCCATGAAATTAAAAGATGCTTACTCCTTGGAAGGAAAGTTATGACCAACCTAGACAGCATATTAAAAAGCAGAGACATTACTTTGTCAGCAAAGGTCCATCTAGTCAAGGCTATGGTTTTTCCTGTGGTCATGTATGGATGTGAGAGTTGGGCTGTGAAGAAAGCTGAGCACCCAAGAATTGATGCTTTTGAACTGTGGTGTTGGAGAAGACTCTTGAGAGTCCCTTGGACTGCAAGGAGATCCAACCAGTCCATCCTAAAGGAGATCAGTCCTGGGTGTTCATTGGAAGGACTGATGTTGAAGCTGAAACTCCAATACTTTGACCACCTGATACGAAGAGCTGACTCGCTGGAAAAGACCCTGATGCTGGGAAAGATTGAGGGCAGGAGGAGAAGGGGATGACAGAGGATGAGATGGTTAGATGGCATCACTGGACATCAATGGACATGGGTCTGGGTGGACTCCGGGAGTTGGTGATGGACAGGGAGGCCTGGCGTGCTGCAGTTCATGGGGTTGCAAAGAGTTGGACATGACTGAGAGACTGAACTGAACTGATATTTTAAAAAAATTTTAACTCCTGTAGCTTCATTACCATCTGTACCAGTCATCAGAAGCTATTCTTGTACTATCTTGGATCATCTCTTCTATTGCCATTTTTGAACAGATAGTTATTTATTTTAGCTATTTAAACATTTTATCATTTAAATTTTTCATTTGTTTAAGTCATTTCAATAAACATTTTAACTCATGATGTCAGAAACTGCATTTTGCATCCCACTCCATGATGAGTATACAGTAGTCATGTATTGTGTGTTTATTGAATAAGTGAAGACTTAAAGGTAGAATTTATTGAAGTTTCTAAATTCATTTTGTAGTAGTATTAGAATCAGATATCCTAAATTCATTTTTAAAAATGAAGTATCTGCTCCAATTAGGAGGAGCCAGGAAGCATCTGTTTCTTATTTATGTTTATCTTCATTATATCTGACACTTAACATAGAATTGAGTCCATGGTATGTTCCAGGGAGATGGTTGCTGAATAAATAAATAGCCATTTTACCCTTCTCATGTCTTCTCTCCAAAGGACATGTGTGTGGGCATCTCCTCAGAATCATTTTCACTCTCACTGTGTACCAGCCAAAAGTTTTGAGAGGAGACTAACCCCTTTGCAGTAATTCCATCCACCTTACTACAGTGAGTTATTCAAGTAATCCAAACCTAAGCCAACTGGATTCAGGAACCTGCAGGTAATCAATAAGGTAGTAGACAGGGGGTTTCTGTTTCAAGTTTCTCATCTGAGGGAACAGTGGAAAGGCAGCTGTCACTCTCTTGAATAGAGTAGAATACAGATGGAAGGTTGGCACTCTTGCAGCCATTTTGTCACCATGAAGGAAGCAAGCACTGAGATGATATTGACATCATAGATATCAAAGCAGAGGATAGAAAGAAAGAAAATCCTTAATGACATTGTTGAGTCTATGTCAAGTGATTCCCATCAAATTATCTTTACATCCTGACCAGAAGCAGATCCAGCTCTAAGTTTGGAGTGGCTTGAAGGTTATACAGTTTTGTTCTCTTTAAGAAAAAAGAATACAAGATCATAAATGCAGAATTACGTGAAAATGTAAATATTTGATTAGAATGAGAAAAGAAATCACACCAACACAAATTTTAAAAAGCTGACAAATGTCACAAATATTCCCAAACCTAAAAGAACAATATTTTTATTATCTGCCTGATACATCTCTATGGAACTTTTTTAACCTACTTTTTGGGATCCACTTTCTTTGATATTCTTTTCATAAGACAATGTGCTCTTCATAAGATAATAGCATTAGAAAGATTTTGTAATCTTATAGAGAACCCAGTGTTGATCAAAACTTGTTTTGTTTTCTTTCAATAACAAAAAAGTTTATTTCAGTTTTATGTTATACACACACACACACACACACACACTTATTTTTGGCCATACTGTGTAACTTGCGGGATCTTAGTTCCCTGACCAGGGATTGAATCCAGGCCACAGCAGTGAAAGCCCAGAATCCTCACCACTAGGTCACCAGGGAACTCCCTGCACCATATTTTTAATGACATGCAAATAGTACACGTTTGTCAAGTTTGAGAAATACTCTATAACATTTCATACATGATTTATAAGATTTCAGGACATTCCAAGTTTTCTTGAGCAACAATACTCTTAAATTGTAAATCTCAAAAGTGTAAACCTAGTGCACTTTGAGTTGACCACATGTAATTTCCAATTGTCTTCAGTGTCCTGTTTGTAGTGGCAGATTATTAATTTTATCTTATCTTCATTGATACCAGAATCTTGGGGGGGGCTTGCATATATGTGGCTTCCCTCACTCTTATTTATAGTACTTCTCTGCTTTATGTGCTATAAGCACAGGGGTTCTGATAAATTCTATCTCAAATGATTCCCATCAAAAACAAAATCCCAAAAAGCCTGGTGCCTTTTAAATGATATATGCTGCATTGTTAAGTATATTCCTGACAAGAGAGAGTTTCTGTCCTGACTAGCCATCTGCTTAGGCTTTCATGCCTCTGAGGGTCTGGTTGGCGAGATGGTTCCTCTTTTGTGAGTCAGCTCAGTTGTTCATTGATCAATGCTGGGTTGAGTGGTCACTGCACAATGTAGAATGACCTCTCTGTGCTGCTATCAGCAGAGACAGCAGAATGATTAGCACACGGGTCTCTCACCTTCCAGGAAGCAGCTTGGGCTTCTTCTTCATGGGGCAGTCTCATTTCCAAGAGCCATGAGAGAGCACAAGCTCTAAGGCACTAGCAGTTTTCAAGTCTACTTGCGTCTCGGATTGGCACCACACGGGCCTCACAAACCCTTTCTGATACTTGAGTTCTACACTGCTGCTGTCTAAAGCTGTTCTCCCAGAGCCCTAACCCCAACCCAGCAGGTGTATTACAGTAACTAGCTGGAGGCATATGAAGTTAAAGGATCTCTAGTGCTGGAGCCAAACTTGAAAATATAAATCAGTTTTCAGTCAGAATACATAATTTGCATACATATGCGGTTCTTTTTTTTTAACCATTTTGAAAATTGAAGTATAGTTCATTTACAATGTTGTTAGTTTCAGGTGTACAGCAAAATGATTAATATACTCTTTTATAGATTTGTTTTCATTATAAATTATTACAAGATATTGAGTATAGTTCCCCATACTATGTAGTAGGTCCTTGTTGCTTATATCTGTTTTGTATATAGTGGTTGCTGCTGCTGCTGCTATGTCGCTTCAGTCGTATTTGACTCTGTGCCATCCCATAGACGGCAGCCCACCAGGCTCCCCCGTCCCTGGGATTCTCCAGGCAAGAACACTGGAGTGGGTTGCCATTTCCTTCTCCAATGCATGAAAGTGAAAAGTGAAAGTGAAGTCGCTCAGTAGCGTCTGACTCTTAGCGACCCCATGGACTGCAGCCTACCAGGCTCCTCTGACCATGAGATTTTCCAGGCAAGAGTATTGGAGTGGGGTGTCATTGCCTTCTCCAATATATTAATCCAAAACTCCTTATTTATACATCTTCCTGCCCCTGCTATTCCCTCTGGTAACCACCAGCTTGTTTTCTATGTATGTAAGTCTTATTTCTGTTTTGTGAATAAGTTGATTTGTATAAGTTTTTTAGATTCCATATATAGTAATATCATACTTCACTTGGTATGATAATCTCTAAGTCCATCCATATTGCTACAAATGGCATCACTTTATTCTTTTTTATGGCTAAGAAATATTCATAATATTCAATGTTGATGGCATTTAGGTTGCTTCCATGTCTTGGCTATTGTAAATAGTGCTGCCGTGAACATTGGGATACATATATCCTTTCAAATTAGGTTTTCTCTGGAGTTCAGGAGTTAGATTGCAGGATCATATGATAACTCTACTTTCAGTTTTTAAGGAACCTTCATACTATTCTCAATAGTGGCTGTACCAATTTACATTCCCACCAACAATGTAGGAGGGTTCTCTTTCCTCCACACCCTCTCTAGCATTTATTATTTGTAGACTTTTTAATAATGACCATTTTGACTGGTGTGAGGTGACACCTCATTGTATTTTGATTTAAATTTCTCTGATGATTAGTGATATTGAGCATATTTTAATATGCTTGTTGGCCATCTGCATATCTTATTTGAAAAAAATTTTATTTCTGTCTTCTGCCCAGTTTTTGATTGAGTTGTTTGTTTTTTTATGTTGAGCTATATGAGCTGTTTATATATTTTGGAAATTAATCTCTTGTTGGTAGCATTGTTTGCAAATATTTTTTCCTACTGCATAGGAGTAGTATGTTTTGTTTTTGTTTTGTTTATTGTTTCCTTTGCTGTATAAAAGCTTTTAAGTTTAATTAGGTACCATGTATTTATTTTTGCTTTTATTTCCATTCCTTTAGGAAACATCCAAAAAAATACCATTACAATTTATGTCAGTGAGTGTCCTGCCTATGTTTTCCTCTAGGGGTTTTGTCGTATCTGGTCTTACATTTTCTTTAATCCATTTCAAGTTTATTTTTGTGTATAGTCTTAGAGAATGTTCTAATTTCATTCTTTTACAGATGGCTTTCTAATTTGTTAGAGAGACTGTCTTTCTCCATTGTATATTCTTGCCTCCTTTGTCATAGATGGATTGACTACCAGTGCGTGGGTTTATTTCTAGGCTTTCTATCCTATTCCACCAATTCATGTGTATGTTTTTGTGCTAGTACCATATATTTTGGTTACTATAGCTTTGTAGTATAGTGTGAAGTCAGGGCATGTGATTCCTCCAGCTCTGTTCTTCTTTCTCAAGATTTTTTTGGCTACTTTGGGTCTTTTGTGTTTCTATACAAATTAAAAAAAATAATTCTGGTTCTGTGGAAAATGCCATTGGTAATTTGATAGAGATTGCATTGAACCTGTAGGTTGCCTTGGGTAGTATGGTCACTTTAGAAATATTGATTCATCAATCCAAGAATATGGTACATCTTTCCATCTGTTTGTGTTGTCTTCAGTTTCTTTCTCTCATCAATGTCTTGCAGTTTTTGGAGTATAGGTCTTTTCCCTCCTTAGGTAGGTTTAATCCTAGGTATTTTATTCTTTAGATGTGATGGTAAATAGAATTGTTTCTTTCATTTTTCTTTCTGATCTTTCATTGTTAGTGTATAGGAATGCAAGAGATTTTTGTGTATTAATTTTGTATCTAAAAACTTTACTGAATTCATTGATGAGCTTTTTCTAGAGAAGGCAATGGCACCCCACTCCAGTACTCTTGCCTGCAAAATCCCATGGATGGAGGAGCCTGGTAGGCTGCAGTCCACGGGGTCGCTAAGAGTCAGACGCGACTGAGCGACTTCACTTTCACTTTTCACTTTAATGCATTGGAGAAGGAAATGGCAACCCACTCCAGTGTTCTTTCCTGGAGAATCCCAGGGACAGGGGAGCCTGGTGGGCTGCCGTCTCTGGGGTCGCACAGAGTCGGACACGACTGAAGCGACTTAGCAGCAGCAGCAGCAGTAATTTTCTAGTAGCATCTTTAGGACCTATCTATGTTCTAAACCATCATGTCATCTGCAAACAATGACAGTTTTACTTCTTCTTTTCCAATTTGGATTCCTTTTATTTACTCTTCTTTAATTGCCATGACAAGGACTTCCAGAAATATGTTGAATAAAAGTGGTGAGATTGGGCATTCTTGTCTTGTTCCAGATCTTAGAGGAAATACTTTCAGCTTTTCACTGTTAAGTATGATGTTAGCTGTGGGTTTGTCATAAATGGGCTTTATTATGTTGATATTCAGTTCAGTTCAGTTGCTCAGTCATGTCCGACTCTTTGTGACCCTGTGGCCTGCAGCACGCCAGGCTTCCCTGTCCATCACCAAATCCTGGAGCTTGCACAAACTCATGTTCATCGAGTCGGCTATGTCATGCAACCATCCTCTGTCATCCCTTTCTCTTCCTGCCTTCAATCTTTACCAGCATCAGGGTCTTTTCCAGCTAGTCAGTTCTTTGCATCAGGTGGCCAAAGAATTGAAGTTTCAGCCTCAACGTCGTCAGTCCTTCCAATGAATAGTCGGGTCTAAATTCCTTTAGGATTGACTGGTTTGATCTCCTTGCAGTCCAAGGGACTCTCAAGAGTCTTCTCCAACACCACAGTTCAAAAGCATCAATTCTTCAGTGCTCAGCTTTCTTTATGGTCCAACTCTCACATCCATTCATGACCACTGGAAAAACCATAGCTTTGACTAGACAGACCTTTGTCAGCAAAGTAATGTCTCTGCTTTTTACTATGCTTCTATGTTGAGGTATGTGCGCTATATAGCCATTTTTCTGTAAATTTTTTTATCATAAATGGATGTTTAACTTTTATAAGAAGCTTTTCCTACATTTATTGAGGTGATCATATGGCTTTGTTCTTCAATTTGTTAATATGGTGTATCACCTTGATTGATTTGCAGATACTGAAAAATCCTTGTATCCCTGGAATAAATCCCATTTGATCATGGTGTATGACCCTTTTAGTATATTGTTGGAGTCAATTTGATAGTATTTTGTTGAGGATTTTTGTATCTATGTTTATCAGTGATATTGGGCTGTAGTTTTCTTTTTGTGTGATATCTTTGTCTGGCTTAGGTATCAGTGCAATGGTGGCCCCATAGAATAAGTTTGGAAGTGTTCCTTCCTCTGAAACGTTTGAAATAGTTTGAGAAGAATAGATATTAACACTTCTCTGAATGTTTGATAGAATTCATCTTTGAAGTCATCTGGTCCTGGACTTTTGTTTGTTGGAAATTTTTAAATTACTGATTCAGTTTCACTACTGATAATTTGCCTATTTATATTTTCTATTTATTCCTGATTCAGTCTTAGGGAACTATATCTTTTTATATCTTTTTAAGAACTTGTCCATTTCTTCTTTGTTGTCCATTTTATTGGCATATAGTGGCTCATAGTAGTCTCTTATGATCCTTTGTATTTCTGCGGTGTCAGTTGGAAGTTCTCCGTTTTCATTTCTGATTTTATTGATTTGGCCCGCTCCCTTTTTCATGAGTCTGGCTAGAGGACTATCCATTTTGTTTATCTTTTTAAAGAAGCAACTATTAGTTTCATTGATCTTCTCTGCTTGTTTTTAAGTCTCTGTTTCATTTATGGCTGCTCCAATCTTTATAATTTCTTTCCTTCTATTAACTTTGGGCTTTGTTTTTTTCTCTTTAAGTATAATGTTAGGTTGTTTGTTTGAGATTTTTCTTGTTTCCTGAGGTAAACTCATATCGCTATAAACTTCCCTCTTAAAAAAAAATTTTTTTTGGCCTTGCTGCGTGGCTTGTGGGATCTTAGTTCCCCGACCAGGGATTCTGTCTGGGTCCTCAGCAGTGAAAGTGTGGAGTCCTTAGCAGTGGTCTGCCCGGGGATTCCTTATAAACTTCCCTCTTAGAACTGCTTTAGCTGTATCCCATAGGTTTTGGATCATCATGTCTTCATTTTCATTAGTCTCTAGGTATTTTTTATTTTCATTTTTGATTTCTCCAGTAATCCTTCAGTTGTTTAGTAACATATTGTTTAGCCTCCATGACACATGTATCCTTTTATAGCAAAAATGCTTTCTTAATAAATTAAGATGCTTTGCCCCCAATAATCAAGTTTTAAACCTAATGTTCTACATTATTATGGCCTTTCATGTTGGCTTTGTGTACCTGAATCTTGATGAAATTCTCAGGTATTGACAAACCTCCAGCAAATTAGTTATAGGTTAACATTTCTCATCTTGTAGGCAAGACGTAGTGCTTCCCTGGTGGCTCAGATGGTAAAGAATCCTTCTGCAATAACTTCATAGGTAGGACTAACAAGTAATCACCATCTTCTCAGGGAATTACGGAGGGAACTAGAGACTTGCATGCTGTGTTGTCAAGGCAACAATTGCTTGTGACTTCCCAGCAACAGAATTTGTTCATACGGTTATTGAAACTAACACAGATGTTCGTCTCCTGCCACAAGCCAAGGGTCAGTTTGTGAATGATGTCTCTTTTGAGGACTAATCAATAAATACACTAGTTTCCTAGACAGAGACCACAGCAAAAGAAGCCCATATGAGACTGACACATTATCTTCCTTTCCCTTTATACCTGAAGCTCTTACGGCAGCACACCTGTCTTTCTTTGTTCAATTACATTTACTTGCCATCTGTAAAGGTTTTAAATCCCACAGTTAACCCGAAGTGTTCGAGGAGACAAGTCCCAGTGAGTTGTTACTTTCAAAAGAAATCAAAGTCCTAAGTTTATAGAGAACAGACACTGGTGGAGAGGGTCAGTAGTAAACAGAGTGGTAGGGAAGAATGTGTAATGAATCTAGGAGGGTGAAAAGAACCAGACACACATCATGGAGAATGACGTTCTCTATTAGAAGAGTCTGGCCTGCTGTGAATAAGCTGGCATGAGGCTCCAGGATCCTGCTGGTAATTGTAGAGCCCCAATCTGGACAGAATATGCTCAAACAGCCTCCTAGACGCTGGGAAAAAATACCCTTAAAAAAACAAAAAGCAAATTCCACTTTCTAGGTGAAAGGAGCACCTGATGAATTAAATCCTCCTACTGCAAAAAATACAAGAATGGTTTATATGCCAGCATCCTTAAAAGCCTGGAGAATATATATACATTTTAGGGCTGTCTATCCAAGGATTAGATCCAAATCTTAGTATTTGGTTTAGCTCTTATGTTATAAATCATGCAGAGTTGATGTTCTTCTTGCAGATTTGCTGAAACTACAAGTAACATTCACAATCATTTAAGTGAGAGGTTTAATTACTCCTAACCATTTAATCATATTAATTAAATTTCCCTAGGAAAGGAATACTACAAGAGTCAGCAAAAATGGGCTCCAGCTGCCAGGAACTTCGCTACACAGTCAGTTGCTAGCCTTTTACTGCCCTCTTTCTGCCATCTATGTACCCTTAGGGGCAATATTTAGAGAATCCCTCATTGAGCAAATTTAAATATAGACTGTATGTCAGATGATGCTGTTAAATTTATGTCCGTTTTCTTAGATGCGACAGTAGTATTATGATTATATAGATGAATGTTTTTATTCTTAGATGAGGCATGTAGAATATTTAGGTTAGGGGTGAAATATTTTGATATGTGCAGCATACTTTAAAAAAAAACATAAATGGAGAGGGGGAGAAAGAAAGATAGAGAAAGGTGAGGGACATGGGAGAGATAGGCAAATGCAGCAAAAGTTAACAATGATATGATCTTAGTGAAGACTATATGGGTATTAATTGTATAACTCTTTGCATTTTTTGGATGGGTTGAAAATTTTAAAAATGAATGTTGTGAAAAAATTATAAAAAGAATATGTAATCCCTGACCTCTGGTGACTAGAAGTTTCTTTGCACTGCTTCTACATATTCTTCAGAAATGGAAGACTGACACTCATAAAGGCCTTTACACCAGGCATCTGGTGATCTAGGTGTTAGTTAGTTCAGGCATTACCCCTCTAAAAACTGGAAAGAAAAGGAACAAGAGAGTCAGCTATGGACAGGACTTCAGATAGCAGAGGGAGAGTCTGGGATGGCTGGTCCATTGGCTCACTGGTCTCACTGGTGGATGTGGGAGGTGGTTTTAAGCACAAAGAATTATCTAAAGACATAAGGTGTTTAGGAGTTAATATAGTTTTCTTTTTTATATTTTGCCACATCATTAATTATAACTTTGGCCTGAGAACATAATCCTGGTTTCAAAGAGCCACTTGTTACACCCCAAAGCAGGAAGTGCCATCCTAGCAGTTTCTACTGGGGGAGACAGGTAGTGTGTGTGTGTGTGTGTGTGTGTGTGTGTGTGTGTGTTGGGGGGGGTGCATACACACATGCATGCACATTTGCATGACATTTGAATCAAGTGGAGACTGCATCAAGGGAGTGGACGAAATCACTGTTTCCTAAACTATAATCATATTTAAAAAAATATTTTGTAATCAAATAAGTTTAGAAACACTGCGTATTATATTGTTTTTTTCAGCTTCAAAGCACAGTAGTTTATTAAAGACTTTTTAGTATAAGATTTTCCAAACTTATCAGGATACTTATTGAACATTATGCTATAGGCACCATTATGCAACTAGGAGAGCAATTTAAAACAATCATACAATAATATTTTCTAAGAAATTCTATTGCTATTAAATGAAAATCTAGAGACAATTATTCTCTCAAAAGCAGGCTTTGTACACATTATGTTATGTAAAGTATGGGAAGGAATGGCCAGTAAGAGTTCTGGGAGCCACTGTGACTCTTCAGTGAAAATGAGGCATTTAAAAATAATGACAGAGCTAGAACAAATAATTTCACAATTTGTATGGAAATACAAAAAACCTTGAATAGCCAAAGCTATCTTGAGAAAGAAGAATGGAACTGGAGGAATCAACCTGCCTGACTTCAGGCTCTACTACAAAGCCACAGTCATCAAGACAGTATGGTACTGGCACAAAGACAGAAATATAGATAAGTGGAACAAAATAGAAAGCCCAGAGATAAATCCAGCACCTATGGACACCTTATCTTTGACAAAAGAAGCAAGAATATACAATGGATTAAAGACAATCTCTTTAACAAGTGATGCTGGGAAAACTGGTCAACCACTTGTAAAAGAATGAAACTAGAACACTTTCTAACACCATACACAAAAATAAACTCAAAATAGATTAAAGATCTAAACGTAAGACCAGAAACTATAAAACTCCTAGAGGAGAACATAGGCAAA
>NW_011494738.1:2267133-2271673 GCF_000754665.1 Bison bison bison | reverse complement strand
CAGATGGCTAACAAACACATGAAAAGATGCTCAACATCACTCATTATCAGAGAAATGCAAATCAAAACCACTATGAGGTACCATTTCACGCCAGTCAGAATGGCTGAGATCCAAAAGTCTACAAGCAATAAATGCTGGAGAGGGTGTGGAGAAAAGGGAACCCTCTTACACTGTTGGTGGGAATGCAAACTAGTACAGCCACTATGGAGAACAGTGTGGAGATTCCTTTAAAAACTGGAAATAGAACTGCCTTATGATCCAGCAATCCCACTGCTGGGCATACACACTGAGAAAACCAGAATTGAAAGAGACACATGTACCCCAATGTTCATCACAGCACTGTTTATAATAGCCAGGACATGGAAGCAACCTAGATGTCCATCAGCAGATGAATGGATAAGAAAGCTGTGGTACATATACACAATGGAGTATTACTCAGCCATTAAAAAGAATACATTTGAATCAGTTCTAATGAGGTGGATAAAAGTGGAGCCTATTATACAGAGTGAAGTAAGCCAGAAAGAAAAACACCAATACAGTATACTAACGCATATATATGGAATTTAGAAAGATGGTAACAATAACCCTGTATGCGAGACAGCAAAAGAGACACTGATGTATAGAACAGTCTTTTGGACTCTGTGGGAGAGGGAGAGGGTGGGGAGATTTAGGAGAATGGCATTGAAACATGTATAATATCATATATGAAATGAGTCGCCAGTCCAGGTTCGATGCGCGATCCTGGATGCTTGGGGCTGGTGCACTGGGACGACCCAGAGGGATGGTGCGAGGAGAGGAGGGAGGAGGGTTTGGGCAGATTCATGTTGATATATGGCAAAACCAATACAATATTGTAAAGTTAAAAAATAAAATAAAATTAAAAAATAAATATATAAAAATAATGATATTAATCTATGGGAAAGTCTGACTTTAGAAAACACGCTTGTATACATTTTAAGACACATATTTTAGTGAAGATTTGCCTGGAGAATCCCAGGGATGGGGGAGCCTGGTGGGCTGCCATCTATGGGGTCGCACAGAGTCGAACACGACTGAAGCGACTTAGCAGCAGTAGCAGCAGCTGTTTTAGATATCTTGGTCTCCCTCATATTTCTTTGGACATAATGAGCACTGACATAGTTGGTTTATTGATTAAAAATTGATTTTATATTTTAAAATAGGCAGACAAACTGTACTAATGTTTTTCAAAAGGCAACACCCAGAAGAGGCTATCTGGAATTACTGAAAATACAAATGTTATCATATACCCTGATTAAAATTTTCAAAGTAATTCAAAATCATGTTTACTGGATGAATGAACAAATAAAGCAAACACCAAATATTGGTTTTGTACATTTGTAATAGAACTGTATTGGAGGATGGGGGAAAGAATGTGTATTTCAGTGTGGGGGGACACAGAAAGAAAGCAGTATCTTTATCCTCCATGGTAGTGGGGAGTCAATATATAATTTCTAAAATGTAAAAAAGTCAACAGAATAGCAGTATAAACATATTATTTAGGATCATGAAGGTAAATAACAGAAGAGATTAAAAAGTACAGGAAATGGTTGCCTCTTTCTGTATAATATCTTTTCATTTAAGTCTCCCTCGGTGCACATTTCATGGCCTTGGTTTAAACAGATACATTTCCAATTCTGGATCTCTTAGTTTGTCTTCTTTTTCTACCTTTAGGATATATCCAGATTCAAACTTAAGTGTAAACAGCTTACAATTTAATGGTTTAAAATCTGACTTCATCTCTCTCCATCCTGACAGTTTTCTACAGGTTCTGCATCACTTCCAAGGGCATCATTTGTTATTCCTTTCTCATCTTTCTCTAGTTGTTCAACAAACATTTATTGAATGCCTACCATATTTCAGTCATGGTTCTAGACTTTGGATCAGTAAGTAGTAGATGATTAAGCCCTCATCAACTCGGTGATTCTTTCTCCAGTGTTGCTTCAGTCTGCCTGCTTCACTTTGTTAGCTTTTGCATCCCTTCCCTAAAACAAGATTCACAGCCATTGAGTCATTGTCCAGGGAGAACATACAGAGTTTTGCATTCTTAGGCTATGAACAGAAAATCTTGGCAGTCCTCTTGAGGTCAGGCCCCACAGTCAGTCAGCACACATCCAGTTAACAGTACTGGGAAATGATGCGAAGTATCTGCTCAGCTGCTGATGGTGAGACAGGTACATCATGCCCTGAACAACATTTGTATATTTCATTCATTCATTTGACATCTTTTGATTATCTACTGTTTCTAGGAACTGTGAACGTAATACAATGCACTGGACTCACAACTGAATGGTACAAAACTGTTTTGATTAAAAAAATATTTCAGTCAACTATGTGTGTAAGGCAAATTAGTGAACATAATGTGATAAGAGTTTTAATAAAGGTATAGAAGAACAGCAGTGTGACCATGAGGCTAGAAGCAGCACATTCTGCCCATCAGGAAGGGTCAGAGATGGAATGAAGTGACTCTCCAAAGAGAAGTAGAGTTCACCAGGGGGCCTGTGGGCCAAGAGGAAGAACAGGCAAAGGCATGAGGCGCATGAAGGGAGCCGGGCTTCCCAGGTGGCAAAATGGTAAAGAACCTGCCTACCAATGCAGGAGACACAGGAGGTGCAGATTTGATCCCTGGGTTGGGAAGATCCCCTGGAGAAGGGCATGGTAACCCCTCTAGTTCTTGCCTGGAGAATCCCATGGACAGAGGAGCCTGGCTGGCTACAGTCCATAGAGTTGCAAAGAGTTGGACATGACTGAAGCAACTTGGCATGCACACATGCAGGGAGCCTGTCACCTTTGGGCAGCTACGAGCAACAAGTAGGTGCAGGGGGAGTGGAGAGGAGGTGAGTGAAGAAGGGGCCAAGTTGTGAAGAGCCTAAACATTAGAAGAGTTTTAATCACTGAAAGGGCATACTTTTTAAAAGATGTGGTATAATGTGGGTGGGAGGACTATTGGGGAAACTGGAGAAAGGAAGAACATTTGGGGGATTTTGTAATAGTCCAGGTGAGAAAGTCCACCTGAGCAAGGAAAGTGACTATTGCAGGGGGTGTGGGGGAGGTACAGAGAATAAGAGTGAATTTAGAAGCTATTTAGGGGGAGAATTTACAGAACTTGGTATATTTACAGGGTGAAGGAGGCAGAGAACCCAAAATGAACCTGGTTCCAGCATAGGAACTGGACAGAAGGACAAAGAACATGTTTATGAATGAAGAAGAAAATCAGTTTAGTTGTGAAGATGTTGAACTTGCTGTGCTGAGGATTAGTGAGTTAGAGCTGTCTTAGAGGTACATGCAAGTATGTGAAATGTGAAGGAGAGAAGCCTAGGGAAAGGAACCACATCCCAGCAGGAATAATGGATGCCAATCATCAGAAGAGGATGAGATTTCAGCTTCATGGTGGGGCGGGGAAGAATATGTTTGGCATCCAGCTTATCCAGCAGAGCCTCTCTTCTTTCTCACACACGCAGTTTTGATGGTAAGTGGACAGTGTAGCCAACCTAACCTGAGGAGGCTTGCTGACCATAGACTCAGACTCCTCAGGAATGGAGGTTAGGGTTCCCCATCCCCGCCCCAGCTGAGCCACCTAGACCAGCAGATGTGCTAGCTGAGAGAAGGCAGTCTGAAATTGGTAGTAGAGGGGGGAAGTAGTGAGTCTCAGATGTGGTTTTGAGAGCATGTGCAGAGGCAAGGGCAGTAATTTGGCTCACCAACATACTTGTAAGGTTCTCCAAACAAAGGAACCAAACAGAAATTGGGGTGGGTTAAATCCAAATGTACATCAAGGCTGTATATTGTCACCCTGCTTATTTAACTTATATGAAGAGTACCTCATGCGAAATGCTGGGCTGGATGAAGCAGAAGCTGGACTCAAGATTGCCGGGAGAAATATCAATAACCTCAGATATGCAGATGACACCACCCTTATGGCAGAAAGTGAAGAAGAACTAAAGAGCCTCTTAATGAAAGTGAAAGAGGAGAGTGAAAAAGTTGGCTTAAAACTCAACATTCAGAAAACTAAGATCATGGCATCTGGTCCCGTCACTTCATGGCAAATAGATGGAGAATCAGTGGAAACAGTATCAGACTTTATTTTTGGGGGCCCCAAAATCACTGCAGAGGGACTGTAGCTATGAAATTAAAGGACGCTTGCTCCTTGAAAGAAAAGTTATGACCAACCTAGACAGCATATTGGAGAAGGCAATGGCACCCCACTCCAGTACTCTTGCCTGGAAAATCCCATGGACGGAGGAGCCTGGTGGGCCGCAGTCCATGGGGTTGTTAGGAGTCAGACACAACTGAGCGACTTCACTTTCACTTTTCACTTTCATACATTGGAGAAGAAAATGGCAACCCACTCCAGTGTTCTTGCCTGGAGAATCCCAGGGACGGGGGAGCCTGGTGGGCTGTGGTCTCTGGGGTTGCACAGAGTCGGACATGACTGAAGTGACTTAGCAGCAGCAGCAGCAGACAGCATATTAAAAAGCAGAGACATTACTTTGCCAACAAAGGTCCATCTAGTCAAGGCTAT
>NW_011494738.1:2253129-2267033 GCF_000754665.1 Bison bison bison | reverse complement strand
GAGAGTTGGACTATAAAGAAAGCTGAGTGCTGAAGAATTGATGCTTTTGAACTGTGGTGTTGGAGAAGACTCTTGAGAGTCCCTTGGACTGCAAGGAGATCCAACCAGTCCATCCTAAAGGAGATCAGTCCTGGGTGTTCATTGGAGGGACTGATGTTGAAACTGAAACTCCAATACTTTGGCCACCTGATGCGAAGAACTAATTCATTTGAAAAGACCCTGATGTTGGGAAAGACTGAAGGCAGGAGGAGAAGGGGATGATGACAGAGGATGAGATGGTTGGATGGCATCACCGGCTCTATGGATATGAGTTTGAGTAAGCTCTGGGATTTGGTGATGGACAGGGAAGCCTGGCGTGCTGCAGTGCATGGGGTCACAAAGAGGTGGACACGACTGAGTGACTGAACTGAACTGAACTTCAAATGGGGTGGTTTGCTGTAAGAAGTAAATGGATCCAAGCCATGTAGTGGGTGTCTACTCACATTCCCACACCAGGGCTGAGACGTTCATTCTCCACTGGTTATGGAAGTATTGGCTGCTGCCAACTTACCTCTGAGTCCTTTTTCTGGAATTGGGTCTCAGCTGAGGAGAGGTATCTTGTCTAATGTGATGTTCTCCAACTTTAATGACTGGTTGATGGTCAGTGATGGGATATGGAGGCCCAGCCCCCTTGTCTCAGTTCATGACAGCTATGAAGGACTTTCCCAGCTCCTGGGACAGGCTCAGGCTTCTGCTCAGCAGGTCAGCTCCTCTCGCAGCTCAGTCCTGCTGCTTTCACTCCTCCAGGGTTGTCCCTGGAGCCTCTGTCTCAGAGTCAGCGTGTTGGGGAACCTAACCCAAGACATGAAAGCCATTCAGATGGCTAAGTCCTCCGCCTTTATAGGAGACAGCCAGCTGAGAATATCTAAAGGTGATAATGATCAATACTTGGAGATGTGAATGTATTCTCTAGAGTTACACAGATGACCACCAAAGGAGCTAAAAACGAAAATGATGAAAAAATATTGCTCTTGTAAAATGACTGGGGATTGATGAGGTGGGAGACTTGCTTTTCCTCCCAAGATTTTCTGAACTACCTGATTTAATATCATTTGTTAAGAGTACTTGATTCAAATCAATTTTAACAAGAAAAAGACTGTTAGAAACCACTAACTATGGAGAGGTAGTGGAGTAACATTTGCATTTGGAGACTATGATTTA
Source organism: Bison bison bison (assembly GCF_000754665.1). NCBI lineage: Eukaryota > Metazoa > Chordata > Mammalia > Artiodactyla > Bovidae > Bison > Bison bison. Next base: position 2,265,833 of record NW_011494738.1, on the reverse strand, counting down.
GGCTTCAGACACCATCTCTGTTTCTCACTAATTTGATGTAGGTCATTGTTCTTTCAAAGCTCTAACTTTCTCATCTGGTAAGTGGAAATAATAATATTGAAATAAAAACCACTCAAGATTATTATATGAATGAAATAATGAAATATAAAACCATTTAGTAAAGCTATAAAGAGTCATATGAGAGAATAAAATACATGTTAGCATTACTAGTGATGTACAAGAAAATACAAAACAGCAGTTAATTCTAGCTGTGGATGAAGGAGACCTTGTTAAAGCTGATCACTTGAAGCTAACCTGAAGAATAAAGGAGAATTCTGATAGGTAAAGATAGAGGAATGAAAAGGAGGGAGATTTTATTTTATTTTTTAAAGCGATCTTTTTTCAATTATTTTTATCAAAGTCCATAGGTATAATTAAACAACCACAAATCAAACTAATTTTTTATGTCTATGAACTATTGTCTCTTTCCCCTGACTGGAATGTGAGCTCCGCTAGAAGAGAAATTTTGATCTGTTCTATTTATATCCCCAAAGTGCCTAAAGTGTGCCTCACACATTATAGGGACTCAATAAACATTCATTGAATAAATGAAAAACATAAAACAATCTTATCTGCACTGCTTCTCCCCAAGCTCTATCCCACACCCCAGAGGCACCTGCTTTTTGTTTTTAATTAAACAGTCTATTATTTTTGAAAATTCCAAACATACATAAAGGCAGAAACAATGGTACAGTGAACCCTGTGAACCCAGCGTTTGCAGTTATCACCTTTGGCCAATCTTGTTTCTCTCTATCCCTTTATGTTCTAAGGGTAAGAGGGATTGGCACTAAAGTATTTTAAAAGCAAATCCCGGACATCATGTTATTTTTTCCTGAAATACTCCACTATGCTTCTAACTACAAAAGACATTTTAAAATCTAACCTACATGCCATTATGATACCTAAAAAATTAAGTTTCTCCTATCATCATTTTATATCCAGCTAATAATCCAATTTTTCTGTTTCAAAATTGTACCAATAGAGGTCCCAAATGAAGTCTCCACATTGAACTCAATTGTTGTGTCTCCTGTGATTTACTCACTTTTCCCCTACACCATTGATTTATTAGAGAATCTAGGTCAGTCGTCTAGTAGAATGTCCCATTTCTGGACCTGACTGATTGCTTCCTTGTGATGTCCTTTTAACTTGTTCTCCAGAGGTAACTACTTTTATCAGTTTCTGTTTTTAGTTCTTTTTGTGATTACCTTGATAGCTCTAAATGTGTTGTTTCTTGATATAGCTGTCACGCCTATATAGGGTGCAAATTAGGTCACTTTTCCTGCCTCATCCTCTGCCACTTCCCTCCTCCCAACATAATTTTGTCACTAATCTCTGCTTCCTCTACCAGTCAACACTTAGATTTCAGATAATATCCTTTTAAAAAATTGTTTATGTATTTATTGGCTGTATTGGGTCTTCCTTGCTGCTCGAGCTTTTCTCTAGCTGCGGTGAGCAGGGGTTACTCCATCGCGGTGCAGGGGCTTCTCACTGTGGTGGCTGCTCTTGTTGGGGAGCACAGGCTTTAGGGCACTTGGCTTCAGTAGTTGTGACTTGAGGGCTCTAGAATTCGGACTCACTAGTTGTGGCCCTCAGGCTTAGTCAAACCTGTGTCCTCTGCATTGGCAGGCAGATTCTTAACCACTGAAGTCCCAGATAATATCCTTGAACCTGTATTTGCTGTTCCTTCAACCAAGAGAGCATCTCCTGTTGAGGACAGTTGTGCTCAGATGTTCCCTGTTACCTGCTCTTCTCCCTTTTCACTTTTCAACCTCTGTCAGTTGCAAATTTAGTTTTAAGTTTTTCAAGTGTAATAATTTAGTCTTCTGTGATTTGTTTGTGTTTATTCTAAAATTGTAAAAAATAGTATATGAACATTTATGTTATTGTGGCTTATCAGATTTAGTTCACTGTAGAACCAACAATGGCACCCCACTCCAGTACTCTTGCCTGGAAAATCCCATGGACGGAGTAGCCTGGTGGGCTGCAGTCCATGGGGTCGCTAAGAGTCGGACACGACTGAGCAACTTCTCTTTCACTTTTCACTTTCATCCATTGGAGAAGGAAATGGCAACCCACTCCAGTGTTCTTGCCTGGAGAATCCCAGGGACGGGGGAGCCTGGTGGGCTGCCCTCTATGGGGTCGCACAGAGCCGGACACGACTGAAGCGAATTAGCAGCAGCAGCAGCAGAACCAACAATTACCCTTTGGTTTCCCCTTTTTTTTTTCTCTTTCTTTTTTTTAATATTGAATTAAAAAATTTTTTATTTTTAATTGAAGGATAATTGCTTTATAGTATTGCATTGGTTTCTACCAAACATCAAAATGAAGCAGCCATAGGTTTATCCATGTCCTCTCCCACTTGAACATCCCTCCCTCTTCCCTCCCCACCCCACCCCTCTAGGTTGTTACTGAGCCCCAGTTTGAGTTCCCTGAGTTTGCTTCATACAGCAAATTCTCAGTGGCTATCTATTTTACATTGGTTTCCTCTTTATGAGGTAAATAAAAGAACCCTTTTTAGTCAAAGGAGAATGTCTTTAGTGTCACATTAAAATTTTTATCGCTTTACCTGTTGTACAAAATCATGCCAGTTTAATTTGCTTTATATTTGGTCCATGCCAGGAATGATAATTGAAACTGTCATTTGAATTGATCTTTCCATCATCATGTGATTCATAAGGGACTATGGTTTTGAACAGTGATAGAGCAAAGCACCTAGACTTTAAAAAGTAATTCTCTTTGAGTGAGAAGTGGGACTGGAATGAGCAATTCAAACCCTATAATAGAAGGCCTTGAATACCATTGAATACCATGCTAGGAAGTGTGGACTTTGTAGGTCCTAGGAGGCTCTTGAGGGTTTTTAAGCAGTGCAAGGTATTTGGACTCAAGCTTTCTTGAAAGGAATTTCCCAAAGAGGGTGACCTGCCAGGGCGAGGTCCAGAGTCCCACTGGTTGTCCCAGTAGTGTCACCATGTCAGGGAGCTATGTGATTAGAGGGCCCCTCAGGGCATCCAAAGACCCTGCAAATGTCTCCATGAGAAAGCCAGCATTTGAACCCCTGAAGCTCATCCCTGGACCTAGGTAAAAAGCCCTGATCAACACCCTCATTCTCTTAGACTGCATATGAATTATTTATTTAGCATTTTGTGAAAACTGATTGATATTTGAATAGATTCCAGTTCCAGTTTTTTACTATAACAAACATTTCCATGACAATTGTTTTATTTATTTTCTTTGCATCCTTGCTGGTTTTTTTTTCCCTTGGGAGAAATTTATAGTTGCAGAACTGCTGGATAAACCATGTGCATTCCTTCCTTTCCTGCCTTCCTTTCTTTTTGTCTTTCTTTCTTCTTTCATTTTTAAATTAATAGGCTATTTCTTAGAGCGGTTTTACATCAGTAGAAAAGAAAGTATAGAGAGCTTCCATACTCATCTCTGTGCCCACACAGCTTCTCCTATTACTGTCTTACATTGGTGTGGTACCTTTGTGGTTACAATAAATGAAAGAATATTGATACATTATTATTAACGGAAATCCACAGCTTTTATCAACATCATTACTCTTTATATTGTACAGATCTATGGGTTTTGACAAATATATGGTGTCTTTTTTTTGCCATTAGAGCATCATAGAGAATAGTTCCACTGCCCTAAAAATACCTTAGTTTATACCTAGTTATCCCTTTCTCCTTCCTCCAATGATGTGTAATTTTTAAGGCTTTCCAGATCTATAGTCAAATTACTGTACAAAATGTTTGTGTTCAAACACTAGCAGTGCATGAGAATCCCTATTTTGGCACATCATCAATAATATTGGTTATTGTTATTTTTGATTTTAGGGAAATTGATATCTCTCTTTTTTAGGACAAATACAAGTAAGATATCATTGTTAGGACTCTTGGCTACAATGATAGAGAATTTATACAAGCTGGCTTAAGCAAAATATGAGATTAATGAACATCATTCATCAGGATGTTGACCTCAGGATTGACCTGATTAAGGAACCCAGTTGATGTCTAAGAATGAGCTATCCTCATTGGTTTTCTACTGAACACAGTTTTTTCTAAGGAGGGGGATATAGTTGCAGGCAGCTGCTTACATCATTTCAGTCTAGGAGGTCTGGAGGAAAGAGAAATCTTTGTTCTTTTTTATTTAGTTTTACATTAAGCAGAGCTTATTTGATCTCCTTTATGAAAATCGAACTTAAGTTGATTAAAGCAAAACATGTGAATATGTTGGTTCATGTAACTGAAAAGTCTAGAAAAGAGTGTTGCTTTCAGGAACAACAAGATCCACGGGCTCATACAATGCTATCAGGACTTAATTGGTTACCTTTCATCCCACTCGTGTTTTGGGCTTCATTCTCAATAAACTTTATCTGCCTGTTGACAAAATGGTTCCTGGCAGCTCCAGACTTAAATGACTCAGAAGTCTCATGAGTCTCAAAGAGGGTATACAGTTATTCCTTGGTATCCAAGGAGAATTAGTTCCAAGACTCTCTGCAGACTACAAAATTGAGGCTCCTCAAGTCCCTCATGTAAAATGGTGTAGTACTGGCATATAATTTCTATATTTAAACTCCCCTCTCCCAATTTAGAGAGTAAATCATCTCTAGATTACATGCAATATCTATTACAATGTAAATGCTATGTAAACAGTTGTCTGCATGCAGGAAATTTAAGTTTTGCTTTTTGGAACATCTTGGAATTTTTTTTCCCCAAATATATTTAATTCAGTTGGTTGAATCCTTGGGTGTCAAACTCAATTACTGATGACCAGCTGTGCCTCAGTTTTTTGTTTTTTTTTTTAAATTTATTTTTTTTTATTATTTTTAAACTTTACATAATTGTATTAGTTTCGCCAAATATCAAAATGAATCCATAACAGGTATACATGTGTTCCCCATCCTGAACCCTCCTCCCGCCTTCCTCCCCATACCATCCCTCTGGGTCGTCCCAGTGCACTAGCCCCAAGCATCCAGTATCGTGCATCGAACCTGGACTGGCATCTCGTTTCATACATGATATTTTACATGTTTCAATGCCATTCTCCCAAATCTTCCCACCCTCTCCCTCTCCCACAGAGTCCATAAGACTGTTCTATACATGTGCCTCAGTTTTGACGTTTGCAGCAAAGGTTCTAAGGAAGACTTTGGTTGACCTGACTTGGATATTGCATTTTATGCCTAAGCCAATCATGGTGGCAGGGAGGATGAGAAAACTCTGATTAGTTAGGACTGGGTCAGGTACCACCCAGGCACAAAGATGGAGGGAGATGTTAGCCCCAGCAACAAAACCAGAACGACTCACAGGAGAGGTGAAGGGTTTGTAAAAGAGAAACAGGGGAGGGGGGCTGAATGATGCACCAACAAAAGGAACAGATGTCTATTATAGGTGTCATCAGCCCTCCCAGAACCACAGAGTTGGAATCTGGGACAAAGATGTTTTATATCAAAAAGAGGGGAGAAGGATCACAGCACTGTTAATCAGCTATACCTCAATACAAAACAAAAAGGTTTTAAAAAATTAAATATACGTGGAAACAAAATAAGCAAAAAAAAAAAGTAGAAGGGGAGAAGGAATACTGCATAGATTAAAAAGTGAAAAATATCCACCAATCATCGTTTTAAATTTGTATTCGCTAATAAACATCAGCTCATATACTTGTTGGCCATTTGTATTTGTTTTTTAAATGAGCTTTCTGTCTATTTTGCTGTGAGGGCAGCACTTTTATCTTATTGATTGGCAAGAATTCCTGACATACTGGTGTTAAACCTTCTCAGTTGTACATGCTGTGAATCTTTTCCCCAGTTCATCATTTATTTCTTAATTCTGGTATGTACCTTTTTTTAAAAAATTATGTGTTTTATATTAGGCTGCTCTGGGTCTTTGTTGCTGTGCACGGGCTTCCCCTGGGGTGCGGGCTTCCTGTGGCGGCTTCTCTTATTGTGGGGCATGGGCTCTGGAGCAGGGGCTCAGAAGTTGTGGCTCATCGGCTGCTTAGTTGCTCCGAAGCATGTGAAATCTTCCTGGACCAGAGACTGAACCTTCGGCCCCTGCATTGGCAGGTGGATTCTCAACCCCTGGACCACCACAGAAGTCCCTGTCATGTATATTTTTACACAAGAAAACAATTAAAATTGCATTTGAATCCATGCAATTTGCTGTGCTTGTTACTAATCCTAATTCTCGCACTAAACAGTTCTGTGTCTTACTCTGATTTAGCTTCTGTTGCCCAGTTTCCTCATCTGCAAAATGAGCAATAACTTTTCTTCCTTTACCTCTAACATTGTATGACTATCAAATAGCATTAATTTATTTCAAAGTATAGATCTCAAGATAGTGGATACAAAATATTAGAGAACAATGCTCTGAGTCAATGCTGCCAGAGGATATTTAATGGTATCCCATAACAAGTGTCCAGTAGAAAGTACAGCTTGAAGTTATTCCTCTTGCCTAATAGAGCAGAATAAACTCTCTCCCTTTTTCTGAGCCAGCCAGGACATGGAGCAGGCAGAGGGAAATGCTTTCAGCTACAGAGAACACAGATGTCAGAGCCTGCAAATTAGAGAGCTCCAGGGCTATAGGGCTAAGCTGAACAGACCAAAGCCAGCCCCAGCTTGAACAAGAAAGCAGGCAGCCAGTCTTTCCTGATGTAACTGTGGGGACAGCTTCTCTTGGTGGTAAAGACTTGGCACTTAAAATCAACATTGAACAGTTCCAGACATACAGATTGAGAATTCTCTGCAAGTAGAATTAGGATTCTGACACAAGATACATCCTCACGCGTCTGCTCTATGACTAGAGTAGTTTGATACATGAAGAAGAGCAGCAGAGTCTTGGAAAACAGAATCAAGACTGGATAAGAATCTATGCCTTTGATCACAATGACCAAGGGTTTTCATAAATTCCTGAATGAGGAAGAACTGGAAATTATTTTCAGATTCCTCCTCTAGGTACTTTTGGTAGTTGATCACAGATCTTTATTTTTTAATGTATTTTAAAAATTAATTAGTTAATGTATTTGACTGCATTGAGGCTTAATTGCATCATGTGGGATCTTTCGCTGGAACACACAGGCTTAGTTTCTCTGTAGCATGTGGGATCTTACTTCCTGGACTAGGGATTAAACCTGCGTCCCCTGCATTGCAAGGTGGATTCTTAGTCACTGGAGCACCAGGGAAGTCCCAGTTTTTATATTAATGTATAGTGAAATGTTGGAGAAGGAAATGGCAACCCACTCCAGTATTCTTGCCTGGGAAATCCCATGGACAGAGGAGCCTGGCAGGCTACAGTTCACAGCATTGCAAAAGAGTCAGGCATGACTTAGCGACTAAACAACAACAAATAGTGAAATGCAGATATCTCAAAAGTTGAGCTTAATCATGCTTTGTAAGTTCTTTTGTCATCTTTGTATAGAACTTTCCCATGTATTGTCATAGACAGTTTTCTGAAGTGGTTAGGCTCTGGGGCCTGAGTGGCCAACCAGATAAGCATTTTGGTTTCCTGTGCAGACCACTGTTTTGGGCTTATTTTAGTTTGATTGTGCTTCACTTTATGAAAATCACTTTGAAAAGGAAAAAGTATTACATAAACGTCATTTATCACAATCCCTTAGATCTATGATTCACAACCCTGGCTAAATATTAGAACTGCCTGAGGGGTTTTAAAGACAATGCTGAAGTCTGCCCTAACCCACATTAATTAAATTAAAATCTCTGGAGGTAGTAAAAAATGTTCCCCAAGTGATAATAACCTGCAGCTTGGTTAAAAGGGCTGATAGAGCCTTGCACAAAATGTGAGCTCTGAAAGTCAGAGATCTTTAGGGAAAATTTGCTTACACAGTGTAACATGCCAAACGGAGGCACAGAGAATAATTCAAGCATTCCCTTCCAAAACCACACAATTCTTTACATATTATCTAGTTGTTTCTGGAAGAATTTTATAGTATTTAGGTATTTTTGAATGTTATTTTTTAAAATTTAGATATTCCACAGATGTTGAGATGACCTCAATTGGCAATGGGGGTGAAGAGAGGGCATTTTATAAATGGGGGGAGTTGATATGAAAATTGGATATATCCAATGGTGATTTTATACTTTTTTCTTCTTTTCCCCAAGTTTCTGTTAAATTTATAATAATGCTCCTTTCCCCTCTCCCTCTCTCGGTTGTACTTACCTGGCAAAACTCCAACTCTAGACATATTTCTCTGAGCCTGCACCAGTATATGTGAGAGCTTAAGTTTTGACTCCCTCAGAAGCAGACATTGAAACAAGGATTTGGGTTAAAGGAGTTAATTTGGGGAGTATAGATTATACTGGCTGAGAAATGGGAAGTGAAGGGAGAGAACACATCCAGCACAGGATGTACTATTAAGCCAGCCACCTAAGTAGTTTCCATGGGGAAACAGTGCAAAACACACACCTCAGAACTGTCCTACTTTGGCTTTTATTCACCATTTCCTGAGAATCATTATTTGAAGCACTTTAGGCCTGTTGTGAGCCCAGCAGCAAAGATGGCTTTTGACAGTTCTGGAGTAAAGAATTCTTAAGCACAGGGCTAGAGACTTTGTTAGAAGTGGGCTAAGGCTCACTGGAAGTCCAAAGGGTAGGATGGCATTGTTGGGGGCCAGGGAACCACACAACTGAGGAGATTGGCATCAACATAAGTTTGTGACATTTTCAATCTCAGATAAACATTTTGTGTAGCTGGTAATCCCATAATACTTTTGTCATAAACTCATGTAAAGTGAGTGAAGTGAAAATTGCTCAGTCATGTCCGACTCTTTGTGACCCCATGGACTACACAGTCCATGGAATTCTCCAGGCCAGAATACTGGAGTGGGTAGCCTATCCCTTCTCCAGCAGATCTTCCGGACCCAGGAATCAAACCAGGGTGTCCTGCATTGCAGGCGGATTCTTTACCAACTGAGCTATCAGGTAGGCTCATACTCCCACTTAAAAAAGAATCCATGTCTGATAACTGCTATTATCTCGGTTACTTGTGGGTCTGTTTTTATTGCCTAGTTTTCTCTTACTTTTCTGTCTTTTAGTCCTATTTCCTGGTGATGAAATAAAATTTGTATTTTAAGGCAGGACAAGAAAGTTTAGACATGAAATTCTCTGTCTGTGTGGGCCTCCTCCCCCTCTCTCTAATGTGCAATGTGCATCTGAATTACACATTAACCAGACCTCCTCAAAGATGAGAGTGCCTGCCCGACCATAAAGATTCATTTATTTTCCCTTTCTTCGGACACTAGCAATGTCACTTCTTAAAAGATTAGTATTTTTCCCGAAGTCTGTGGGAGTCAGGTGGCTTTCTGTTCTCTTTGTTCATATTTATCTGGACTATTTATCTTTGGTGAACTTTATGTAAAATGTCAGTATGCCATTTTGATGTTCTATCCTTTGTCTCAAAAATGTGGATGACTGTACCTTCAACTTTAATAGGTAGAATAGTTCTCAGAACTTCTGAGAGTCTGTCCCCTGGGTTATAATCCTCAGTTTGGCTTGAATAAAATTCTCTTTTTTATTCTCAACTTGATGGTTAATCAAATTTTCAACAAGACTGGTATTATTTTAAATTCCAACATCTATCTATCTGGATCTATCTCTCCCTGTTTCTCTGGTCTGGTTGATGCTGTCTTCCCCGAAAAGGATTAAACCTTCTTTTTGTCAGCAATTAGAGTGGGGCCAGATCATATTGATGCTCTCCAGGATTGAGGTAATTTTAGGCTCTTACAGGCTTTGTGAGAGTTGGTCTATTTTTATTTGTCCTTTGTCTTGAGGAGTGTTCACAGAAAGCTGGAGCACTATCAAGGCCCTTCTTCCTTGATAAACTATAATAATAAACTGTAATTTTTCTCTACCCAGTACCATGAAATTTCTGAAAGCTCTGTGCATCTTTAGTTTTTGGTTTCTTGCCATCTCACCATTGCACAGCCTGAGACCTGGTAAACATCCTAAGGGCAAAAGCCACATCAAATGTAGGGCTCACTTCTCAAATGCTGGTTGCCTACCTGACTGTATGGGTCTTGACTAGACTGCTGTTCCATGGTTCTATGGACATGGAACCATGGACTTGGAACCATGGATATGGACACTGAACCATGTCCTCCTACCTGTTCCATGGTTCCTCCTTTACACCTTGAGCTGTAGAAGAACTTTCCTGCTCTTCTTCAGGCCTTTCTCACCAATAGTTGTGCTAATTTGTTGAGTCTGTGGGAGGATGTGACTCCAGGTCTTCCTGTTCTACTTGGCCTCTCCCCCTCCACATTAAAAAAAATTAAATTGTGTGCATTTTTTAGACATAATGCTATTGCACACTTACTAGAATACTGAATAGTGTCAACATAATTTCTATATACTAAAATGTGTGCGACTCATTTTATCATGCTATCCACCTTATAGCAGAAGTCTGGAGCCCACACTACCTCTGAGGTATGCCTGTAGTCTTCAGAGAAAGTGAGAGAAGACTTTTGTTTCAGGTGAGCTTGTATCAGACCAAATACCAGCTGAGGACAACTACCAAAACTGGATAAAAGCCAAACCAAACCAAAGATCCAGATATTTGAAGAATGGGACAGGAACTAGAGCATCCAGGACTTTATATGACAAGATCTTGGGAAAGAATGGAAATGCACTGAAGTGAGCTGAACAGTTTACTGTGATGTTTCACACTTGGGGATGTTTTTCGACTTGCAGCACGGAACACAGCCAACCACGTTTCCCTGGCTTCCCACTGTACTTGGAACAGAGATGAGCCTCTTCACCACGGCTTACATAGCCTGGTGAACATTGTTTCTACTTGCCTGAACTGACGGCCCTATTAAAGGCCACGTTCCCCTTTTTAAAAATGCTTCAGCCATGCTAACCTTCTTTCAATTCTTCCTACGTGGAAAACTCAGGCCTTCTCCATCCTATTCCCTCTGCCTGGGTTAAATTCTCCCACTTTCTTCCTGGCTGTTTCCTTAGACACTTTTCAGGTATCACTTCCTCAGAGAATTTCCCTGACAATCTCTCCATGCTCCGTGCAACCTCATCTCTAAGTTAGAGGCCACCTTCTCCCCAGCACCCACACATAGCACCCAGTAAGCTCTTGAGAGGTTTACTGAATGAGTGAATGAAAGACTGCTGGAAGGTAGTGTGGCATAGTGGAAGCAACTCTGAAGTTCACCTCATAAGGCCAGATTCTAGATAGGGTCTCTTCCTGGGTAATCTTGGGCAATCTCTTCGGTGTTCTGAGGCTATTGCCTTGCCTCTCAAATAGAGATGGCACCTTGCCTATGGCACTCACAGAATCCTGTAAACATCAGATTGGAGTTGATATGTAGAAATATCTTAATAATGTAAAAAGCTATGCAAATGTGAGTTAGTATACTATTCACTGATTCAGAAGGAAATCACATATATTCAGTGAGCAAAATATGTTTTAAATTATTGACACTTTACTATGTTCATCATCATTATCAACCTTTTTAAGATAAAGTTTTATAAATGGCAATGAAAAGTAAATAATTCTAGATGAAAATTTTTTATATTGCAAAACAATCACCATCTTATTTATGAAGATATCTCTGAAGCATGTGATTTTTAAAAAGGCTAATTTTTAAAGGATGCAGTTGATGAATATAGTGTCAGCCATAACACTGGGCTGGATGAAGTAGGAGTTCAACCAGCATTTACTGAATGAATTTTATTGTAATTTTTGCTTTTCCTGTGCCATCCATGGGGCTTCCTGGGTGGCACTAGTGGTAAAAAACCTGCCTGCAAATGCAGGAGAAATAAGAGACACAGGTTTGATCCCTGGGTAGGGAAGATACCCTGGAGGAGGAAATGTCAACCCACTCGAGTACTCTTGCTTAGAGAAAGTCAAGATACTTTCATATTAGTGAACTGTTCAGTGAAGATCCCTAACAAAAGTTAAAATGCTTATTTAAGGATTTAGTGCACACCTCAAATGATTCTAGAAGTACGACACTGAAATAAGAGAGAACTTAGGTGGTAATAACAGCACTCCTATTAGTACCATCCCCTGTAAGCACTCCATCTCTTCAAGAGATGGGAACGCCAGACCACCATACCTGCCTCCTGAGAAATCCGAACGCAGGTCAAGAAGCAACAGTTAGAACTGGACATGGAACAACAGACTGATTCCAAATTGGGAAAGGAGAATGTCAAGGCTGTATATTGTCACCCTGCTTATTTAGCTTATATACAAAGTACATCATGAGAAATGCTGGACTGGATGAAGCACAAGCTGGAATCAAGATTGCCGAGAGAAATATCAATAACCTCAGCTATGCAGATGACACCACCTTTACGGCAGAAAGTGAAGAAGAACTAAATAGCCTCTTGATGAAAGTGAAAGAGGAGAGTGAAAAAGTTGGCTTAAAACTCAAGATTCAGAAAACTAGGATCATGGATGGCATCAGGTCCCATCACTTCATGGCAAATAGATGGGGAAACAATGGAAACAGTGAGAGACTTTATTTTGGGGGGCTCCAAAATCACTGCAGATGGTGACTGCAGCCAAGAAATTAAGACACTTGCTCCTTGGAAGAAAAGCTATGACCAACTCAGGCAGCATATTAAAAAGCAGAGATATTATTTTGCCAGCAAAGGTCCATCTAGTGAAAGATATGGTTTTTTCAGTAGTTATGTATGGTTG
>NW_011494738.1:2251698-2252902 GCF_000754665.1 Bison bison bison | reverse complement strand
ATTAAAAAAGACCTTGATGCTGGGAAACATTGAAGGCAGGAGGAGAAGGGGACAACAGAAGATGAGATGGTTGGATGGCATCACTGACTCGATGGACATGAGTTTGAGTAAGCCTCAGGAGTTGGTGATGGACAGGGAAGCCTGGCATGCTGCAGTCCATGGAGTCACATGGAGTCACATGGACACCTGAGCGACTGAGCAGAACTGAACAGCACTCTGGGAAGACTGGAATAGTAATCATATCCACCTGACCTGCATTGCCTTGGATAGTTGGTAGGGGGCAGCAACAGACCAGAAATTATGGTTAGTTTAACAAATCAGGGCATTGGAAGTGTTCTTTTTAATGTTATCATTTTGTTATTTTTTTCAGACTAAAACAGAATAGCTGCAAAGCAACTAGACAATAAAAATAAATAAGCAGGATGAAACTAGTTTATAGACTCTAAGTTACCTAGCCTTTATGCTATAATCTTTCAACAGCAATTTCTTTTTCAAAATTCTAGGCTTTATTACCATTCTTGGCTTGTTTTTGTTTTTTTTTTTTTTTTTGCTTACAATCTTTATTTATTCTCTTTGTAAGCACTGAAAATTTTAATGCTTCTTTATTGAGCAGGAGAGGGATGGCATATTTGAACTTGCATTCTGCTTAAACTTTGATCTACTCCTATTGTGAAGATTTTGCCCCTATACATCACATTTGGTAAAGTTCACTCCAGTATTCTTGCCTGAAAAATCCCAAGGACAGAGGAGGCTGATGGGCTCAGTCCATGGGGTCACAAAAGAGTCAGACACAACCTAGCGACTAAACAGCAACAGTTAAGTAGCTTATGGGATCATTGCGAGGACTACTGAAAGAATCTTTGAATCAGTGGTTCTCAACCTTAGCTTTGTGCCCCAAGCGTCTGGATTGTTTTTAGGAATGTAGATTCTGGAATCCATGGCAGACATATTGAATGAAAACCTCAGGAAGTGAAGTCACTCAGCCGTGTCCGACTCTTTGTGACCCCATGGACTGTAGCCTACCAGGCTCCTCTGTCCATGGGATTTTCCAGGCAAGAGTACTGGAGTTGGTTGCCATTTCCTTCTCCAGGAGATTTTCCCGACCTGCGGATGAAAACCTCAGGGCATGTGTAGAATTACTGAGGTCCCCTGGTGATTCTAATGTGTAACCAGGGTTGAGAACCACTTTGAGTCTGATGGTTTA
>NW_011494738.1:2215739-2251598 GCF_000754665.1 Bison bison bison | reverse complement strand
AAACACCAATACAGTATACTAACGCATATATATGGAATTTAGAAAGATGATAACAATAACCCTGTGTACGAGACAGCAAAAGAGACACTGATGTATGGAACAGTCTTATGGACTCTGTGGGAGAGGGAGAGGGTGGGAAGATTTGGGAGAATGGCATTGAAACATGTAAAATATCATGTATGAAACGAGATGCCAGTCCAGGTTCAATGCATGATACTGGATGCTTGGGGCTAGTGCACTGGGATGACCCAGAGGGATGGTATGGGGAGGGAGGAGGGAGGAGGGTTCAGGATGGGGAGCACATGTATACCTGTGATGGATTCATTTTGATATTTGGCAAAACTAATACAATTATGTAAAGTTTAAAAATAAAAAAAAAAAAAAAGAAACCACGTACTGAATTGAGAAACTGAGGGCTCTAAAACTGTCTTTCCTGCCACCGTTAGGAAGCTGCCACGTTCTGCCACACCCAAGAAACTGCTACTCCAGAACTTGGTACGTGATACTAACCAGTCAAATGGATATCCTGCACTCTCAGTGCCAAGAGGCTGCAGTCATGGTGACCTCAGTTAATGACACAAAAAAACTAAACTCCTCCATTGTGCTTATCACAGAACCAGCAGCAGAGGGCCTCAGTCTCGCTCACACCCACCTCCATATCTAGCATGGTCTGATCCTCTATCACAGAAAGTACCTTATTGCAAGGATGTAACTTTAAACTGTCCAACTTTAGAGAATAAGAAAGCAAGCTAGAGATTGGGATGGATGCTGTATATACATCCTGTGATCTAGCAAAAGCATCATGAAATAGATGATTTGTTTTAAATACTGGAGAAGCCTTGATGTCACACTAGATCAGATCTGAGAGTAAATGTAATTTATACCTCTCAGGGAATAAACTTCCATGTGTGCATTTGTGTGTGTGTGTGTGTGTACTTTAAGAAGGAATCTGAAGGGAAACGTACATGCGTGCGTGCGTGCGTGCGTGCGTGTGTATGTGCACGCGGACCCACATACGCGCACATTCTAAAGAGGAATCTTAAGGGCTGTCTTCCCCAGATAGGCTTCTTGCTTCCATAGGAAAACCTGAGTTTGGCTCAAGTCTGTAAGTCTGTGCCTGGGAGATATTAGGAGGGGAAGGGTCTGTGTTGCCTAATTTTTTCAATTAGTGTCTTTTCCTTTCTTCTCTTCCTTGTCTTTGGCGCTATAGCAGAACCTAGGCACATTCTGTTTAAAACTTGCCTTTGCTATTTGTTGCCTTTGCAATGTGTCCAAGCAGCAGTATCTCTGATTAGTCCCCTCTTGAGCTAATCTTAACTTTATCCTTCTGTTACTTGAGACCTCTAGATGCATATTTCATGTTTTCTAAAGTACACAGTGCTAAGCAAAATGATACTTTTCTATAGTTTCCTCACTTCTCCAATATGTTTTGCATTTTATATAACTTCTTCTTCTAGAAATAAATGGTTTCTGTAATACATTCTTTTCATTAATCGAGGTATGATTATATATTTAATTATTTATTTGTGCTTCTTTATCCAGTTAAGAAGGGCTTCCCTGATGGCTCAGTTGATAAAGAATCTGCCTGCAATGTGGGAGATATGGGTTTAATCCCTGGGTCATGAAAATCCCCTGAAGTAGGAAATGGCAACCCACTCTAGTATTCTTGCCTGGAGAATTCCATGGACAGAGGAGCCTGGTGGGCTACAGTCCATGGGGTCACAAAGAGTAAGAGGTGACTGAGTGACTAACACATCTAGTTAAGATCTGCTTTAATGCTTTGAAAATCAACTGTTTAATCCTTAGTGTGAGCATGACTTACATGCTCATCAAAAATTTAAATCATGTCCCATACACTGAAATACTTAAAAATATTTTTAAATCAATCATGCTATTCATGCACTACAGTGAGAAATTATTTTGAAATGTTAATTATGTATATAACAAGATACTAAAATGAACTTTTGAAGAGTTAACTTTTTATTTTAGGACAGTTTTAAATTTCTAAAAGCATTATGAAGCTAGCACAGAGAGTTCCCCTAATCACCTACACACAGTTTCCCATTATTAATGTCATACATTAGGGTGGTACATTTTTTTGTCACAGTTAATGAAGCAATATTGATGCCTTACTATTAACTAAAGTTCATCCGTTATTCAGCTTTACTCAGTTTTTACCTAAAGTCCATTCTTCTGTTTCAGAACCCCATCCAGAATACACATTTAGTCATCATGTCTCCTGAGACTCCTGTTATTGTTTCTCAGGACATCTTTGTTTTTCTTGATCTTGACAGTTTTGAAGATTACTTGTCACATATTTTGCAGAATGAAAATGGATCCTTACCTTTTAAATTTTATTTTAAAACTTTACATAAAAATTTCAAACATAAAAAAATTAGAGAATAGTATAGTAAATCCCCATGTACCCCTGACACAACTTCAGTAACTAGTACCAATTTACTAAGCTCATTCTATCTACTCTATCCTACGCCCAACCCTGAGGGTTTTAAAGCAAGTCCCAAATACAGTTTCATAGATACCTCTAACACTTACATACCTCTAACAGGGCTGTTACAAAAAATATACCCACAACAATGTTAAAAATAATTCTGTAATATTTAACAGTCAGCTTGTGCTCAAAT
Source organism: Bison bison bison (assembly GCF_000754665.1). Classification (NCBI taxonomy): domain Eukaryota; kingdom Metazoa; phylum Chordata; class Mammalia; order Artiodactyla; family Bovidae; genus Bison; species Bison bison. The sequence goes on along the minus strand of NW_011494738.1, from coordinate 2,248,956 downwards.
TTCACCCAATGGTCTCACAAATGTCTTAAACTTATAAATTCAATGAGGATCCAAAGTTTATATTGAATTCTGTTGATCTGAAAAAGAGGATTTTTGTCTCAGTTTTATCTGAGACCTGAGACTTAAAACAATAGTTACACCCACTTTGAAAGTGAAAGTGAAGTCGCGTCCAACTCTTTACCAGGCTCCTCTGTCCATGGGATTTTTCCAGGCAAGAGTACTGGAATAGATTGCCATTTCCTTCTCCAGGGGATCTTCCTGACCCAGGGATCAAACCTGGGTCTCCCACATTGTAGACAGACGCTTAACCGTCTGAGCCACCAGGGAAATCCCACTTTATGAGGTGCTAAACCACCTCTGTTGTCCAAAAGGAGTGTTTAAAACTGATTTTAAGGTCCTGAGCCCAGCACCCTTCTCAGGCTCAAGAGGATTTTTTTGAGAAAAGTTTCAGGGAAGCTATGGTTTTTCCCTCTTTGCCCCTCTCGCACCATGGGAGAGAGAAATGGGGTGTTTTCCCTTCACTGCATGCCTAGGGAGAGGGTCTTTAAAAGAACCACTTTGAGAGCCTGGCCTTTACTCCTTGAAGCTAGAATGGACTGGCCAGACTTATGGAAAGTAAAGAGGCTGACTATGACCTGAATAATGCCTACCAAGTGAAGCAAAAAGAGATGGTTGAATTCAGAGCAAACTGTGACTTCTATCAATAGTAGGACAGAGATATCAGTTCAGTTCAGATGTTCAGTTGTGTCCAACTCTTTGCAAGCCCAATGACGGTAGCATGCCAGGCTTCCCTGTCCATCACCAACTCCTGGAGCTTACTGAAGCTCATATTCATTGAGTCGGTGATGCCATCCAACCATCTCATCCTCTGTCATCCCCTTCCCCTCCTACCTTCAATCTTTCCTGATATCAGGGTCTTTTCCAGTGAGTCAGTTCTTTGCATCAGGGGGCCAAAGTATTGGAGTTTCAGCTTCAGCATCAGTCCTTCCAATGAATATTCAAGACTGATTTCCTTTAGGATGGACTGGTTGGATCTCCTTGCAGTCCAAGGAACTCTCAAGAGTCTTCTCCAACACCACGGTTCAAAAGCATCAATTCTTCAGTGCTCAGCTTTCTCTATAGTCCAACTCTCACAGTAGGGCAGAGATATGAGTCCTCATAATTAGATATGATGGGAAGGAAGGTTCTGGTCTTGTGATCATTTTTAAAGAAATCCCTCCCATGCAGCCTTCTACCTGGGGGCTAGTCTATCTCATAGGAAAGAGGATGGAGGTGCAGCATTCAATACAGAGCTAGGATGGGGTGTGAGTGAATAACTAAAGTGCAGGCACTTGTCTATCAAGGGAACAAAACTCAGGAATTTCTCATGAAGAAAAGCTCTACCAGAGTCCCCCTACCAGAAAGGAGCTGCAAAAGAATTGATCAGTTTTGAATATTTACCATTCGTGGGGAACCCCAAGTATCAACACATACCTGTTCCTTCCAGTTCTCTCCAGTTCTCATCTAGGAAGAAGTAAGGCGAGGGGAGGAATCAACCATGCCTGAGTCTCCTATCCCTGCATAAGCAGTCCCAACCTGGGAGCAGAAAGCAGCTTTAAGGCAAAATGAACTCCTGAGTTTTGCATATCAAGTTGGACTATGATAAAAATGATCAAGTGATAAAGACCATCACCAAGAAAAAGAAATGCAAAAAGGCATTTAGTTGTCTGAGGAGGCCTTGCAAATAGCTGTGAAAAGAAGAGAAGCTAAAAGCAAAGGAGAAAAGGAAAGATAAACTCATCTGAATGCAGAGTTCTAAAGAATAGCAAGGAGAGATAAGAAAGCCTTCCTTAGTGATCAAGGCAAAGAAATAGAGGAAAACAATAGAATAGTAAAGACTAGAGATCTCTTCAAGAAAATTAGAGATACCAAGGGAACATTTCATGCAAAGATGGGTTCCGCAAGGGAATCCTTCAAGAAGTTGAAGTTGAATGGTTCTATGAAGACCTACAAGACCTTTTAGAACTAACACACCAAAAAGATGTCCTTTTCATTATAGGGGACTGGAATGCAAAAGTAGGAAGTCAAGAAATACCTGGAGTAACAGGCAAATTTGGCCTTGGAGTACAGAATGAAGCAGGGCAAAGGCTAATAGAGTTTTGCCAAGAGAACACATTGGTCAGAGCAAACACCTCTTCTAACAACACAAGAGACTCTACACATGGACATCACCAGATGGCCAACATTGAAATCAGATTGATTATATTCTTTGCAGCCAAAGATGAAGAAGCTCTATACAGGCAGCAAAAACAAGACCAGGAGCTGACTGTGGCTCAGATCATGAACTCCTTATTGCCAAATTCAGACTTAAACAAAGTAGGGGAAACCACTAGGAAACCATACCATTCAGGTATGACCTAAATCAAATCCCTAACGATATACAGTGGAAGTGACAAATAGATTCAAGGGATTAGATCTGATAGACAGAGTGCCTGAAGAACGAAGGATGGAGGTTCATGACACAGTACAGGAAGCAGGGATCAAGACCATCCCCAGGAAAAAGAAATGAAAAAGGCAAAATGGTTGTCTGAGGAGGCCTTACAATAGCTGAGAAAAGAAGAGAAATGAAAGGCAAAGGAGAAAAGGAAAGATATACCCATCTGAATGCAGAGTTCCAAAGAAAAGCAAGGAGAGACAAGAAAGCCTTCCTCAGTGATCAGTGCTAAAAAATAGAGGAAAACAGTAGAATGAGAAAGACTAGAGATCTCTTCAAGAAAATTGGAGATACTAAGGGAACAGTTCATGCAAAGATGGGCACAATAAAGGACAGAAATGGTATGAACCTAACAGAAGCAGAAGATATTAAGAAGAGGTGGCAAGAATACACAGAAGAACTATATAAAAAGATCTTCATGACCCAGATAATTATGATGGTGTGATCACTCACCTAGAACCACACATCCTGGAATGCAAGGTCAAGTGGGCTTTAGGAAGCACCACTATGAACAAAGCTAGTGGAGATGATGGAATTCCAGTTGACCTGTTTCCAATCTTAAAAGATGGCACTGTGAAAGTGCTACACTCAATATGCCAGCAAATTTGGAAAACTCAGCAGTGGCCACAGGACTGGAAAAGGTCAGTTTTCATTCCAATCCCAAAGAAAGGCAATGCCAAAGAATGCTCAAACTACCACACAATTGCATTCATCTCACACGGTAGCAAAGTAATGCTCAAAATTCTCCAAGCCAGACTTCAACAGTACATGAACCGTGAACTTCCAGATGTTCAAGCTGGATTTAGAAAAGGCAGAGGAACCAGAGGTCACATTGCCAACCTGCGCTGGATCATCGAAAAAGCAAGAGAGTCCAGAAAAACATCTACTGCTTTTTGACTATGCCAAAGCTGTTGACTGTGGGATCACAACAAACTGTGGAAAATTCTTCAAGAGATGGGAATGCCAGACTACCTGACCTGCCTCCTGAGAAATCTTGCTGCAGGTCAAGAAGCAACAGTTAGAACTGGACATGGAACACTAGACTGGTTTCAAATAGGAAAAGGAGTACGTTAAGGCTGTATATTGTTGCCCTGCTTATTTAACTTAGATGCAGAGTACATCATGAGAAACTCTGGGCTGGAAGAAGCACAAGCTGGAATCAAGACTGCGGAGAGAAATATCAGTAACCTCAGCTATGCAGATGACACCACCCTTATGGTAGAAAGCGAAGAAGAACTAAATAGCCTCTTGATGAAAGTGAAAGAAGAGAGTGAAAAAGTTGGCTTAAAGCTCAAAATTCAGAAAACTAAGATCATGGCATCTGGTCCCATCACTTCATGGCAAATAGTTGGGGAAACAATGGAAACAGTGAGAGACTTTATTTTTGGGGGCTCCAGAATCACTGCAGATGGTGACTGCAGCCATGAAATTAAAGGGTGCTTGCTCCTTGGAAGAAAAGTTATGAACCTAGACAGCATATTAAAAAGCAGAGACATTACTTTGTCAACAAAGGTTTGTCTAGTCAAAGCTTTGGTTTTTCCAGTAGTCATGTATGGATGTGAGAGTTGGACTATAAAGCTGAGCACTGAAGAATTGATGCCTTTGAACTGTGGTGTTGAAGAAGACTCTTGAGAGTCCCTTGGACTGCAAGAAGATCCAACTATTCCATCCTAAAGGAAATCAGTCTTGAATATTTATTGGAAAGACTGATGCTGAAGCTGAAACTCCAATACTTTGGCCATCTGATGCGAAGAAGTCATTTGAAAAGACCCTGATGCTGGGAATGATTGAAGGAAGGAGGAGAAGGGGATGACAGAGGATGAGATAGTTTGATGGTATCACTGACTCAATGGACATGAGTCTGAGTAAACTCCGGGAGTTGTGATGGACAGGGAAGCCTGGCGTGCTACAGTCCGTGGGATCACAAGAGTCAGACACAACTGAGAGACTGAACTGAACTGATTCAACTGCAGCAGTTAATTGCTTGTATCCTGTTAGATCCTGCTCTTTCAGTGCTCAGTTCAGTTCAGTTCAGTTACTCAGTCATGTCCGACTCTTTGTGTCCCCTTGGACCACAGCACACCAGGCCTCCCTGTCCATTACCAACTCCCAGAGTTTACTCAAATTCATGTCCATTGAGTTGATGATGCCATCCAGCCATCTCATCCTCTGTCATCCCCTTCTCCTCTCACCTTCAATCTTTCCCAGCATCAGGGTGTTTTCAAATGAGTCAGTTCTTCACATCAGGTGGCCAAAGTATTGGAGTTTCAGCTTCAGCATCAGTCCTTCCAATGAATATTCAGGACTGATTTCCTTTAGAATGGACTGGTTGGATCTCCTTGTAGTCCAAGGGACTTTCAAGAGTCTCTCCAACACCACAGTTCAAAAGCATCAATTCTTTGGTACTCAGCTTTCTTCATAGTCCAACTCTCACATCCATACATGACTACTGGAAAATTACAAAAACATTTCAGACTCCTCTGTCCTCCACTCTCTCCAGGAGTTTGCTCAAATTCATGTCCATTGAGTCAGTTAGTTTTATTTGGAATGCACTATAGAGATGTTGAACATACATCACTGAAAAGAATGCCCATGAGACCTATGTTGATTCTAGGGTCCGCATGGATAAAGTAATTTTCATCGTCCCTGATATCAGTTATATCTCAATACCAAATTTCTGAGAAATCACTCTAGGAATATCTCTCCACTGACTGTTCTGACAAATTATAGTCATTTACAGATGACACCTCCTCAGTTCAGTTGTCATTTGGACCCAGAGACTGTATTGTCTGTTCCTGTTTCACAGGTTCTGGGACCTAGTCATTTTTTACATGCATATCACACAGGCAGGATTTTCCTTTTCTGTGTATTACCTTAAACGTGAATCTACATCACACACAAAGGGTTCAAAAAGGGAATGCTATGACTAAGTTTTCAACTGAACTGAGAGTAACACAAAGCCTAGTTATTCCAAAGCTATTGCTGAGGTTACAAAATTAAAACTTTTTACCTAATTTAATCATGTATGTGAAGAGCTTGCTTACATTTGTTTGTATCAGAAGCCAAATAATCATATACTTACACAGTGTTGGCAATGATACGTTTCAGTTAGTACAGCCCTTTGAAAACTGATTTGGTAATGTGCATCAGGGAGAATATATGCTTGTACCTTCTGAATTGGTATTTTACATTTTACCCTAGATAATTTTTAAATATGGGGAAAAAAGCTGTGTGCAGGAATATTTCCTTCACAGTATTTTTTAGGTAGTGAAAAATTAGAGGCAGAGTATGTAACAACAGGCAAGTAGATGGTGATGCCTACTTAATAGAATCTCATGAAATTACTAAAATATTCATTGGAAAAACTATAATAGGGAAAAAGGAAGAATAAAAGTTAAATTTATACTATGATTTTTAACTACTTAAAACACAAATATAAGAGAATATACAAAAATGATAAAAGTTGTGTTAGGGTTATGGATTTTTTCCTTCTATTTTAAAAATTTTCTCTAATTATGCACAAATGTTTTATTGTTTAAAGTTAGCTTAAGCATTAGCAACATTTACTTAAAATTTTTATTCTTAGAATCACACATCATTGGCAATCCACGCTGAAATGGTACATAGTTTCTGTTTACTAATGTTCAGCTGTTGGCAGACACAGTCAATTTTTTAGCTAAGCAAATGTCAGTTGTTGCCATTGCACTTCTAAAATTACAATACAGCTACAAAATAATTGGCAGGGAAGGGTACTTTGGGGTAAACATGGAGAAAAGTAAAAGATTAAGGAAAATGTCCACCTTTCTAGTCAGTGACAAGATCAGTGATAGGAATAGGACCCAGTTTGAGATCTTACTTCTTAGAATGCAAAGTACTAGTGGTCAAGATAGCAAATAATTAGGATGAAATATGGTAAGTACTTGTACAGGCTACTGAACGGGCTAGGGGAAGATTTGGGAACTAGAGTAGGTAGTTTTTAATTCTATTTTATTCCCGATAAAATAGATCCAAGAGCAAAGGTTTTTTGTGTTTTTCAAAAGTCAGGGTGTGTTCAGAGAGCAGAATAATCCCAGTGTCTTTAAAATAGGCTACCTATAACCTGCAGGATTAAAGAATCAGCCTGCAAGGCAGTAGAGGCAGGGTCCATCCCTGAGTCGGGGAGATTGCCCTGGAGAAGGAAATGGCAACCCACTCCAGTATTCTTGCCCGGGAAATCCCATTGACTGAGGAGACTGGCGGGCTACAGTCCATGTGGTTGCAAGAGTCTGACATGACTTAGCGACTAAACAGCAATAAAACCTACAGGATGGGTCAGTTCAGTTCCGTTGCTCAGTCGTGTCTGACTCTTTGTGACCCCATGAATCGCAGCACGCCAGGCCTCCCTGTCCATCACCAACTCCTGGAGTTCACTCACACTCACGTCCATCGAGTCAGTGATGCCATCCAGCCATCTCATCCTCTGTCGTCCCCTTCTCCTCCTGCCCCCAATCCCTCCCAGCATCTGAGTCTTTTCCAATGAGGCAACTCTTTGCATGAGGTGGCCAAAGTACTGGAGTTTCAGCTTTAGCATCATTCCTTCCAAAGAAATCCCAGGGCTGATCTCCTTCAGAATGGACTGGTTGGATCTCCTTGCAGTCCAAGGGACTCTCAAGAGTCTTCTCCAACACCACAGTTCAAAAGCATCAATTCTTCGGCGCTCAGCTTTCTTCACGGTCCAACTCTCACATCCATATATGACCACTGGAAAAACCATAGCCTTGACTAGATGGACCTTTGTTGGCAAAGTAATGTCTCTGCTTTTCAATATGCTATCTAGGTTGGTCATAACTTTTCTTCCAAGGAGTAAGCGTCTTTTAATTTCATGGCTGCAGTCACCATCTGCAGTGATTTTGGAGCCCCCAAAAATAAAGTCTGCCAGTTTCCACTGTTTCCCCATCTATTTACAGGATGGGTAGAAGCAGGTAATAAGAGATTCAAAGTGAAAGTGAAGTTGCTCAGTCATGTCCGACTCTTTGCGACCTCATAGACACTAGGCTCCTCCGTCCATGAGATTGTCTAGGCAAGAGTACTGGAGTGGGTTGCTATTTCCTTCTCCAGGGAACTTCCCAACCCAGGGATGGAACCCAGGTCTCCCACACTGTAGACAGACGCTTTATCGTCTGAGCCACCAGGGAAGTCCTAATAAGAGATTAGTGGATGCTGAAGTTGGTCAGTTGTTAAGTCCTCTCTGACTTTTTTGTGAACCCATGAATTGTAGAACACCAAGCTCCTCTGTCCCTCACTCTCCTGGGTTTGCTCAAATTCATGTCCACTGAATGGGACGGTTTTATTTGAAATGCACTGTAAAGACTTTGAAGATATGTCACTGAAAAGATGGACATGAGACCTACACTGATTCTAGGATCTGCATGGAATGAACTGAAAGGGAGATGAGAGGAAGAATAAGTTTGAGGACTCTGCAACAAACCATGATCTTCATTACATAAAATTACCTGGATTAGCACCTCCAGAATATATTTAACTTTAAAATGGTTTAACCACATTCTAACCAAGTTTTAGACCATTTTTGGTACTAATAGAATTAGCACATACTGTTGAACCAGGTTGCAGAAGATTGTTTTAACTCTGTGGCAGATTCAAAGTATTGAAACCAATAAATACGTTGAAAACGCAAATTCTCAAAAGTAAAAGGATTTGTAATTCTAGAAGGCAGCAGATTATCAATAGCTGCATCCACATTCTTTAGAGTGGTGGGTTGCTTTAAGACATAACAGTCTCACCAGGAAGTAAAATTTTCTAAAGTATATACTGCTTTAACCTTCCAGGCAATTGGGGTTGTTGCTGAACAGAGACCTTAAAAAAAAGCTATATCCGTTAACAGCAGACAAGATTTTTCGTTTGTTTAAAAGGTTTAGGTTTTTAAAGTTTCTTGTCCTAGAATATATCAGAATCCATTTAGAATATGGATTCAGGCCCAAAGCCTTTCTGACTTAATAGAGAAGCAGATGCTGTTGCCACCCTAAGAACGGCTCAAAATCACTGTGGCAGTTACCTAAAGGTTTAATAAAAATTTACTAACCAAGTACTCTGAAATACTGGGCTAGCAGATCTTTCATTTCAGAAGCAATCATTTTAGGGTACCAAACTACGAACATCTGGGCCCAGCCTCCGGCTTTTGTTTACAAACACAGAGGAAGGAGCGCCGCGGTCCATTAAGCCGCAGGGCCGCGGAGCGGGCGTCGCTCCCGGGAAGCGAGCCCGGTTCCCCCAGCAGGGAGCGGGGGCGAAAGGAGCCCTCCGGCCGCCGCGGGCCCAGCGGCCTCTGTCTTCCAGGTATCCCCGGCTGCCCTCGCTCCCAGTCCTCGCCGTCTCATTTGCCACCTCCCAACGCGTGACCCCGGCACGTCGCGTCCCGGGCCGGTGTCAGACGCGGGGTGCGCCAAGCGGTCCCATGTGCCCCCTTCCTCTCGCAGCCGCCGCAGTCACCGCGCCCCGATCCCCGCTCCGGCTCCTCGGCAGAGGGCTCGCCGCCGCCATGTCTACCGGCAGGCCACTCAAATCCGTGGACTACGAAGTGTTCGGGAGAGTGCAGGGTAGGGGACCACCCTACAGCGGGAGATCAAAGAGGTGTTGGGGAGGAAGACTAGAAAGCTGCGACAACCACAGCCCATCTTTAGGAACCCCTGCCCCGTTGTGACTGTGACTTCCGCCCGGCCATGACACAGCACAGCAGGCGGGAAGGAGACCAAGGGAGCATGCGCAAGAGAGCCGGGGTGGACGGGGGAGGGGAGCCGAGGCGCCTCAGGGAGAAAGGCCGGGAAAAGGAGGAACAGCCGGGCGCTGGTAGTGGGCCATCTAAGGGAGTGCGAGGGGTCCGGATCGAGAAGGCAAACTGAAGTGGGGGAGGAAAAGAGGAGGGTCCGTGAACTAGTGATCCCCGTTACTTGCCACTGAAACTACTGTGGTAAAATTGTTTCAGAATAGACTCCTAGATGGTGTTGGAGGCTTCCTTTTGTAGGATGGTAATACTTTTGCCAGTGTAGCTCCTAAAAGAATTATTGTTATCTTTTTGTTCCGTCATAAGTTTAAATCGTTGCAAAGGATGTAATGTCTGGCTTGTTGTAACTACCATTATTTCTAAATTAAAATGTTAAAAATCACTAAAAATTTATCCAGTGTAATATAAATATGGTGGTGATTTAATATTTGTCATCATTCATTCAAAACAGAAAGTGTTCAGTTCAGTCACTCTCCCTGTTGGACTCGTTGGGATTCCATGGCCTGCAGCTTGCCAGACTTCCCTGTCTATCACCAACTCCTGGTGCCTGCTCAAACTCATGTCCATAGAGCCAGTGATGCCATCCAACCATCTCATCCTCTGTCATCCCCTTCTCCTCCTGCCTTCAGTCCTTCCCAGTGTCAGAGTCTTTTCCAGTGAGTCAGTTCTTTGCATCAGATGGCCAAAGTATTGGAGTTTCAGCTTCAGCATCAGTCCTTACAATGAATAGTCAAGACTGATTTCCTTTAGGATGGACTGGTTGCATCTCCTTGCAGTCCAAGGGACTCAAGAGTCTTCTCTAACACCACAATTCAAAAGCATCAATTCTTTGGTGCTCAGCTTTATAGTCCAACTCTCACATCCATAATGACTACTGGAAAAACCATAGCTTTGATTAGACTAGCTTTGTTGACAAAGTAATGTCTCTGCTTTTTAATATGCTGTCTAGGTTGGTCATAGCTTTTCTTCCAAAGAGCAAGTGTCTTAATTTCATGGCTGCAGTCACCATCTGCAGTGATTCTGGAGCCGCCCAAAATAAAGTCTCTCACTGTTTCCATACATTTGCCATGAAGTAATGGGACTGGATGCCATGATCTTCGTTTTCTGAATGTTGAGTTTTAAGCCAACTTTTTCACTCTCACTGTCATCAAGAGGCTCTTTAGTTCTTTGCTTTCTGCCATAAGGGTGGTGTCATCTGCATATCTGAGGTTATTGATATTACTCCTGGCAATCTTGATTCCAGCTTGTACTTCATCCAGCCCAGCATTTTGCATGATACACTCTGCATATAAGTTAAATAAGCAAGGTGACAATATACAGCCTTGATGTACTTCTTTCTCAATTTGGAACTAGTCTGTTGTTCCCAGTTCTAACTGTGCCCAGTTCTAACTGTTGCTTTTTGACCTGCATACAGATTTCTCAGGAGACAGGTAAGGTGGTCTGGTATTCCCATCTCTTTTAAGAATTTTCCACATTTTGTTGTGATCCACATAGTCAAAGGCTTCGGCATAGTCAGTAAAGCAGAAGTAGATGTTTTTCTGGAACTCTCTTGCTTTTTTGATGATCCAACGGATGTTGGCAATTTGATCTCTGGTTCCTCTGCCTTTTCTAAATCCAACTTGAACATCTGGAAGTTTATGGTTCACATACTGTTGAAGTATGGTTTGGAGAATTTTGAGCATTACTTTGCTAGCATGAGTGCAATTGTGTGGTAGTTTGAACATTCTTTGGCATTGCCTTTCCTTGTGATTGGAATTAAAACTGACCTTTTCCAGTCCTGTGGCCACTGCTGAGTTTTCCAAATTTGCTGGTATATTGAGTGCAGCACTTTCATAGCATCGTCTTTGAGGATTTGGAATAGCTCAACTGGAATTCCATCACCTCCACTAACTTTGTTCGTAGTGATGCTTCCTTCCTAAGGCCCACTTTTCTTTACATTCCAGGATGTCTGGCTCTAGGTGAGTGATCACACCATTGTGGTTAACTGGGTCATGAAAATATTTTTTTTCTTTTTTTTTTTTAAATTTTATTTTATTTTTAAACTTTACATAATTGTATTAGTTTTGCCAAATATCAAAATGAATCCGCCACAGGTATACATGTGTTCCCCATCCTGAACCCTCCTCCTTCCTCCCTTTTTTGTATAGTTCTTCTGTGTATTCTTGCCACCTCTTCTTAATATCTTCTGCTTCTGTTAGGTTCATGCCATTTCTGTCCTTTATTGTGCCCATCTTTGCATGAAATATTCCCTTGGTATCTCTGATTTTCTTGAAGAGATCTCTAGTCTTTGCCCATTCAGTTTTTTCCTCTATTTCTTAGCATTGATCACTGAGGAAGGCTTTCTTATCTCTCCTTATCATTCTTTGGAACTCTGCATTCAGATGGGTGTATCTTTCCTTTTCTTCTTTGCCTTTAGCTTCTCTTCTTTCCTCAGCTATTTGTAGGGCCTCCTCAGACAACCATTTTTGCCTTTTGCATTTCTTTTTCTTGGGGATGGTCTTGATACCTGCCTCCTGTACAATGTCAGGAACCTCTGTCCATAGTTCTTCAGGCATTCTGTCTATCAGATCTAATCCCTTAAATCTATTTGTCACTTCCACTGTATAATCATAAGGGATGTGATAGAGGTCATATCTGAATGGTCTAGTGGTTTTCCCTACATTCTTCAATTTCAGTCTGAATTTGGCAATAAGGAGTTCATGATCTGAGCCACAGTCAGCTCCTGGTCTTGTTTTTGCTCCCTGTATAGAGCTTCTTCATCTTTGGCTGCAAAGAATCAATCTGATTTCGGTATTGACCGTCTGGTGATGTCCATGTGTAGAGTCTTCTCTTGTGTTGTTGGAAGAGGGTGTTTGCTATGACCAGTGCGTTCTCTTGGCAAAACTCTATTAGCCTTTGCCCTGCTTCATTTTGTACTCCGAGGCCAAATTTGCCTGTTATTCCAGGTAGTTCTTGGCTTTTGTATTCCAGTCCCCTATAATGAAAAGGCCATCTTTTGGGGATGTTAGTTCTACAAGATCTTGTAGGTCTTCATAGAACCTTTCAACTTCAGCTTCTTCAGCATTACTGGTTGGGCCATAGACTTGGATTACTGTTGACTTAGAAAAGAACAGAGATCATTTTGTTGTTTTTGAGATTGCACCCAAGTTTGCATCATACTTTTTTTCTGTTTGAATTTGATTTCCATTCAATTTCCCCCACAGAATTTTACCTGAGTGTTATGCTTGAGTGGTTCTGATTGGTGACCCACTGAACTTTTCTGCAGTATGTATATACATATATATGTGTGTATAATATATTTTCTTAATTTCCTTTGATCATAAAGCTCTATTCTTTTTTTTTAATTCTGGCTTAAGTTACTATTGTGACTCTTATTAGAATACATTTGATGAAAATAATATAAGTACATTTAAAAGTATGATAAACATTATTTAGAAGGTAATTTTATTTGGAAATTCATGTCTTCAGGAGAAAGCTGGGGGTGTTTTATGAAACCTTGATTAGAGGGTTAAATTATCTTTGTATTTTGGTACTTAGAGGTTTTTGCACCTTGGGGCAATGTACCTGAATAAGCTAAAGAATGGGTGAAAGTATGTCTTTTGTAAAGAAATAGGCCCTTTTTTCAAAGGGTAACTGGAAAGGGACATAAGAAAAGAAAATAAAGACAGACTACTCTTGTCTCCTCAAGGCAGGTCAGTTTTAGGGGAAAAAATATATATATGGGAGTTGAAGATAAAGAAATTGATTACTTAAAATTATTCATGCCTTGTACCCCTCATGCCTTACCGTGTCTTTGGTGCACCCAGGGACGTGGTAATCTACATTGACAATGGACACAAAGAGTCATTGAAGCACATAAAATATGACATAAAATATGAAAATGCTGACAAAGGTCACTTGACAAAGTATTTTGTTTACTAGACAGATACGGGCGTAGTTGAGTGTGTGTGTGCACACGCACGTGTATGACATTTACTGAGAGTGTTCCCTGTGCTGAGCATCCTACTGCATGTGGGCTCAGTCGTTTGTGTCTGACTCTGTGACCCTATGGACCATTGGCTGCCAGGCTCCTCTGTCCATTGGATTCTCCAGGCAAGAATACTGGAGTGTGTTGCCATGCCCTTCTCCAGAGGATCTTCCTGATCCAGGGATTGAACCTGAGTCTGTTACATCACCTACATTGGCAGGTGGGTTCTTTACCACTAGCGCCACCTGGGAAGCCCCATACATAAACAGTCAGGTTTAAAAATCAGATTTAGTGCAATGACCTCTGTTGTTTACAGTGTATTAAATGGAAGAGAGTTGTTTTTCAGTCATTAAGTTGTGAGAGTACATGTATACTATTGGCTTATCAAGGCCTAGTATGTGGGACAAACCCATAGTCACATATTTGCACGTCTATACACTGACATTTGCTGAGGATTTAGGATGTGCCAAGCTCTGTACTCATTTAATCCTCAACCCTATGACCTCAGGCAGCTTCCTCATTTAGCAAATGGAGAAATTAAGACATAGTGAAATAACTCTTCCAGGTTACAGTGAGTTAAGTGGTGGCAGTGGGATTTGAACCGCGACCAGAGCCCATGCTCTTAGTCACTATATCCTATTGCTCCTCCTCTCGATGCCCTTTCCATATTTATTTTGCCTTCCTCCTAACCTACGCACTGAGCATGTACATGAACTGATGTTGGACATTTGGACCTGGACATCTAGATTATTCCAGATGACCCTAAGGATGTTTTTATGGTCATTTTGGCTCCAAGGACATTTGACCTGGTCAGTGAGCAGTCAGCTCATTCAGAACTGCAGTCTCTGACTCTCTCTGTTACTTGTTGGCAGTGTCACCAGCCTGTGTCCCTCTGTGTCTCACAGAACTGCTCACAATTTTCTAGTGGCTTACCTAAGAAATAAATACAAACCATTAGCTTTTTGTCTGAGTCATAATAATAGTGTAGAGATTATTGACAGTAAATAATAAAAACTTAAAAAATGAATTTAATAATATAAAATGAAAAATAAAGAGATCTTTTAAAAGTGTAGAATAATAAAAATCTTAGTGAATACTGGCTTGTTAGAAATAATGGTTATGAAAGTAAATTTACCATGGAGGAAGATATAAGGACATGTAAAATGGACAGAATATAGACTGATAAATTGTCATTAAAATATTTAAATGAAACTATTATTAATGAAAATTCCCTAAATTATATAAAAATTAATATGGAAAAAATGGAAAATGACTGTCCTGTCCTGATAGAAAATTGATCAATGAATTAGCTTGATGGAGCTTATGACAGAAAATACTTTCTAGCCAAAAATTTGTGCTGTAATATTTATATTTAGAATGTTTGAATTTAAATCATTCTTGGTGACAAAATGGTGGTCAAAATGTTCCAGAAGTCAAATATACTCTTCCTTGTTCTCAAATACACATACCCTAATTTGCAAACAGATTGCATTTCAAGAAATAGTTATAAGTTGGTTGTTTGAAACTCAGGAAAATTATTTATGGAAATAATATTACAAATAGTGGGTTTACTTCTCAGACCCTTCTGCAAAGTCTACACATAGAGCTGTAGCCTTGTTGACAGAAATAATCAAAAAGCAATCTATAATAGGAATTGGAAAGAGTCTTATTTCAGCCACACTAAGGACTATAGCCTGGGAGACAGTCCCTCAGATAATTCTGAGGAACTGCTCTGGAGAAGCATGATTTCCAGCACAGTTTTATATCTTATCAAAGCAAAGAACATCTAACAAATTAGGGATTCATTCCTTCAAGATTTCAAAGAAATAGATTGGCATGTACACAGTGAGTCACTAACCTTAGCACCTGGGAAGAAAGTCTTATCATCAAAGGACCACCAGCACTGGTGTCCCAGAAAGGGAGGGATTTAATCTTTATTATTTTTTGACCACACTGTGTGGCATGCAGGATCTTAGTTCCCCAACCATGGATGTAACCCATGCCCCTTGCAGTGGAAGTGCAGAGTCTTAACCACTTGATGGACAAGGAAGTCCCTTAATCTTTATTTTTAACATGAATATACTTTACTTCTTGGTAATACACCCTTTTACTTAATAGTTAAAGCACATATACAGTGTATGTTTGATAACCCACAAATAGACTGTTTTAGTTAGCATAGAAGTCAAGGTAACTCTTGGATGAGCCAGCATGACTTCCCCATACTTCAGTATGTGGGCATTTCTTCCATCAGGCTTCAGCTGCCCTCCATTGCCGAACTTCCATCCCTTCCCTTTTTTTAAAAAAATAATTTTTTGTTGTTTTATAGCAGTTTAGAATTATAGAAAAGTTAGAAAGATATTACAGAGAATTCTTGTATACTCCACATCCAGTTTCCCCTATGGTAAACTTCTTC
The DNA here is from genome assembly GCF_000754665.1 of Bison bison bison. Lineage (NCBI taxonomy): Eukaryota > Metazoa > Chordata > Mammalia > Artiodactyla > Bovidae > Bison > Bison bison. The sequence goes on along the minus strand of NW_011494738.1, from coordinate 2,233,325 downwards.
CATTGTATGGTACCTTTGTCAGAACTGGTGAGCCAACATTGATATATTATTTTTAACTAAAGTCTGTTTTCTAAAGTCCTCTTGGGTTCAGCATTCATCTAGGCTATTACATTGCATTTAGTCATTTTGTCCTCTTAGTTTTCTTTCTGCTGTGATAGTGTCTCAGACTTGCCTTGTTTTCCATGACCTTGGTGCTTTGGAGGAGTGGTTTGAGGCTAGGTACCTTGTAGAATGCTCCCAAACTGGGATTTGTCTAGTATTTTTGTTATAAGACCAAGGGTGTGGGTTATCAGGAGGAAGACCACAGGTAAAGTGCTTTTCTCTTCACACTGTATCAAATGTACACACTGCCCACATGACTTACCACTGTTGATGTTAAAACCTTGATCACCTGGCTGAGACAGTGTTTGTCCACTCTTAAGTTACTCTTTTTTTCCACCTCCCTTTCTGTCCTTTACTTTATTTACACATTCTCAAGAAGCTCCATGTTTTTTCCCGTCAACTTCTGCTGCACTGGGGGCTTTAGGATGAGGGACAGGGGAGTAGGGGACTGACCTGTGTTTTTAGAGCGTTCATCTCTATGGCATGGTTTATTATGTTCCTATACAAATTAGTTATTTAGAATAATATAACCTGTAGCTTTGAATGAGGAACTGATTAAGCAGTGTATATAGATGCTTTACCAATGCTCAGGTGAGTACTAACAACACTTGTAGAAGTGGATTGTGGCAATATGTTAGTTTACCTGTACATTAGAAATTCAACAGTTCATTTTGATGGTGTTGACTCAGATTAGAATGGGAGTACCTTACTGGACTACAACAATAAATAGTAATTTTCTTTAAGATTTCTTAAAATGAAAATTGAGATGAATTACTGAATGGACAGGGAGCCCTGGCGTGCTGCGATTCATGGGGTCGCAAAGAATCGGACACGACTGAGCGACTGATCTGATCTGACTGAATAGTTTGGTTAGAAACCACATGATTTAGGTGTACATGATTTTCCTATGTAGACAGGTAGGTGGAAAAGTTGGGTTTTAGTGGTTGAAAGTTTTAATACATTAAAGTCAAGAAATATGATTATCGTTCTCATTTTTTTCCCTATAGCATTTCATTTGTAATTCTGTTCTATTTCTTGATTTTTATTTTTGTTCTATTTCTTGTTTTTTATTTCTCTAAATCCATTCTTTTTTCAACTATACTTATTTGTATACACATATCTGTGTCTCTCACTTGACAATAAGGTGGCTGCTGCTGCTGCTAAGTCGCCTCAGTTGTGTCCGACTCTGTGCGACCCCATAGATGGCAGCCCACCAGGCTCCTCTGTCCCTGGGATTCTCCAGGCAAGAATACTGGAGTGGGTTGCCATTTCCTTCTCCGAGACAATAAGGATGGTATTTTAAAGGTCAAGCTAGCTTGTTTTTATATCCCCTACAGGCTGTGCTTCTGATATGGACTCCCATGTATCTCAAATTAAATTGAAGTGCTTGTGGATAGTTGGCTTAGAGAAGAAACAGTAGTATAATGGCTGTTTAGACTATTTGAAACATCCCATGGTGTGTAGCTCCAGGGGACAGATCCTAGATGGATGGTGAAAGGTGGAGGTGAGGCAGAATTTTATTCCATAGAAGGAAGACCTTTCTAACAGTTAAAGATGTTTAAAGTCATTACGGGCTACTTTGTAAGGTAATGACTGCATGGCTTCCTGCATTCAAAATTGACACACGCAGTCAAATCCCAGGATGAAGGGGGTACAGTTTAATATGAAAATTTGATTTTTCATGAAATGACACTGATGTTTAAAATCCATCATATGGTTTATTTAAATACTAATGTTTCTTTGTGGATTGAAAGTATGATTTGCTTTGCAAATATTCACCTCAGAGTTCCTGCCTGACACATCTTTTCACAAAGCAAGGTCCAGTTGCAGCTGATTGAGCCTGGACTGAGTGGCATATTGTATTTGAGTCACTCATGACTGAAGCGGCTGATGTCTGTCCCAGTTTCTAGAGTAGTGTGTCTGTAAAAATCCTGCATGTGTCATATCAGCTTCCCTTCTCTTTAGCAAGCAGGGTGGAAGCAGTGCAGAGAGGCCATGTAAGCTCATGGAAGCATCATCTCCAATACAAGCCCAGTCCTGAGAGTGCTCAGTTCCAGCCAATGCTGATCAACTGTGGCCACATTCACTTTTTTTCTATATGGACCTCCCTCTGTTACACAGCATACTTCAAACTAGGGATCAGGATTTTCAGAAAGACTCTGGGAAAATTCCAAGTGTATTTGAACAGTTAGTTTCTGCATGGTTCACTGCTTCAGAAAGCTAATGGGCTGGAGGTCCTGACACATCTTGATACACATTCCTTCTAAGGCTTTAAAATAAGGGTTGTGGTTGAGGGACCCAGTAAACAACACCACTTTTCATTATGTGAATTATTGACAAGTCCACTCGAGTATTCTTGGCCAGAGAATCCCATGGACAGAGGAGCCTGGCGGGCTACAGTCCATAGGGTCGCATAGAGTCAAATGCTACTGAAATGACTTAGCACACACACACACACACACACACACAAGACAATGAGTAAGGCAGAGTTTTGGGGATGTGGTGTCAGTCTTCAGGCAAGTGAACTTTATAATGATCTATACTGCAGAATTGAGCACAGCACCCCAGACACCAGCAGGGCTTCATCTATGGGCGGAGCAGAAGGGGTGATTCCTTTGAGTATTTAGTTCCCAGAAAGAAAAGGAGGAAGCACCTGGCCTATGTATGCTTCTCCTTCCAAACTTACCCACTGGACTGCATGTCCCCAACGAGGAGTCAGGAACAGGTAAAGAGTGGCCAGGAGTGACACATGAATGGATATTTATCCTCATTAAAGGCACTATTATAAGGGCAAAGAAACTTTCTCCTCCAGAAATAAGCTGTAAAATCTACAGCACGTGTGTCCATGCTCAGTAGGTCAGTCATGTCTGACTCTTGGCAACCCCATGGTCTGTAGCCTGCCAGGCTCCTCTGTCCATAGAGTTTTCCAGGCAACAATACTGGAGTGGGTTGCCATGCCCTCCTCCAAGGGATCCTCCAGACGTGGGGATTGAACCACATCTCTTGCATCTCCTGCTTTGGCAGGCGGGTTCACTACCACTGAGTCATCTGGGAAGCACTTGCCGCTATCATCACTATGTAATTTATAACATTTCCATCACCCCCCACCAAAGAATTCCTGCCCCACAGTTCCTTTCATTCCCTACTCCTCACCTGCCCCATCCCTCAGGGATATCATGGCCAAGGTCTCTGTGATTTCCTTGGGCTTTCCCTCATGGTTTCAAGATGGCTGTTATAGCTCCAGTCATTACGCTCACCATATAGTCAGAGGAGAGGATGCAAAGATGGACCCCTGGCTGAGTCAGCCCTTGTCAATGAGCTTTCTTGAAAGCTTCAGCTGATGCCTCAGCTTACATCTCATGGCCCCTCCTTGTAGAAGGAAGATTGGGAAATGCAGAAGAGCATGTTGTTGCCCCAGAGTAACATAAAAATTCTGTTAGAAAAGAAGGGGAAAGTGGGTTTTGTGTAAGCAACTAACAGTGTCTGCCACGGATATTCATATATTAATTACATTTAACAGCATAGTAATTACATTTGGTATTATTTTTCAAGTCTTGATGCAAAAGGACATATTTCAGAAAGCCTTTGATCTCCACGGTCTCAGTCTTAAGACATTTCATTTATAACCAAGACAACCTGAATTTCTGTTAAGTACATATTGAATCACTGACTTGATGGACATGAGTCTGAGTGAACTCTGGGAGTTGGTAATGGACAGGGAGGCCTGGCGTGCTGCGATTCATGGGGTTGCAAAGAGTCAGACACGACTGAGCGACTGAACTGAACTGAACATATTGAATCTTTCATATATGATTTATCTCAGTCTTATGTTTTTTCAGTTGAACCACTGCTTAAAGCATTGGGTAACACTTGTATTATCTACCCAATTTGTCAAGCAGTATGAACTTAGCCTACAATTCTCTTAAATGTAAAGGACAGTCCTTTAGTTCTATTGTATTAGGATTTGTTTAGTAAATGTGTTTGTGCCCTTACCATTCATGATTACAAATATAGTCACCATATCCTACTTTAGTCTCCTAGTCCCAAGGCCTCTTAAGTTCTATAAGACAACTAATTAAGACATTTCTTTTTTCAATTTTTATGGTCATTAAGCCGTTATTTATAAGCAACATACTCATATTAGTATTTCTTGATTTGTCAACTTAAGCATTAGTTAGTGACTTTTTGCTACCCTTTATAGTATATAGTATATAAATACACAGACCCATACACCAAACACTCTATATAATCCTTTAGATAAAGTAGTAAAGTTATACTAGAATCAACACAGAATTCTTATAATTTTTTTCCAGCCTCGAGTGCAGTAAATTTATCATCATCCCTTTGAAATGAAATTTAAATTCTAATCAATATAGTTGCATATATATTTGCAATGTTAATAATAACAATAAAACATTTCACTTAAATATTTATCAGCTAGTTGTTTTATCATTCAACAACTATGTTGTTTTCATTTATTCAACAAGTATGTGCAAAGGTCTGGTCTAGATGTTGGGGACACAGTGGTGAGTGAGACAGAGAAAATTTGGCCCAAATATAACTGACAGTGTAGACAGGAAATTTAAAAAAGTAAACAAATGCATAATAATATCATATGGTAATTGGTGTTATGCATATCCCAGAAACATATAGGGGTGCACTGCTGTTATAGAGAAATTAGTTAGGGAATATTTCTCTGTGGAGATGACATTGGTGCAGAGACATGAACGATGAGAAGGAGCCAGTTATGAGGAGAGCAGAGGGAAGACCATTTCAGGCAGAGGGAACAGTAAATGCGAAGGCTCTGAGGCAGGAATACGCTTGGCATTTTGAGGAGCACAAAGAGAAATTTGGCTGGAATGGAATGAGCAAAGGAGAGTCCTAATAGATGAGACAAAGATTAGAAAGGGACCTGGAGGCTGTGGTAACCAGACTATATTTGAGTATAATGGGAAGCCACCAGAGAGTTTTAAGGTGTGGAAGCAGTGATTTCACTTAAGGAAAGAAAACCACTGTGGCTGCTTTATGGAGACTAGACTGTAGGAGGGCAGAGCTAGATGTAAAGAGACTAGCGTAGGGGGCCATTACTGTGGGTTAGTTGAGAGATTAGGATAACTAGGACTAGGCTGTAAAGACATTATTATCCATTTTTCTAGAAACAGTCAAAACAGAAACTTTTTTTTAGCAAATCTTAAACGAAATTTGAGGCTAGAAATAATTGGTAAAATGAGTGCAATGACATGATTTTGAATATTTGACCATGTATGGTATCCAAATAACCCATGTACTTGATTTTGGGACTTGGCACATGTTCTTCCATTTGTAATGTTATTCCAGTCTCATCATACTAAATTTTGCTCATCATCCAAGTCTCAACTCTTAAGCATATTTTCAATAAGCCTTCCCTAAAATCACCCAAGGACTGTCATTTGTTTGTCCTATGAACTCCCACTTGCATCCTGACTTATGCATTTTACAACTCATAATTGTTCTGTTTTATTTATTAAAAAATTTCCCCCATTTTTATTGAAATATAGTTGATAGTACTGTATACATTTTGGGGGGCTTCCCAGGTGGCTCAGTGGTAAAGAATCCACCTGCCAATGCAGGAGACAGAGGTTTGATCCCTGGGTCAGGAAGATCCCCTGGAGAAGGAAATGGCAACCCACTCCACTATTCTTACCTGGAAAATCCCATGGACAGAAGAGCCTGGCATGCTACAGTCCATGGAGCTGCAAAGAGTTGGACATGATTTAGAGACTAAACAACAACAACTGTATAAGTTTAAGGTATGCATCATAATGATGTGACATATACATCATGAAATTATTATCATAGTAAGTTTAGTAGTGAATACCCATCATCTCATATAGGTGCAAAATTAAATGAAAAAGATTTTTTTCCTTGTGATGTGAACTCTAAGGATTTACTCTCTTCATGGCTTTCATATGTTAATTGTATTTATCATGTTGTATATTATGTCTCTAGTACTTAATGATTTTATAACTGAAATTTTGAATCTGTTGTGGTCTACATTTTAATTGCCGTTTTGTCTGTCTTTCCCACTAGACTGTAAGCTCCTAGATGCCAGGGACTATCTTATTTACTCATCTCATTCTCCACATTTAGAATTAGACAATTAATGAATATTTGTTAAGTGGATAATTAGAACGTCTAATAGTGTGCCTGTTATGAGTTGCCGAATTCTTACATTATTTGTGTGAAAAGACTATTTCATTAACAGACTAGAGTAGGTAATTTCCTTCACCTTGCACTGTGTTGGATACCTCTTAGAAAAATTCCTCAAACCCTCTCACCTTAAGAAAATGGCCTTTTTGTCATCTGTTTACAGATAGCTGGTGGAAAGGCTGCTGGGGATTCATAAATGTTGAAAGGATGTAGCTCTTCACCAGGAGTGGGGGTGGGGTGGGGTGGGGCTTGGGAATGGGCAGCTTGTTGTTACTCCCTTTCTGGCAGCTCCTGTGTTTCTGGCAGTAAGAGGTTAAGGGTGGAGCGAGCAACCTGAGTGATAGATTATGCCTGCTCTGCTCCAACACCATGTCCAGTTAGAGTACAGCACAGGGATTTCTTGCCTTTTCTTTGTAGTTTCTTCTATGTAGTGTTGCATTGTGAAGTAGTTGAAGCAATGTTGATATGCAGGTATATGATTTATTACCAACACGAATTTGAACAACATTAGTGGGGAACGCATCAGATCCGCAGTACTCTGCAAGGTTGAAGTTTTCCCCTTTGTGATACAATTCCTTACCAGCAATATAAATCCTTTTCAAGCCTTTCCCAGACCTTCCTTTAAGGCGGAGCTAACCTCTTTACACTTTCATGCATTGGAGAAGGAAATGGCAACCCACTCCAGTGTTCTTGCCTGGAGAATCCCAGAGACGGGGGAGCCTGGTGGGCTGCTGTCTTTGGGGTCGCACAGAGTTGGACACGACTGAAGTGACTTAGCAGCAGCAGCAGCAACCTCTAAACTGTAGTGGGCAAAGGAATTACCTGGAGAGCATGTTGAAACTGGATTCCTGGATGCAACCTGCAGAGTTTCTGTTTCTTTAGTTCTGGGGAGAAGCCTGAGAAAGTGATTTTTCTAAAAGTCCTCTCAGGTGATGGATGCTATGGCCTCTGGTTCCTGGACCACTCTTTGAGTAGGAAAGAGCTGGGCTGTGTTTCCAGATTCTGTTTACTTTAGTTGCATGTGCTTTCTTTTCTTAGCGCTAACGTTATTTGGGACTGTTCACTGTTGAGAAACTCAGAAGGGATACGCACAATATGCCTGGACCCAAACCTTCAACTCTGCTCAGTCAGCATCTTCTGGGATCCCCTCTCTCTTAGGATGCAATGACTGCATGCTTCTCCACAGTTCTGCCTGTTTTGTTTCTCTAGTTTACATGGTCTGGTTGACCAGAAGTTTCTCTTGAGTTTTTTACCCATTCTTTTTAAATATATCTACTAACTTGTGTCTTTCCCTCCATCTATATAATAGACTGCCTTTCTGATTCTCCTTCAAATCAGTATTCTTCACTCATCATTCCTCCACATTTTATAGGTTTCTTTTAAAATCTTTTTTATAGCCCCATAAACATTTCATTTATGATACTACTCAGTCTTTATTGCACCACTACTCTTTTCTTTCATATTCATCTGGTACCACAGTACACTCCCCTCAGGAAACAAATAATACTCCTTGTTATAAATCCGCTTACAAAACTATATACAATAATCTAAGCCACTGATCTCATCTTCTGTATCATTTTAACCAGGCTCAATTGCTGTTTGGAAAAGCAATGGACCTCTCTGAAATGGATTTGATCTATCCCCTATGATTTGCCAATAATTTTCCTAATTTTTAATAATTGAGGTATAATTTACATTCAGTAAGATTTACCCTTTTTAGTATACAGTTGAATGAATTTTCAAAGATGAATAAGTCATGTAAGCACCATCAGCACAGCTGAGATATAAAACAGTCCAATCACCCCCGAAAGTTCCCTCGTGCTCCTTTCTGGCACCCCTCTTCTCCTCACTCCTGGCCCTTGGCAATCACAGATCAGTGTCTTGTCTCTGTAGTTTTGTCTTTTCCAGAATGTGGAATTAAAATAGAAATGTTTTATTATATGTAAACTGGAATTTAGTCCTTGCATTTAAGGAGATCATTCTAAAAGCTGAGGGTGGGTAAACTTTATGCCGGCATACTCAACTCTTCTTGTAGTAATTATTTGGTTTTATTTAGCACTTTAATAGAATGATATGCAGTTTGGCATTTCATTGTACTTTGGTTTCAGAACATTGTTCTTTTTCTCCAAAATAGTCTTCCTTTTCTCTTTTTGTTTTAAAAGGAAAGAATTTTTTTAAAAAGCACTTTCTGAAGGCATTCAGATATTAAAGGTTTTGTTTATTTCATTTACTTACTGTTTAATAAACTAGAAAGCTAAGTCAGGAAATATATAAATTTTTTAAAGGTAGACAAACTAACATTTCTTCTCATCTTTCTTTCTTTTTCTTTTTTTCATCTTTCTTTCATACAGGTGTTTGCTTCAGGATGGTAAGTCAGTACAATCTGTTTATTATCTTCTGCCATCTCTGCCTTCCCTCCACTGTTATTTCTAGTTACAGAGACAGAGCAGTTATCTATATACTTAGTTCTAATCTTATCCTTGGCCGCAAATGAAGAAATATTTGTATTTCTTTCAAATTACTGGCTGAGATTTTTATGAAGACTGTCTTTTAAAAGCAGTCCATTAAAAAATAGACTAGTTACAAACTGGCAGTCCATTACAGCCTTCCTAGTTTTTCATTAATATTTCTGTGGATTTCAAAAGTACCTCTCTGGGGGTGATCCAGTTAAACATTTTGGTTATATATGCTTAATGCTGAAGTGACTGAGCAAACACACACACATGTTTAATATAAATTGTGGGATCTTCCACTTGTCCTGGATGGAAGAATCTCTCCGAACAAGGATACACATCTTGAAATGCAGAATGAAAAATGCCCATTGAATAAGGAAGTGACTCCGAGGTGAAAGAAAGTGGTAGTCGCTCAGTTGTGTCCAACTCTTTGTGACCCCACACTTTGTGAGCCCACTAGGCTCCTTTGTCTGTGGAATTCTCCAGGCAAGAATACTGGAGTGGGTAGCCATTCCCTTCTTCAGGGGATCTTCCTGACCCAGGGGTAGAACCTGAGTCTTCCACTGGAGACTCTTTACTGTCTGAGCCACCAGGGAAGCCCCTAGGTTTTTTAAGTTAAAACCCCTTGTTGTCTTTAAATATTTATTTTAAAATATCTACTTGTTTTAAAATACTTTAAGAATATCTATTTTTCCTAACCTCTGAGAGTTTGAACAGGTTGCCATAAGTTGAGTCTCTATATTTTGAGATAGACCCTCCCCTAGAATTCAGATTGTTTCCTTCTTCATTATTCTCTGGGAAGACTTATTTTCAGAACCAGCCCTTAAGCAATCCTAGCTGTAATCATCTTGATTTGTATTGCTTCATTTAGTTGGGCATACAAAATGCACAGCTCTTGGTCACTCTGGCCTCCAAAGAGGAGAAAAACATGTTTCTAAAAAGTGCTAGTAGACTGGTTCCACAGAATTTTGTTGTGGTGTAGTTAAAGTAATTCAAAATCAGAATGTTTCTGTGTTTTCATGTGCCAGTAGCATAACTAAATTTGGAATTGGGAAAAAGAACTTTAAAAAAGAATGATTGGAGAAATAAATTTACTCAGACAATTATAATATTTCTGGCAAGTACAGAGTCAAGAGAAAACGTCGGAATCTTCTCTTTCAGTACTTTGTATTGATTGTAACTAGATATTTTTCCTCTGTGATTGAGTATCTTGGAGTGATCATCATTTGGAACCCAGATTGACAGAGTAGCTTAGCATTAGGAGATTGTGAGGGCAATGCAACTGAGTTTTATGGATTCCAAAAGAATCATGGATATTGTTTTCTGAAATAATTCCCACCATCAGTTTATTTTCTCACAACGTACTTGTCTTTACTGAATGTGGAATTTAGCAAAACAAGACAAAAACCATTTAAATGAAGGTTCTTGTAAATGTAGGTATTACCAGAGGTTAGCTACATAATTTTTGGCATAGACTATATTTTAGAAAAAAAATAATCAGCTTTTTTGTGACCATACTTTTTTGAAAGTTAGGATCAAGTGTGACGCTGAACTTTGTCTCTCTTGTTTTCTCCTGAAACCAGTACACTGAAGATGAGGCTAGGAAAATTGGAGTGGTTGGCTGGGTGAAGAATACCAGCAAAGGCACTGTGACAGGCCAAGTGCAAGGCCCTGAAGAGAAAGTCAATTCCATGTAAGTAATAAGACTAGTAACACACTCGTGTGATTTATGAACTTACTTCAGTGTTTGGTTGGACAATAAGAATAGAATTGATGGACCAATTTTCGTTTGTAGAACTAAACTAACATGTTTTGACACAGACCAGCAAAGAAATTCTTAGAGTTGAGAGTGGAATTTCTACTTTCAGGAATGGATTTCCCACTTGGGCAGACCCTCAGAAAAGACTGTAGCATCATTCTCCAATCTGTATGAACTGTGTTCTGTCAGTCTCCTATCATCCAAGGGAGACATCCAGGGTCAAGTATTTCTCATCTTAAGTGGTTGTGACAGGAGCAGGAGCGTAGTGCTTCTGAATGATTCTTGAAGTTCTTAAAGAACCTGCAAGGCAAAAAGGTTGCCATTTCCTTTGTATTATTTAATTATCTTATTTGTCTAATTGTAATTTTATTTGTACTGTCAATTAAAGTTATGTTTGATGAGCTGTATAGTTACTATAGTAAGAGTCCTTGGAGTGCAAAGGGCATCAGATTCAGTCATAGAGGAAAAGTGTCTTGTGCACACAATGTCATTTTCAGAGACCTTATCATTTCAGTTTCCTGATTTTCACTGCTCTTTGTAGTATAGCTCCTATTTATTGAGCATTTGCAACATATTAGGTAATATGCTAAATACTTTACATGGGTTATCTCATTTAATCTACACAATAGATCTTATAAGATAGGTACTCATTAATACCCAATTTATTTTATTTTGTTGTTTGCAATTTATTTTTGTTTTAGTTACGTAATATTTTTAGATTTCAAAAGCAATACTTTTTTGCTTGTTGTAGTAAATGAACTAATAAAATGCGTACAGGTATAAAAGCAAAGCTAGTAATCGCCCCCTCCCTTCTACTTCCCTCCTTTTTATGTAACCTGGGCCCTTGACTTCGTGAATCCTTTCTGAAGCTTTCTTTTTCACTTAAAATATTTAATTGTTCCATACATCAGCGTCACTTTTGCTGTCTCGTACACAGGGTTATTGTTATCATCTTTCTAAATTCCATATATATGCGTTAGTATAGTGTATTGGTGTTTTTCTTTCTGGCTTACTTCACTCTGTATAATAGGCTCCAGTTTCATCCACCTCATTAGAACTGATTCAAATGTTTTCTTTTTAATGACTGAGTAATACTCCATTGTGTATATGTACCATAGCTTCCTTATCCATTCATCTGCTGATGGACATCTAGGTTGCTTCCATGTCCTGGCTATTATAAACAGTGCTGCGATGAACATTGGGGTACACGTGTCTCTTTCCCTTCTGGTTTCCTCAGTGTGTATGCCCAGCGGACTCTGTGGGAGAGGGAGAGGGTGGGAAGATTTGGGAGAATGGCATTGAAACATGTAAAATATCATGTATGAAACGAGATGCCAGTCCAGGTTCTATGCACAATACTGGATGCTTGGGGCTAGTGCACTGGGACGACCCAGAGGGATGGTATGGGGAGGGAGGAGGGAGGAGGGTTCAGGATGGGGAGCACATGTATACCTGTGATGGATTCATTTTGATATTTGCCAAAACTAATACAATTATGTAAAGTTTAAAAATAAAATAAAATTTAAAAAAATATATTTAATTGTACATTTATAATTAGGGTTTTGCTTGTTTTACTGAAATAGGAAGCTTTATGCATATTTTTCTGTTACTACTTTTTTTTTTTTTTACTATATGGATGTTCAACAATCAGGAAATATATAATTACCAACTCCTTATTTTTTCCAATTTCTTTATATATAAGTACATATTTGCATTTGTGCTTAAACCATACCTCAACTTGAAGAGTGGGATCCAAAGTTCAATTTGATAACATGTGGGGTAATGTTTAATGGAAAAATTATATTTTTCAGTAGTCACAAAATGCACAAATGAGAAGACTATGATACTTACATTGTGTTATTGTTGTTTATTCGCTAAGTTGTGTCCAACTCTTTGTGACCATTTGGACTGTAGCCTGCCAGCCTCCTCTGTCCATGAGAATTCCCAGGCAGGAATACTGGAGTGGGTTGCCATTTTCTTCTTCACGGGATCTTCCCAATCCAGGGATCGAACCCACCTCATTAGCAGACAGATTCTTTACCGCTGACATGCAGAACTAATATTTTTTTTTAGTTCAATGAATGAGAAAATGCTAGATGACTGTGAAATAGTTTGAGAATGGGGACCATGTGGAGGATGGACACTCATGCCAATCATGATGTACCCTAATCCATGTTGTAGCAAGTTTTCCGTTACCTTCCTTAATATCAATGTAATCATAGCATATATTCTGCCCATTTTTCCTTTTCAGCCCCAGAAACCCTTCTTCCTCACCACACTGTCAGTCATCTCTGTTAGCAACTTGTGTGTTTCCTTCCATGTTTGTCTCCAAATTCACATTCACACAACACACGTGCTTGCACACACACACACACATTCAGGTGCACATATGTTTTGGGGGTTTTGTTCAATGTTTACTGTTTAAAAATGGGATCACGGTGTATCCACTTCTATGCATCTCGCCTTTATCATTTAAAAATACTCCCAGGAGAATCCCTCCAAGTCAAAGATATACCACTAATTCATTCTTTTTAATGGCTGCTTAACATTCCACAGTATAAATGGGTCGTTATCTATTACCTTATAGTGTGAACTCATTTTGTTACTTTTTATTTTTTTCTGCAGTAAGAACAATGTTGTAATAAACATTTTATTTGTGATTTTGTTTTTGTGGGATTGATGTCCAGGAGTGTGATTTGTTGGTTGAAGTGTCAGTGTACTTTTAATTTAAAAATATTTGCCCAGCTGCTTTTCAGAACAGCGGTAAACAAATTTTTTTTTCTTTATCCTGTTGATGGTTGTTGCTCTCTCAATTTTCTTTCATCTGATTGGGTGTGGAGGAATGTATTTTTTTTTTTTTTTACTGTAATTTGCACGTCTCTAATTGCTGGTTAGTTGGAGCATCTTCATGCAGTGTGGATTTGTTCTCATAGATTCCATTTTCGATCTTTTACCAATTTTCCCACTGGATTGTTTGTCTCTTGCCAGTTTTTAAGAGCATTTTGTATATTGGTGACGACTATTAACTCATTATCTCTTATCTCTTTTTCAAGTATTTTCCTAAATCTATTATTTGCCTATTAGTTTTGTTTATAAAAGCTTTTGTCACATAAATTGTTTTTCATTTTTATAAACTCAAATATGGCTGTCTTTTCTTTCTGGTTTAGAAAACAGATTGTAAGTGTTTTTCCTAGCTTTCCTTTTAATTTTTTAATGCTGTATTTATTACAATAGGCATCTATTCCATCTGGAATTTGTTTTTTATTTATAAGAGTGAAGACTGTTTTCTACCCGATGGCTTACCAGTTGTGCCAGCACCATTTATTAAATAGTCACTCTTTCCCCATTGAATATTGAAATACATTCTTGTCATTTATTAAAATCTCATATAAACTGGATTTTTTTCTGGGTGTTCTGTTCTGGTCCACTGATTGATATATCTGGATGTTGTGGTGGTTGTTCAGTCGCTGAGTCGTGTCTGATTCTTTGGGACCCCATGGACTGCACTACTCCAGGCTTCCCTATCCTTTACTATCTCCCTGAGTTTGCTCAAACTCATGTCCATTGGGTCGATGATGCCATCCAACCATCTCATCCTCTGTCACCCCATTTCCCCTCTGCCCTCAATATTTCCCAGCATCAAGTTCTTTTCCAGTGAGTCAGCTTTTTGCATCAGATGACCAAGTATAGCTTGATGTATCTATTCTTACACTAACATTCCATATTGATTTAATTACAGGGACTTTATAGTATATTTTCTTTCATTATTCTTTTTCATTCTTATTTTGCTTTCTTAGGCATTTATTTTCTCTCTAAACTTTTAGATGCTTTTATCCATTTAATTAGAATAGGTTTTTGTAAAAAAGACTTAGTTGTCTTAACAAATCTTTTTTAAATAAAACTTTATTTTTAAAAACAGTTTTAGATTTACAGAAAAATTGTGAAGATAGTACAGAGGGTTTCTGTGTACTCCTCACATGTTCCCCATTTACCTTTTATATTAGTATGATAAATATATTACAATTAATGAGCCAGTACTGATGCACTGGTATTAAGTAAAGTCCATAGTTTATTCTAACTTCCTCAGCTTTTATAATACCTAATGTCTCTTTTCCCTTTTAGGAGCCCATATCTTACTTGCTTTTTAATTGCACATTTTTTATGATATTAAGAGAATTGATGTTAAATCTTTCCATCTAAGAATATGGATATCTACCTATGGCTGATTCATGTTGATGTTTGGCAGAAACCAACACAATGTTGTAGAGCAACTATCCTTGGATTGAAAAGAAATAAATTAAAAAAATAAATTTAATTATATATAAAAAAGAATATAGATATCTTTTCATACGCTCAGATTTTAAAATTTACCCTTCAGTGTGATTTTATGGTTGTCATCATATAGGTTTTATGCTTTTCTTACAGAGTTTATTCCTCTTTGTCTTAGTCAGTTTGGGCTGCTATAACAAAGCATCTAGACTGGGTGGTTTATAAACAACAGAAATTCTCAGAGTCGTGGAGGCTGGAAGTGCAAGATCAGGGTGTAGGCATGGTTGGGTTCTGGTGAGAGTGCTCTTCTGGGTTGCAGACAGTTGATTTCTCACTGTTGCCTTCCACTGGCACAAAGAAAGCTAGCTAACTCTCTGGCCTGTTCTTATCAGGACACTAATCTAATTTATTTGGGTTCTACCCTCATGACCTAATTACCTCTCAAAGGCCCCACCTCCAGATACTGTCACATTGGAAATGAAGTTATTAACCTGTGAATTGGGGAGGATACATTCAGTCTATAACAATATTATATTGCTTGTTTCACTATTGTGCATGGAATATTTTCCCCATTTTTGTTTCTGGGTGTTTATGCCAGAATATGAAAAGCCTAATGATGTTTGTAAATTTATTTTGTATCATAGAGTTACCTTATCAAATATTCTTGTTAATTTTACCAGATATGACTGTTTGCTGTTTTTTTTTTTTTTTTGTAAACTACAGTCTATTGGATTTCCTAAGTATACAGTTCTGTAATTAGCAAAAATAGTATATCATTTTTCCAGTGTTTATTTCATTTTCCAGACCTCCTCATGACAGTGTTAAATAATAATAGCCATAGCAAGCATTCCTGTCTGATTTCCGATTTTATTCAAAATGGTTTTCTTTTTTCACTAAGCATATTGATGTGTGCTGTTGATTTTTGGTAAATATACTTCATTACATTGACTTTCACTCTTGTATTCCTTGAATGAAGCTCTGGTTGGTCATATTGTGTTATTGTCTTGAGTCATTCCTAAATACTGCTTCCCAATGTTTTATTTGGAAATTTTTCATCTGTAACTTAAAAAGTAATATTATAGTTTCTTTTTTTTGGTGTAGGGTGGTTACCGTATCAGGTTTTGGTGTTAAAAATTTTGCTGACTCATGAAATGTGTTACGTTTCCCTTTTCATTCATTCTAAGATAATTTAAATAATGCTGAATTACTGTTGTTAGGTTAGCTGAAATCACTCCGTCTTAGTTCCTTCTTAATAATAGGCCTTTCCAATCTATTGTAGTTGGTGTATTTGGGTTTGCCACTTGTTCCCAGATTCATTTATATCTTGCTAGAGAACTATCCAGTTGTTCTAGGGTTTCAAGTTTGTGGTCATAGATTTTATAATTTTAAAAATCTTTTTTGTATCTGTGTTTATATCTCCTTCGAAAATTCCTAATCTTGTAAAGTTTTATTCTCTCCTCATTTTTCTTTGGGCTTCCCTGATAGCTCAGTTGGTAAAGAATCCACCTGCAATGCAGGAGACCCCGGTTCGATTACTAGGTTGAGAAGATCCCTTGGAGAAGGGAAAAGCTACCCACTCCAGTATTCTCACCTAGAGAATTCCATGGAATGTGTAGTCCATGGGTCACAAAGAGTCCAACACGACTGAGTGACTTTCACTTTCACTTTCATTTTTAATCAGTCTCAGAAGAAATTTATCTATTTTGTTGGTATATCTTAAAAAACAGTTTTTGGACTTATTAATCACTTCTACTTTTTTGGTTTTCCATTTCCTTAATTTCAACCTTTATCTTTATTATTAATTCCCTCTTTTTTACTTCTTTGTTGCTTGGCCTCTAAGTCTTCAACATGAGTGGCAGTTGCCTTTAGTTTTAGTCTTTTTAGGTTAATGATGGTGATTAGGCATTTCTGTAACCCACTCCAGTACTCTTGCCTGGAAAATCCCATGGACGGAGGAGCCTGGTAGGCTACAGTCCACGGGGTCACAAAGAGTCAGACACGACTGAGTGACTTCACTTCACTCACTTCACTCACTTCCTACTTTATCACTGGAGAAGGAAATGGCAACCCACTCCAGTGTGCTTGCCTGGAGAATCCCATGGACAGAGGAGCCTGGCAGGCCATGGTCTATGGGAACAAAGAGAGTCAGACACGACTGAAGTGACTAAAGCACGCACACAGGCATTTCTGTGGCGCTAGTGGTAAAGAACCCGCCTGCCAATGCAGGAGACAAAAGAGATGCGGGTTTGATCCCTGGATCAGGAAGATCCCCTGGAGGAGGGTGTAGCAACCCACTCCAGTATTCTTGCCTGGAGAATCCCCATGGACAAAGAAGCCTGGCAGGCTTCTATAGGTTAGCAGAGTCATAGGGTTGCAGAGTTGGACACGACTGAAGCGACTTAGCACGCACCTAAACACATTGTGTTGTTCCATAGTTTTTGTTAAAAAGTGTTATTTTCATTGTTTTCTGGATAGTTTGTAATTTCATGTTTTATTTTCTCTGAGAAAATATCCAATGACATTCAGTTTATGTGTTTTTTTAAGTCTCCAGTGGTTATGTTTTTTAGTTGCCTTTTATTACATATGTCTGTTGTTATTTGCTGAAGATCTGAGAATGGGGCCTAAAAGATCTCTACTTTAAAAAATTGTTAAACCATTCTTATGACATGATTTATTTTGTTTTTTTTTTTTAGGTTCTTACATGTGTTTTTTATTTTATTTTTTTTTTTTTAAATGAAAATAAAATTTTATTGCACAGCTTAAGTGATACACTCTATGCACAATAAAATAGACCAATACATATGAAGTTAATTT
>NW_011494738.1:2211262-2214150 GCF_000754665.1 Bison bison bison | reverse complement strand
AACCGACAAACAACTAATCTCAAAAATATACAAGCAACTCCTACAGCTCAACTCCAGAAAAATAAACGACCCAATCAAAAAATGGGCCAAAGAACTAAATAGACATTTCTCCAAAAAAGACATACAGATGGCTAACAAACACATGAAAAGATGCTCAACATCACTCATTATCAGAGAAATGCAAATCAAAGACATGATTTATTTTGGATAGATCAGTTAGAATGGGTGATCCAGTTAGGATGCTGTAGGCTGCAGGAGATAGAATATCTGATTAAAAGTAGTTTAATGAAGGGGCTGATTCTGCTTACTTTCCAAAAAGACTGGGGCAGGTAGTAGTTCCACAGCTGGTTCAGTGGCTCCATTATGTTAGGGTTCTGGGGTCAGTTTCTCTGGGACCCTGCAAACTTTCTATCTCTTCTGCCTTCCTGCAAGTCCTTGGCATCCTCACAGGACCAATTCAAAGCAGAAGGCATGTGAGGCTTTTTCATCACGTGATGCTCTCTTCTCAGAGAGAATATTCTTAAAAGACCCTGGCACATTTCCCTACAGGTCCCACTGGACAGAGCAAGGTCTCAGGCCTGTGCCCTGGCTGCAAGTGGTGTTAGGGAAGTATCTAGCATCTTTATCTAGCTTCCCTGGTGGCCCAGGTGATAAAGAGTCTGCCTGCAGTGCAGGAGACCAGGGTTTGATCCCTGGATTGGGAAGATTCCCTTGGAGAAGGAAATGGCAACCCACTCCAGTATTCTTGCCGAGAAAATCCCATGGATGGAGAAGCCTGGTGGGCTGCAGTCCATGGGGTCACTAAGAGTCGGAAACGACTGAGCGACTTCACTTTCACTTTAGCATTTTTAGCTTTCCTTCTAAAAAGTAGGATTTGGTATCAAGAAGGAAGAGACAGCTTCCCTGGTGGTTCAGTGGTAAAGAATCCATCTGCCAATGCAGGAGACATGGGTTCAATCCCTAATCTGGAAATTTCTACATGCCTTTGAGCACCTGAGCCTGTGCGCCACAATTATTGAGCCTGTGCTCTAGAGCCCATGAGCCACAACTACTGAAGCGCGTGTACCTAGAGCCTGTGCTCTGCAACGAGAGAAGCCACTGCAGTGAGAACCCCTGCACTGCAATGAAGAGTAGCCTCTGCTCACCGCAACTAGAGAAAAGCCGAGCATCAGTGAAGACCCAATACAGCCAATAAATAAATAAATATTATCTTTTTAAAAAGGAAGACAGGAATGGCTGTTAGGGAGACACCTAACAATGCTGGCTGTAAGAAAGACCTGAAAAGATTTCATATCTCTATGTCTGTCTATCTATGTAGCTAGCTAGTTATCTCTTTATCTGTGAATGTGTTGATTATATTATTCCATTCTTTGACAACTAAATCCATTTAATTGTGAAAAATTTGTTGTTTTTTTTTTCCGCACCATGGGACTTGTGGGATTTTAGTTTCCTGAACAGGGATCAAACCCAGGCCCTTGGCAGTAAAAGTGTGGAGTCTTAATCACTGGATTGACAAGGAATTCCCATGAAAGAAGTGTATCAAATTCTTTCTGTATAACTATTTTCATCATTATCAGTGCAATTTAATTTTCTTTATATTTTTTGCTGTTGTGTTTGATACATACAGACTTATAACTTGTGTCATCTTCATAAACAGTCTTTTTCATTATGTATTGCTTGTCTTTATACATTTTAATGCTTTTAATTTCTACCTTGCTACCCCTTCTTTCTTTTAAATTTACATTTCTTTCGTATTTCTATGCTTACCTTTGTATTTTTATCCTTTCTTGATCATTTTAAGGGTGCTTTTTATAAACAACATAGAGCTATGTTTAGTTGTTTAACACACTTTGAAAATTTTTCTCTTTGAGTGGTAGAATTCAGTCCTTCAAATTTAGTGTAATTGGTTATACACTAACTTGGTTTCTTTATATTTAGTGTAATAGTCAGAGAAGGCAGTGGCCACCCACTCCAGTACTCTTGCCTGGAAAATCCCATGGATGGAGGAGCCTGGTGGGATGCAGTCCGTGGGGTCGCTAAGAGTCAGACACAACTGAGCGACTTCACTTTCACTTTTCACTCTCATGCATTGGAGAAGGAAATGGCAACCCACTCCAGTGCTCTTGCCTGGAGAATTCCAGGGACAGGGGAGCCTGGGCTGCCATCTATAGGGTCGCACAGAGTCGGACACGACTGAAGCGACTTAGCAGCAGCAGCAGTGTAATAGTAGTTTGTAGCGATTTTATTCTTCTGTATTACTTTACTATCATTACTTTTAATCATCAATATGCTTGTGTTTTGTTTTTTTTTTTTTTATAGTGAACTATAACACATACAAGGGGCATCCCAGGTAGCTCAGTTGGTAAAGAATCTGCCTGCAATGCAGGAGACCTGGGTTTGATCCCTGGGTTAGGAAGACCCCTTGGAGGAGGGCATGGCAACCCACTCCAGTATCCTTGCCTGGAGAAAACCCATCACAGAGGAGCCTGGGGGCTACTGTCCATGGGTTGCAAAAAAGGTGGACACAGCTGAGTGACTTTCACCTATAACACATACACAGAAAAATGCATAATATATAAATGTATGGGTTGAAAGATCTTCACGACCCAGATAATCATGATGGTGTGATCACTGACCTAGAGCCGGACATTCTGGAATGTGAAGTCAAGTGGGCCTTAGAAAGCATCACTATGAACAAAGCTAGTGGAGGTGATAGAATTCCAGTTGAGCTATTCCAAATCCTGAAAGATGATGCTATGAAAGTGCTGCACTCAATATGCCAGCAAATTTGGAAAACTCAGCAGTGGCCACAGGACTGGAAAAGGTCAGTTTTCATTCCAGTACCAAAGAAAGGCAATGCCAAGGAATGCTCAAACTACCACACAACT
>NW_011494738.1:2210940-2211162 GCF_000754665.1 Bison bison bison | reverse complement strand
TGAAACAGTTGGCTTAAAGCTCAACATTCAGAAAACGAAGATCATGGCATCCAGTCCCATCACTTCATGGGAAATAGATGGGGAAATAGTGGAAACAGTCAGACTTTATTTTTTCTGGGCTTCAAAATCACTGCAGATGGTGACTTCAGCCATGAAATTAAAAGACACTCCTTGGAAGGAAAGTTATGACCAACCTAGATAGCATATTCAAAAGCAGAGACA
>NW_011494738.1:2206097-2210142 GCF_000754665.1 Bison bison bison | reverse complement strand
GGACAGGGAGGCCTGGCGTGCTGCGATTCATGGGGTCGCAAAGAGTCGGACATGACTGAGCGACTGAACTGAACTGAACTGAACTGAACTGAAATCTCTTTCTCCTGTAGTATCACCTTGGATCAAGTGTCCGTGGGTCATATGCATGGGTCTGTTTCAGGATTCTCTATTCAGTTTCATTGGCCTATTTATCTATCTTTGCATCACTGCCTTGCCATATTAGTTTTTGTAGCTTTCTCCTAAGTCCTGGCATCTGGTAGACAAGTTATTCTAACTCACGCTTCATCAACTTTGTGTTGGCTATTTCAGTGCCTTTCATTACCATGTAAGTTTTAGATCAAGTTCCACAAAATAACTTGTTGACTGGGATTGCACTGAATTTTAGATAAATTTAGTTAAAATTTATGTCATAAATATGATAAATCTCTCATTTATTTTTTCTTTAATTCTCTCAATAGTATATGATAATTTTCTGCATAAAGGTCTTACATATTTCCTCCTGAGGTATTTGGTAGTTTTGATTCTATTATAAATGTGACCTTTTAAAGCATTTTTTATGTTTGTTGCTAATATATAGAAATACAATTGAGTTTTGTGTATTACCTTATTTTCAGAGACTTTTCTAGACCTACTTGTTGACTGCAATAATTTACATGAAGATTCTTTTGAATTTTGTATATTTATCATCTGAGGATAATGAGAGTTTTATTTTTTACTTTCCTATTCTTTCACATTTTATTTCTTTTTTTGCTCTCTAAACTGATTAGGGCTTCAAGTACAATATTGAGCAGATGCAGGAGTGATTACTGGCATCTATGTCTTGTTTCTGATATCACACTTTCAACATTTTACTTGTAAACAGTACACTTGATATAAGTTTTTTTGTAGGTACTACTTTTGTTGTTTAGTTGCTCAGTCATGTCTGACTCTTGCAACCCCATAAACTACGTATATTTAAATATTAGTATACTGGAGCTTACCTGGTGGCTCAGAGTATAAAGAATCTGCCTGCAATGCAGGAGTCCCAGTTTCCATCCCGGGGTCGGAAAGATCCCCCGGAAAAGGAAATGGCTACCCACTCCAATATTCTTGCCTGGAGAATTTCATGGACAGAGGTGCCTGGCAGGCTACAGTCCCTGGGGTTGCAAAGAGTCAGACATGACTGAGCAACTAAACTTATATATATATATATATATACACACACACACACAACACACGTATATATATTCTCTGGTAGATATATTTATAAATATATTGACAAAAATATAAACTGATATATATATAAATTGACAGAATACTATATATACACAAATGTATAGTATTTTTAGTACGTGTTGTCAATATTTGACATGTGCGAATTTAGACTTGTAGTCTCCTGGTGACTTAAGCCTTTTATCATTGTAAAGTGTTTCTATCTTTAATCATGTTTTTGCCTTAAAGTTACTTTGTGTGTGTGTGTGTTTGCCTGATATTAAAAGAGTTATATGGGTTTAATTTCTAAATGTATTCGCAAAGAATTTTTCCCATTGTTTTATTTTCAATGTTTCTTTCTCATTATGTTTTATATGTGTTCATTGTAAACAGCATATTGTTGAGTTTTGTTTCTTTATGTAGTCATATAACCTTTGTTTTAAAATTAGGCTATTTAGTCCATTTAAGCTTAATGGAATTAGTGACATATTTAGAATTAAATTTGTATCTTACTATGTCCTTTCCACTTGCTTTATCAGTTCTGTGTTGTTTCCTCTTCCTAGCCTTCATTTGAATTGACTGTTTTTTAATATTCTACTTTTTTTCTCTATTAGTTTAGAAGTTGTATATTCTATTTCTTTTACTAGTTCTTTCCCTGGAGATACAACATACAAGTATAACTTATCAAAATTTGATATTAATTTGTATCTTTATTCTCTTTTCCAACCATGCTAGATCTATAGAAACTTTTATGTCCATTTATCTTCCTGTTTATTTGGATGCTCT
Source organism: Bison bison bison (assembly GCF_000754665.1). NCBI lineage: Eukaryota > Metazoa > Chordata > Mammalia > Artiodactyla > Bovidae > Bison > Bison bison. The sequence goes on along the minus strand of NW_011494738.1, from coordinate 2,208,165 downwards.
TGTGGTATATTTTAATTTTTATATTTTAGATCTCATAAGACATTATTTTTAAAAGTCAGTATTTGGGGGATTTTTCCATATATTTGCCATTTTTATTGCTCCTTTCCCTCCTAAATTCTCTGGGCATCTGTGTAGGAATATTTCCATTCCGCCAAAAGAATGTTCTTTAGTATTTTATTTAATTTAGGCCTGCTGGTGATTCAAAACTGTTTTAGATTTTTTTTGTCTCCATGTTTTTTTATTTTACCTTCATTCTTGAAAAATATCTTTGCTGTGAGTAGAATTCTAACTTGCCATTTATTTTTTCAGTTCCTTATGGATGCCATGACAGTATTTTGGCATCCATTGCTTTATTTTGAGATCGGCTGTTGGTTTTACACTTTCTTTCTTTTTTTACACTTTGTTTCAAGTTACGTAGGTGCATTTAAAACAGCAACAAGAGTAAACTTGCCAGTATATGATCTGCAATAATAAATATAACATTAAGCCTGTCAATTGCTTTAAGTGATTTTCTCCAGTAATATTTAGTTCTCTGTGTACAGATGCAGAGAAGGCAGGAGGTAGGGTTCATTCCAGGTCTGGTTGTTGCTAGCTACAAAGACCAGAAACGAGAGAGCCAAGACTTAAGGGTATTTACAGGGTATGCATAGAATGATGTATCCCGGAATCTGGTTTGGACAAGAAGAGAAATGGACTGGGAGGAAACTGATGGGCAGTGAAAAATGATTGCCTTATTCAATGTTAGATCTAAGCTGTCAGTACTGTTAAGTTGTGCAGAGCAATCCTAGAATCACTGGAGTCAAGACATAAAGGAAGGGGTGGAATTGCCACCGTCATGCTCAGTAGCTAAGTTATGTCCAACTCTTTGAGACTCTGTGGACTGTAGCCCGCAAGGCTCCTCTGTCCATGGGATTTTCCAGGCAAGAATACTGGAGTGGCTTGCTATTTCCTACTCCAGGGGATCTTTCCCATCCAGGGATCAAATCCATGTCTCCTGCATTGGCAGGCAGATTCTTTACCACTGTGCCACCTGGGACGCTCTCAAGGATGGAATGGGGGATGGGACACATCCCTGACATTGCCTGACCCACTGTGAGTGACGGTCTAGTGCAGATGGGCCTTCACTGACATTTTCTTTCTGTGTCCACTGGTCCCGTAACTGGATTTCATCTGAGCATTGCTAAGTGGAAATCCCTCCAGCTGTTTAAAAGATTATTGAACTTTTGCACATTTTCTGTTGTCATGATTTTCTTTCTTTCTTTTGTTTTTACTCCTTTTTCTTATGGGATGTTCAGATATATACAGGACAATGAACCAACCCCGTGTGTCTGTTACCGAGTTTCAATAACAATATCTGACATTCTTATTTCACATATTCCTCCAACTTTTCTTTTGTTATTGTTAGAGTTTTTGATGCAGATTTCCTGCATCATGTTACTTACTTGTAAGTTACATTGAACCATATAAAATAGCCAATGTTGGACAAAATTTGGAACTACAAAACTTAAATTTCATGTTGTTCAATCTAACACTTTACTGTTTTTCTCTAAAAGAAACTCCATATACCTATCAAACTATTTTTCTAACCCCCAGAGAAGATCTACCTCCAAATGTCCAAGTGCATCTTATAACCTATCAGTTATACTTTTCCCCAGAAGCTTGTCTTCCTCTCTTCCTAAACAGCAGTCATTCTGGTGTTTAGTGCCTTGCCCATTTCATAGAGTGGGTTTCTCTTTTCCTCAGTCATGTGTTTTCATTCCTTTAGTCCCTTATTTTAGTGATTTAGTCCCTTATTTTGTTGAAACCTAATTCTCCTATGCTTCCCCCGAAAAGGTTCCTGAGAGACAAAAAGTTTTTGTCCTTGCCTGCCTTCATCTGCCCTCATACTCGGTTGTTGGAGTTATAAAATCTTATGCCCCAAATCATCTTCCATTCAGAACTATGAAGGCATAGTTCCGTGACTTCTTGTGTTGAGAGATTTGATGTCATTTTCATACAAAGGTTTGGGAGCCATACCTGTTTGTTCCTATCAGAAAACTTTTTAGATGTTCAATTTCTTCCTCTTTTT
>NW_011494738.1:2183110-2205997 GCF_000754665.1 Bison bison bison | reverse complement strand
AAGAATTGTCTTCCTTTGATAATTTCTTTCTCCTTCACTGTTTAAAATTTTATTTTCTTTTTTTTGGCTTCACTGAGTCTTCGTTGTGGCATGCAGGCTTTCTTTAGTTGTGGGCTTCATTTGTTGCAGTATGCAGGCTTAACTGCCCCACAGCATGTGGGATCTTAGTTCCCTGACCAGGGATTGAACCCAAGTCCCCTGCATTAGAAGGCATATTTTTAATCACTTGACCTCCAGGGAAGTTCCTCTCTCTCACTTCATGGTTCTCGTCTTTTGAGATTTCTACGTGGCCCTAATCCTCTAATTTTTGACTTTTCTCACCTAGTCTCCAAATTTCATTTTCTGGGAAATTGTCTCAACTTCATCTTCCAAACTTCCATTAATTTTGTTTGTTTCTGCTGCAATATTTTGGTTGTTCTACTTCATAGCGCCTTGTTCTTGGTTTTTGTTTTTGTTTTCATATTTCTCTGAGGAAAATGTGATTTTGCAGTTTTCTTCTGCTTTTTGCTTTGTTTTTGTTTCCTCTAAGTTTCTCTTTTTTTCCTTTCACCCCTCCTTGTCTTTTTTTTTTTTTCTGATTGTTTTGCTTCTCTCTTTCATATCCAGCCTTCCCCTACAATTATATTTCAGTGACTTTCTCATAAATATGAACAGACAGCCAAGAATAAACAGGTTTTTAAGGAAATTTTCAAACATGTAATTGCAGACTTGTTGACTTGAGGAATGGTGGTGACTGATGGAGAGCTGGCTTTTTGTTGGGGAGCTCCAAATGCTAAATCTTTAGGTCTTGTCTTCTGCAGTCCTTGTCGTTGTTTAATCTCTAAGTCATGACTGGCTGTCAACCGCCCCATGAACTGCAGCACGCCAGGCTTCCCAGTCCTTCACTGTCTCTTGGAGATTGCTCAAACTCATGTCTGTTGAGTCAGTGATGCCACCCAACCATCTCATCCTCTGTCACTCGCTTCTTCTCTTGCCCTCAATCTTTCCCAGCATCAGGGTCTTTTCCAGTGAGTCAGCTCTTTACATGTGGTAGCCAAAGTATTAGAGCTTCAGCTTGAGCATCAGTCTTTACAGTGAATATTTAGGACTAATTTCCTTTAGGATTGACCTGTTTGATCTCCTTGCAGTTCACGGGACTCTCAAGAGCCTTCTCCAGCACTACAGTTTGAAAGCATCAGTTCTTTGGTGCTGAGCCTTTATGGTCCAACTCTCATATCCGTACATGACTACTGGAAAAATCAATAGCTTTGACTATATGGACTTTTGTTGGCAAAGCGATGTCTCTGCTTTTTAATACACTAAGTTAGTCATCGCTTTTCTTCCAAGGAACAAATGTTTTTTAACTTGATGGCTGCAGTCACCTTCTGCTGTGATTTTGGAGCCCAAGAAAAGAAAATATGTCATGGTTTCCACTCTTCCACCATTCTTACATTTTCCATAAAGTAATGGAACCAGATGCCATAATGTTAGTGTTTTTGAATGTAAAGTATTAAGCCAGCCTATTCACTCTCCTCTTTCACCTTCATCAAAAGGCTCTTTAGTTCCTCTTCACTTTCTGCCATTAAAGTGGTATCATCTGCATAGCTGAGGTTGTTGATATTTCTCCAGAAATCTTGATTCCAGCTTGTGAGTCATCCAGCCCAGCATTTCACATGATGTACCCTGTATATAAGTTAAATAAGCAGGATGACAATATATAGCCTTGACGTACTCCTTTCCCGATTTTGAACCAGTCTGTTGTTCCCTGTCTGGTTCTAACTGTTGCCTCTTGATCTGCATACAGGTTTCTCAGGCAGGTAAGGAGTTCTGGTATTCCCACCTCCTAAAGAATCTTGCAGTTTGTTATGATCCACACAGTCAAAGGCTTTAATGTAGTCAGTGAAGCAGAAGTAGATGTTTTTCTGGATTTCTTTCGCTTTTTCTATGATCCAGTGGATGTTGGCAATTTAATCTCTGATTCCTGCCTTTTCTAAATCCAGCTTATACATCTGGAAGTTCTTGATTCACCTACTGCTGAAGCCTAGCTTGAAGGATTCTGAGTATTGCCAGCATTTGAAATGAGTGCAATTGTGTGGTTGTTTGAACATTCTTTGGCTTTGCCCTTCTTTGGGATTGGAATGAAAACTGACCTTTTCCAGTCCTGTGGCCACTGCTGAGTTTTCCAAATTTGTTGGCATATTGAGTGAAGCACTTTGGTGCCTTGGTGCCTCCAAATCCCCAGTCTTCCATGGGTTCTATGAAGTAAGTCAACTTGTTTCTGATGGTTTTGCTTCCCAGGTGGCTCAGACAGTAAAGAATCTGACTGTAGTGCAGGAGACATTGGTTTGATTCCTGGGTTGGGAAAATTCTTTGGAGGAGGAAATGGCTACCCACTCCAGTATGCTTGCCTAGGAAATCCAACGGACGGAAGAGCCTGGTGGGCAACAGTCCGTGGGGTCTCAGAGTCAGACACAACTGAGCAACTAACACACTGCAAACACTTGGGCTGTAGAAAACCCAAAGTTGGTAGAAAACCATACTGAAAATGGTTGTAACATACAGGAGTTCATTTTTCTCAGTAACAAGTATGGAGGTAGATGGTTACTGGCCTTGGTTCAATAGCTCAGTGATATGAAGGCTAGTGTCTCTGTGCTTCTCTTGGCCTTTCCCTGATGGTAAAAAAAAATGAAAAAGTGCAGCTGAACATAATATCCATTATTAGGTCAGGAGGAAGGAAGGAAAGGATAAGGATTGTGTTGTTTCCTGAACTTCCCAAAACAGACTGGCTCATATGGTCCTATAGTTACTCCTTGCTGCAAAGAAGGCTAAGAAATTGGTTTGACATGTTGATGCTCTGAACAAATTGTTGTTCCAATTCGTCCAGGAAGAAGGGCAAGGGGATGGGTACTACGTAGTTAATGAATGATGTTGGTTACATATTTCATATTTTGGATGCTATCATTTGAATGGGGTTTCAGGTAAAAGGAAATGCCATGTTTAACTGCACTGTGAAGATTAAGTGAGAAAATCTGTATGAAGCGCTGAGCACAGCACATGGCACCTCATGAGTAATCAGCACACACTCATGAGATCACCCAGGGTATTCCATCTTTGCTCCCACTGTCTTAGTGGCGGTTGGACTGCCAGGTGGAAGTGCCACTAGGCTCTCAGATATGTGGGTCATCCCTGCAGAGAAACTGGGCTGGAGAAACAAATTTGGTTGTCATCTGTATGTGGATAGTGTTTGCAGTCTTGTACATGGATGGGATTACCCAGGGAGAGCTTTTGTGATGATAAAGCAAGCAGGAAGCAGACACCAGAGAGTTTAAATCAGACTTAACAAACATAAATTGTGATGTTGGTACAAATAAAAATATTTATACTTTAAACAATGAATTTACTCCTCTAGCATCTACTATGTGCAATATACTTTTTAAGGTACTGAATGATCAAAAAATTAAAGTACAGTAAGTTACAGAAATGGGTGATAAAGTCAGACCAAATGTAGTACATTTATAGCTATATAAATAAGCAATTATTTTTTCTAGTTATTAAAACATTTTTTAGAATGCTATGATAATAAGTCATGGAAATTAGAACTAAATTGTCTTTTAAAACATGGATATGTTTTCTTCCAAAGTTATTGAAATGTGAAATAAAACAAGGACCATCATTTAGAGGTTTATCCTGGCTCTGACTATAGCAACCATGTCCTGTTCTTGCTAACAGGCCAGAAACATCCAAGGACACACTGCAGATGTGTGTGTTTGTGTGTGTGTTTTTCTTCCTCTTCTGTGTTTCATTTTCTCTGAAAAAATGACTGATGGTTTTCTTTTGTAAATTGCACTATGATTCCAATTGTAGAGGTAAGTTCTGCCAACATTTTTTGATGTGTAGGAACTATTTCAAATTCATTGCTTTATTAAGCCCACTTTTTTTGGTTTTAAAATGAAACAAAAAATACTTTCTATTTCTTGGTAATCATTTAAAATTAATATATAGAGTTATGACACTGGGCATTAACCTTTGGCCATATCTACACAAAATATATTTTTCTTAAAGACTATATAGTAATTTTGTCGAAACAAAACCCCCAGGAAACTAAAAACATTTGTATTTGGAGACAGTGAGCCAAATTCTAAAATTAAAATTCCATCTTGATTACTGCGTATTTTGAAAACCATATGTCATGTATCTCTACTCTGCACTTCAAAGGGTAATGGACTCGGGTATGTATACAACAGGATGATCAGTTGGTCACGTGGTCTGGAAAACTGGGTCATAATAGAAGGAATGCTTGACGGCATGGGGGTATTTAGACTGAAGAAAGTACTACTTGAGGGAATTGTGATTGTTTACTTCAAGTACTTGGAGGACTGATACAAGGCAAAGGATAGATGTTCTGTGTTGTTTCAGAAGGCAATATTATTTATAGCAATGGGTGAATTTGCTTATTTCAATCACCCCAGCAGAGAATTTTCCTCTGAAGGCGTCAAACGTATCTAATGGAATTTTATCAGTAACTGGGAGGGATCTCTATCAGGCATTGGCATAATGTGGCCTTCTGGCCAGATCTGGTCTACTGTCTGTTTTATAAATAAAAGTTTACTGGGGGCACAGCCATGTCCATTTGTTCCTGTTTTGTCTGCTGTTGTTTTTGTGCTACAAAGGCAGCGATGAGTATTTGCAACAGAGACTGGATGGACAACAGGTGTTTACTATCAGGCCTTTAACAGAAAGTGTTTCAGACTCCTGGTATAGAGAAGAGTCAAGGGTGTTACAGAAGATCTAACTCATTGGATAGTAAGATAGTATGTGCTGTGAGTGTGTGTACTCAGTCACTCAGTCATGTCCTACTCTTCGCAACCCAGTGGACTGTAACTTGCCGGGCTCCTCTGGACTTTTCCTCCTCCTCCGTGGAATTTTCCAGGCAAGAATATTGGAGTGGATTGCCATTTCCTCTTCCAGGGGATCTTCCCAACCGAGGGCTCAAACCCAAGTCTCCTGCATTTCCTGCATTGGCAGGCAGATTCTTTACCACTGCACCACCTGGGAAGCATTAAGTTAGTACAGGTGGCCTCAAAGATCTGTCCAACTAAGATTCTATGGTTCAATACAGAGTTGATAACATATATATATACTTTAAATGTGTTTAGTTTGAGTCAGAAGTAGAATAGATGTATTCGTTGATATAATTGTATTTATTTTTTCACAAATAGCATTTGTATGGAATGTCAAATAATAACAGCCTTTTGCTCTGACTATGAAATGCCATTGTTTTAAATTTCTAGTGGTTACAGAAGTGGATGGGAATGAAGCAATGGATTTCATGAATCATTAGATAGTGTCAGATTCAAAGTTATTTAATATTTGTAAAAATAACTTTTCTCTGACAGACCATTAGTGGCATGAATTTCTGTTAACAGACTTGCTAGTTTTTCCTAACTTTATCATCTGAGAATCTCAAAATGCTTTGCTAGTATTTTTATACTTTATTCATTTAAATCCTTTTACAAACTGATAGTGTTATTAAGATGGAGAAGGCGATGGCACCCCACTCCAGTACTCTTGCCTGGAAAATCCCATGGGCAGAGGAGTCTGGTAGGCTGCAGCCCATGGGGTCAATAAGAGTCGGACACAACTGAGCGACTTCACTTTCATACATTGGAGAAGGCAATGGCAACCCACTTCAGTGTTCTTGCCTGAAGAATCCCAGGGACGGTGGGCTGCCAGCTATGGGGTCGCACAGAGTCAGACACGACTGAAGCAACTTAGCAGCAGCAGCAGCAGTGTTATTAAGAAAGTTCCATTAGATGTTCTATCTGTGTGTGTGTGTTTTTCATGACATGTTCTATGGAGATATGGAAGACAGACATTTTTCAGAAGAACAAAAATTCACTGAGAAGATGTAATTTTGGAAAAAAAATTTAATGTAACTTATTTGATATCAGTTACTCTGTTGGAAAACTAGAAACATGAAAAATATCTACAGTAGAGTGAGAGTTCTAATATCAGGTTTTAGACCTCAAATTCTAAGTCATTGCTTTTCTTCTGTAATATAACATCTTTATTAAAAGTACTTAGATGCATGACTTTTGCTTTAAAGTTTACACTTTATGTGAATTTAGTTCATCATATTTAATAAACGCACAATGCAACACATTTTTAAAAAATTAATGGACTTTACTTTTTAGAGCAGTTTTTGGTTTACAGAAAAATTGAACAGAAAGTAGAGAGAGTGCCTATATATCTCTCCCCAAGTCACTTCCTCTGTTATTAACATCTTGCATTACTGTGATACATTCGCTGCAGTTGATGGCCAGTGTTGATACATTTTTATTAACTAAAGCCTATGGTTTACATTCCCTGTAGAAGGAAATGACAACCCACTCCAGTACTCTTGCCTGGAGAATCCCATGGACAGAGAAGTCTGGCGGGCTACAGTCCATGGGGGTCACAAAGAGTCAGACACGACTGAGTGCCTTAGCACACAGACCATTAAAATAGTGCTCCCTGCTGCCCTCCCCGACCACAGTGTGTGCTTTGCCCAATATTTTTAAATTGTTGATTCCTAAACATGAGTGCGTTTTAAATTTAAACTTGGTGATTCACTTTCTATTATAGTCTGTGAAGTATTTTTCAAATAAATACTGAGTCAAATAAGGACTCATGGATGAGAAAGTTTTGTTTGCCTCTGTAATTTGTAAGTAAACAATTGGACTGATTTTAAGTGAATCAAGTCAATTATAAAAATTAAGAAATTGAAATTAAATAAAGCTACTCCAAACCTGCTATTTAAAAACGAATATGGATAATATTTCAGTGCCTAATAGAAGTATTTCTGTTTCTTTGGCTGGGGTGCTAACATCAAGCTCTTTGTGCTTTTAAAAAATACTTGAAAATCAGGAAATTGTAGAGCTGACCGGCTCATTGAAGGTCACCTAATAGTTTAACAGCAATAAGTTCAAATGGGGCAAGCATCTCATCCGGTCACGTAAAAATGGCAGCCTGGGTGGGTGGTAGGGTTAGACTGCAGAACTGGGCCTCACAAACAGTCATACATTAGCCCTCTTACTGGATTAAACAGTTACAATAGCCTATCATGATAATTTTTTCATTCAGTGAATGTTCAGTGTCTTTCCATCTCCCTGCTGAGGGTACAAAATGATTAAAGGTATTGTGAAAAGTCAAAACTGTTTGGGGGAAAGAGGGAAGCAGGTGAATTCAGCACAGGTTGGGAGATACAAGGGAGGAGCCTGGGACTGGAGAGCTGGGGTGCCCGGTGGAAGGTGCTCCCTCCTACCTTGAGGGGACGGGCCTGGGTTTGCCTCTCTGGCCTCATCAGCCACTCTCCCTGTTACTGGCCTTTCAGTCTCCTCCATACCATGCTTTTCTTCTCTTAGGACTCTCAGATGCTCTCCCCTCTGCCTTCCTTACCTCCAAGCCTCGCTGATTACCCCCCACTCACGCTGTTATCCGCTCTCTGCTCTCACCCACCCTGTGCTCTGCTTCTTCACATCACTTAGCACAGCTGTTAGGAATTACTTACTTGCTATCCCCTATCTTCGCCCCCAGAAAATGCTTTCAGCTGTAGTGCAAGTTTAAAGCAAGTGGCTCCAACAGGTGAGGGGGTTTGTTCTTAGATATAAAGGGGCTTGGAGGTCCGTGGATGTTGCATTCTGTGTGCTGGTCCTCAGTGTCAGGGCCTGGGTCTGTGGGGTTTTCTTATCTTTTTCCCTCATGGTTGTAAAAGGACTACTCCAACTTCCAGCACCGTGGCTGAAGGCTGGAGGGAGGGGATGGCCCTGGGTCAATTGCCTTTTATCTGGGAAGCAAACTTCGCCCCTCCCTGCCACCTCTGCCTGCCTCCACCAGCCTGCAGTGCATTTCCGTGTGTGCAACATGGGCCATCTCTAGCTGAAACCAGCTTCCCAGCCATGGTAACCAAGGTGAGTGTTCTTTTATGAGATGGTCAGTTTGGTGGGGCCACCTATTTAAAGTTCACAGAAAAGTTTACTATGCTCACAGGTCCTGGAGACAGAAGGCTAGGTAGGCATGCCTTGCACAGTCAAAGAGACAATGGCAGGGGAATCAGGAGGCAGCGAGGGGAAGGTTTAGGCCAGAGCCTTTGTTGGGGGTATCTGTAGGAAGGCAAGGCAGGGCAGGTGAAAAGTTTAGGGTTGGCTGTTGGAATCACTGTGGAGGGCTTTGGACTGTAGAGTTGTCCCCAGCTGCCTGGAATCTGGCCCTGGGACGTTTAAGTAAGTGCTTAGTTGCTCAGTCCTGTCCGACTCTCTGCAACCCCATAGACTGTAGCCCGCCAGGCTCCTCTGTCCATGGGATTTCCCAGGCAAGAATATTGTAGCGCGGTGCTATTTTCTACTCCAGGGAATCTTCCTGACCCAGGCATGGAACTCACATCTCTTGCATCTCCTTTGTGGCTAGGCGGGTTCTTTCCCACTAGCCACCTGGGAAGCCTGAGGGATATTTAAGAGAAAGGATTACTGCCTGTTGGGATGCGGGGCCCAGTGGAGGGGGTAGGGCTCAGAGGGGTTAGTCTGCATTAAAGACAAGCTCAGGGCTATCTCTAAGAATTGGCAAGCCTCCAGGAGGGGCAGCCTGTCTCCAGCCAGAAAGGTTTTATTAAGATGTCAAAAACTTCATAATATAGAGAAAATATACAGTGGAAGAGGGGGGTGGGTAATGGTGTGGGTTCACTGCTCAACAATGCCCACCACATCACAAGACTCTGGAAGGGGTCTTCCTGTTCTCCCCGAATTCCCCAAGCCTAGCACAGGTCCTGGCACACAGAACAGACAGAATATGCATGTCGAAAAGAGAAAGTGGCATAAGGACATGCCAGGAGAAGGGAACACCAGGCACAAAGGCACTGAGCCTTTGTGTGTGTTTGGATACAAGTGACTGGAGCACAGGCAAATGTCAGGGACTATTGGAAACTGAGATTAGAAAGGAAGTTTGGGGTCAAACTGTGAAAATCCTGTATGTTGTGTTAGTTGGTCTTGTCTTCTTTCAGCACTGGGGAGTCATTGAAAAAGTTCAGTCAGGGAGCAGCACAGAATTTGGGGGTTAGGATATTAACTTGGTAGTGTAGGCTAAGAACTGGAGGTAGAGAGGCGGGAATCGGGGAGACTAATTAACAATATCATACTGTGGTTTGATAAAATAGAGGAATAATAATCTGGGGAGTTAGGGAAGTGTAGTTTTGAGGTCACCATGTAGAACAGATTCTCTAACTATGACTCTGGACTAGTAGTATCAGCATTACAGGGGGATTCTTTACCAGCTAAGCCACAAGGGAAGCCCGGAAACTTGTTAGAAATACAAAATTTTGGGCTGCCACAGAATCAGAAGCCCTAGCCACGGGGGGCGGGGGCTGGGGGAAGCTGTCAGTGAGTCCGGCAATCTGTATTTTGACAAGACTACCATGTGACTCTGAAGTACTTGAAGCATAAGAACCACTAACTAGAGTAATAGGTTTGGGGGGTGCAATTGAGCAAGCTGATCCAAAGCAGCCTCTGTGCGTATTAGAATCACCCAGGAGCTTTTTCAAAGGCGACTAGGTTAGGCCCTATAGTAGACAACTAAATTGGAATCTCTAGGGGTAGGACCCAGGCATCGATTTCTTGATATTCCCAGATACTTCCAAAGTGCAGTCAGGCTGAGAGCCACTGATCTTGTTTAATCCTCAGTGGTGAGAAAATTCAGAGTTGGAAGGTGAGCTGCTCAAGGTCACACAGCAAGTTCAGGTAAGAATCCATTTTTTAATCTTCTTTATGATGCTTTAAACATGATCCCAACTTTCAAATACTTTGCTTTAAGACAATGGCTTCTAAATCATCCATAATAACAAATATTACTGTCAGATTTTTAGAAGTAAGTAGTTTACAGCATTATTTGAAACTCAGTTCTCCTTTAATTAACAGTATTTCACATTTCAGAAAGTTATCCTTTTTGTAAAGATTTCATAAAAATAGTTATTTTCAACATCAACAAAAAAGACTATACATAAGATATGGGTGAATGGAGCTTTTCTGTTTGTGTGCACTAAGTAATATTTTTTTTTTCAACTCTAGGTGGAGCTCTTTGGTTTATACATACATACATTGTTTTATTTATAATTTTGAGACTCTTAAATAGGAACTGAGATTATTTTTAAAGTTTAAAAATTGGTAAGATGTTCTCAACACCGTTCTGCTGTCCTTTTCTGGTTTTAGAGTCATAGATATAAAAAACTGACTTTTGTTCACTGCTTGACCAAAGAATCCAAATCCAGGCCTTAGAGTCATTTTCAAATGCATCTTAAATCTGTATTTTTACCTCATAGTCCTTAACGAATGGGATCTGTTTCCTGTGGCTTTTGTTTTTGATAAGGCTCAGTGTTGAAACAGTTTCTGTAAGATGGGAAGCCAGGCTTCCTTTTCTGAATTGTCAGTAGAGAAAAACCTAGAGGATAACACAGCTGTTGCTATAGTAATTTCTTCAACTATTTTTACCCCACTGTGTACAAAGGAACGTCTAACTGCTATCTTCCTGTAACACAAATGAAACGTTTTGCTGCCACTTCTTTTGCTCTTTTCTCTCTGCTATCTTAATATTCCCCCTTCTCCTGGGAGTGCAGTTGAAGCAGAATCCCCTGAATATGCAACATGTGATTTTTAGGTGATGTGAGTCAGTGGTTGTGATTCCTGGACCAGCAGCATCACCACAGGCTCACCTGGAAGCTGGTTAGAAATGGAGATTCTGGGGTCCCATCCCAGACCTACTAAATGAGAAACCCTGGCAGTGGGGTCCGGCAAGTGCTGAACCATGGGTATAGACTATTTCGAAAGGACAGAAAGCCTATATTCTCGGGAGCCTACATAAAAAACTCCAGTGCAATCAGCTCTGCCCATTTGGGGCTTATTCAAGGCTTTTAAAATCACCTAGGGTTTCTGTTAAAAAACAGGGATTCTCATTCAGTAAGTTTGAGATAGAGCCTGATACTCTGCATTTCTAATCCATGCTCCCAAGTGAGATGGATTCTGTTTATCCATGGAGCACATTTTGAGTATGGAGGGTATCAACCATACTCATACACACATATGAAAGTTACTTATTATTTCTGAGTGTGTTTTTAGTTTAATATATCTAAAATCAATGAATATTTTCAGTCACAGTGGGAAGAGACAATTTCTGGAATACAGTGCTTGCTTGTCTAGTTTAAAGTGACTCACCCTTATTAAATGTGACAAGAGGGTATTGTTTGCCAGGTTCTGTCTCCGAGACCCTCTATTATAGCAGCAGCAGGAACACTTGAGGATTGAGTTATTTTTTTTAGCTGAGAAATTTATTCATGGCATGATGAAGCCAGAAAGACTAGAAGTTTGTTTTAGACAAAGTTTCAGACAAAAAGAAGTGGTTCACAAATGTTTGGAATCATTCACTGAGTGCTTCATATTTATTTAGCACCCCTCCCGTGCGAAGCATTGTGCTAGGCATGTCGGGAAATTAAACATTCTTGGCATTGAGATTATAATCTACCTGAGGAAATAAAACCGTTGCCTATGAAATTTAATTACCTATACAGAGAGCATTCTGTTAAATGGTAGAGAAGTGTGGTAGACCCTCAAGAGATCAAAGGAGGTTAAAATTATGGAGTCTGATTTGGACTTTGGGGTGAGTAGAATTTGGATATTCAGAGCAGAGTGAAGAAGTGGAGGGGGAGCTTCATAAAAGACAGGGTGGTAGGACCAGGGTGCAACTTCCAGAAGTGAACCACATGGGAATATGGAAATAGTTCAGACTACAGAGGATGAGATGGTTGGATGGCATCATCAACCCAGTGGACATGAGTTTGAGCAAACTCTGGGAGATAGTGAGGGCCGGGGAAGCCTGGCATGCTGCAGCCCATGGGGTCGCAAAGAGTCGGACATGACGAGTGACTGAACACCACCACCACGATGGAGTTTAGACTTTCTGACTAGGAGAGATTTTAAAAGTGAGCCAGAGCCAGACTGGTAAGGATTTAACTGCGAGGCTTATGAGTTTACACATACTGGCCATTTTTCAAAATATTATCTTTCCCCAAATCCTTGGAACCCATGTAAGGGTATTAGAGTCTGAACCACTCAACTTAAATTGTTGTAGAAAACACAATGTCTTAATGCCAAAACACACTCAAGTGACCCTCTCTGCTGTGATGTTTGTGGCTTTACATTCCGGTTTAGACAGTCATCCAGTAAAATTAGAGCCTGGGCCAGTGGTGCCTCATTGTTGATGTTCTTCTCTGGGTACAGCCTCAATTATTGACATGATATTTGGTTGCAGCCAAAGAGACCAAGGTGTGTATATTCCATGTGGCCATGGTGGTGCCTTAGAGCATCCAGATGGCTAAGTCTAGTTATGCATCTCTACATCTGTTGATGAATAGATTATTGCCTGTAGCCTGTAGGAAAGCACTCATTCATTCTATGAACACTGTGAAGTATCTGCTATATCAGAGTGCTGGAAACTGTGGATATAAAGGTAATATAGTCTCTCCCTTCCACAACAATGGAAACTGAAGATTCTATAGCAGTTTGGCTTTTGTAGCCCCACTTGCCATGTCACTCCACTCCTTCCCTACTTGCATGTTTACCACCCGAGTGCTCATGGGAGCAGTGCCCATGGTAGCATCTTCTGACAAAACACAGATACAGCTCATAGGCAGGGAGGGCACCAGCCCCTCTTAATAAAGGAAAAACCCTATTTTGTTAATACCTGCAACAATTCCATTTGCTCTAGCTGCCACAAAAGCTAGATGGTATTCCTTAGGTCCCTTCTTCATCATTATATCTAGTGACCTGTGACCTTCTACTCTGACTCTTACTTAACATAAAAATATACCCAGTGTATCACCAATCATTTCTTTACTAGTCTTTGTTATATTTTTGAATCTTGATTCAGCTATGTAACACATTCATTATTCCCCACACATCAACTAAGAGACATGATAAATATCCTTTCTATATAATTATCCAACTATGACAATATCAAACAGGACAAGGCTCAGTAGCATGAGTTAGAAACTTCCCACCTTGTTCACGTATATAGACATATTTGCAAAGATAGAATGTCTAAAAGAATTACATCATTATGAAAATTTTCAAATGCACGCAAAATTAAGGGAATAGCATAATGAACATCTATATCTAGATTTTGCAGTTGTAATATTTTTCCATATTTCTGTCACAAACAGATTTTTTACCTAGTTGGGACAAACCAGCTATAAAAAATATTTGAGGTGCTGATAGGGGGCATTTGAATATGGCCTGGGTATTAAAGAACATTAAGGAATTAGTGCTAAATTTGTTAGGTCTAGTAGTAACATCATGGTTATGTAGGAAAATGTGTTTTAAAATTCAGTGTTCTGAACTATTTGGGTGAAAAGTGATGTCTGTAATCTTATAGTACATGAGATTGTTGTGAAAATCCAATGGGAAGAAAGTCGGGTGGGCGATATCTAAAGAATCAGAATAACAGCTAAATGGTCTTTGTCAGTCTATGCTGATGCAATTGTTTTGAGAATAGAATATTTCAATAAATTCTAAACAACAAGCCAACTTTTAAAAAGTACCATGCAATGTGCAAAATCAGGATCCTCACCTGATCCTGGGCCCCCTGCCATCTGAGAGCCTCATTCCATCCCATTTCTCCACCACTGGTGTTACTATAATTTATAATAAAAACTGTGTCTATATTTTGGTGTAGATTTCTCAAAAGCGTTTTTTCAAAATGTCCATATTCCTCTTTGCTCTATCAGAACATGCCCCAGGCGAAACCACTGAGTCAAATGTCCTACATCAGATTGTCCAATAAAGGATAAAAGCAACATGAATGATGACTTAGGAACCATGAAAAGCAGTTGGATATTACCAAAGGAATAGTTATTAACGTAATTTTAGACACACTATTGGATAATATTTAGACAAGTATAGTAGAAGTCAACTATTGTTTTATATTGGCTGAGTTATTTAAAAATATGTATATGGTAATCATTGAATTAAATTAGGAGAAATTCAAGTTAATAAAGAGGAAGAGCTGTGAGAATGAATATAAAGTATCTCTTGGGAAAGTGTAAAGTGAGTAAGAAGAAGATACTGCTAGTGTAGAGTATGATTATTATAGATGAGATATTAATTCTATAGTCTGAGTGTCTATAATAACTTAGAAATAAAATTTTAAGTATTGTCATTTTCTGGATAGCTAAGGATGATAAAGGCAAAATTTGTATTGCATATGTTCACTTAAATCCCATATAAAATGATCAACGTTAAGATAAGCTAAAGCTCTATTTTGGTGCCAATTTTGACTCCTTTAAACTTGTTGGGATTTGTAAAACTTGATTTTTCTACATGAGGAGCCAAATAGGAATCTTACAGGAAAAAAATCTCTTTTTTTTTTTTACCTAAACCATTTTACATGGTATTCTTTCTCCAAAGTATTTTACTCTCGTCCCTTTTTCTCTTGGAAGAAAACTGGAAGCTATTTAGCAGAAGTTAACCTTCCCCTGGTGACGATTTCTGTCTATAATTTTAGCAATGAATCTTCTAAGGCCAATTAACATGTATAGCACCATTTGTGCCAACGCCAAATGGCCGCTGTGCTCTTGTGTCCCTGAATATTATTCTTCTCTATTTTGTTGCGTAGGTCTGCCTGGTTTTTATCTGCTTCTGTGACTTGGAGCATGTCCATGACATCCTTCCAGCCCCACAAACTCCTACTTTGATTTCTAATCTATGGGCTCTACTGACGTATATACAGATATGCTCCTCTTAATTTGGCCCCCACATTAGAATATTCACTAAACTTCAATCTGTAGGAATTTAAAACCAACTATGATCTATCAGATATACCCATGTTACCCTAGGCATTTTTGACAAATAGCACACAGAAAATATCCACAAAAAATTGTTAGATTTTTCCTTAAATAAAATGTTTTTATATGTTAATTTTGTTTTTTAATAAAATAATGTTGATACCTGCACATGCTGAAAAAGTCTACTAGTACTAAAATATTTTTTTTTGAAAAGGTAGGCACCCCACTCCAACCCATCCCTTCTTACTCCTCAATCACTGTTTTAGTGATTTCTTTGGGCATGCCTCCTGATTTCAAAATAATACTCTCAAACTGGTGTCTCTTAAATCATTAATTTTAGGCATTATCTATTGACTTTCTATTATGATAGATGAAGATGTAACTCTTACTACTTATACCACACTTTCCTTCCCTCATTTCCCCAGTATGGTTGCACCTGACTTCTGGTTAAATGAAATTAGCAGCCAGTTTTTATATTCTTAGAACTTTGTGTTTACCACTGAGTGAGGTAGTGTACTCCCCAAGAACATGGCACTTAGGAGGCTGCCTTTGCAGGTCCAGAACTGCTCATCTTCCTTTTAAGGTTCCAAGGAGCAATCTGGCTTCAATTGTTCATTTCTCCTTTCAGAATTTGATGATGATAATACTTGGTTGTCAATTCTATGCAGGAGGAAAACTTTTATTCCCAAATCCTGTAACACTTTATTACAATATTTCATCAGAACAAACACAGTCCCTTAGATGGTTGGAAGCCTATTCATTTCTCTGGTTAGATTGAAGATCAGGATTTGTGAATGTGCCTTCACAAAAAAGAGGGAATTTGAAAAAGAAAGGTTAGGATTCAGACAGGCAAAAGATAGGAGAATATGCTTTAGATTCTTGGTCTCTTGACCTCTTTATCTGAAGCCCTGGAGCTTCTGGAATGGGACATAGTTAGGCAGTCAAATGTGGGCAGAGGGTTCTCACTCATGGCTAAATTTTTATGGCTGCTGTTTTTCAGCTCAGTCCTAGGGCCTGAGCACAAGAGGCTAAGCACATGACTTTTGAGGCTCCTGGGTTGATCACATATTCTCAGTTCCCTGCTGGTCGTCTTTCATGTCTGTTCTGTCCAGGCCCAAATATGGACCTTTTCATGTCATGCAACTACTTAGGACTTTAAAAATAAATACGAGCTCAATTTTCAATCACGTTTTTTCTCATACTGAAGACACTGAATGGGATGAAATGGTATTATAGAAGAATGACTTTACAGTTGTCTCTCTACTAAGTTTTAATTTACTTTCGTATTAAATAAATTCAGCTGCCAGGAAATTACTGCACAAATTCAGCAGACGATGGTGGCAGTTATGGTTATTTCAAAATTACAATGATTGCAAAATACATTATTAACCTGTTTGAGAGCAACCCTGGCAATTTCTTTGTTCATGGAGGTCAATTTTCTCTAGTAAAAGACTCACAAACACAATTAACTGGAGAACTTAATTTTATTTCATGTAAGAGCTTTTTTTTTTTAACCTCAAATTAGTTATTCTAAAAAATTGGAAGTGGAAAATTTAATAATAGAGTAAGCAGATCTAAGCTTCTTTGGAAGTTGTACTTGTCAGTTCTATTTTTGGTTTCTTAGGAAACAAGTTAAAAACAGCTTTTTAAACCTTAATACATTTCTAATTACATTTCTTTCTCCCCTCTGGAGAGGCTTGTTTTTCTCTAAAAAGGTGCTGACTTCTTTACTTGTATCAATAGGAATATCAGTTTTTAAAAATTCATATTCTCTCCAACCATAGTCATTAAAAATACATATAAATGCTTGCAAAGAGAGAGCACAAAAGTCAGGTGCTTTATGTAAAGCTTTTGAAGTTGTTCAGAGTGATCCTGTGTTATGATTTGTGAACACATTTGTAACAAGTAAGATTGAATTTCCTTCATTTCACCAGATCTTCAACCACACAACAGTGTGTACAACTTATGGCTGTAAACGAGTGTGGAGACACAATTAGCTTCCTCACCTGGAGTAGGAGCAGTGTGAGGATGGGGGAAGGAAAGGGGGGAAATTGAGCCGCAGGTATGTCTCTCGCTCCTGCTCTAGTCTGTAGCTCCTGCACCTTGACGTTGAGAGGTTTCTGTTACTTTGATTTCCTCTCCTCACTCACCTTGTTGCAGATGAAAAGTGGGAGGAGTGAGGGGAATTTCACAGATGATTTGCTGCCTCTTCTGGGGCTGTGAACTGAGGGAAATGGTAGAATCTCTCAGCTTGTCTGCCCTTTTGACAGTTTTTTATGTTGACCAAGTAGTTATGAATGACTCTTCAGCTGTCGTCACCAGCTTCCAAGGAGACTCTTACTGTTGCTGACAGGCTTTAGAAAGAAGAGGAGCACATACCACGCTTCTGTGGTCACTCTTCCCTTGTTGTCCACACACCTGCCCATCTGCCCTTTTCTCCTTTCCCTAGTTCAAGCTTGAGGGGTCTTCGTGTTCACATGGCCGTCTTCTTGTCCTTCAGTTCCTCTCTGACGTCACTTCCTCGGAGAGGACTCAGCTGGGCTCCATCTCAGTGGACCTCGTGTCAGTCTCTATCACGTCACTCTTACTTCCCATAGCACTTCCTGCCTTTGGGTATTTCTGTGCTTGTCCTCCGTCTCCCTCTGGAACCTGCACTCATAGGAGAATTGAGCCTATATCCTGACTTGTTCAACAATGTATGCCATCAGCAAACTTTTTCTGTAAAGAACTAGATAGCAAATAGTTTAGGTTTCATGGGCCTAATAGTCTCAGTCATTACCAAACTCTGTCACCGTAGTATAAAAGCAGCCATGGATGATATGTAAACTAATGAATGAAACCGTGTTCCAGTAACCTTTCTTCATGAATGCTGAAACCTGAATTTCACATAACTTACATGACCTGAACATTCTTTTCATTTTTTTCTAACCATTTTAGCACTTCAGAACTATGCTTAGCTTGTGGGCTTACAAAAACAGATAGCTGGACAGATTTGACCTATGGGCTGTAGTTCATGAACTCCTGATTAAGAATACTGATTGGCTGGAATTTACCAACAGCTTATAATGAGTTAATTAATAGAATGAAAGAGAGGAATCATTACATGAAGAAGTCGATATATTTACTCCTAAAAACAGAATGTGACAGTATTCTTGAATCAGTAGATTGTTCCAGAAGGATAATAATATCCTCTTTTGATGTCCTCTGTATTCAGCCTGGTTAGTAGAGTACATGTTGCAAAATAAGCCTAAGCCAATTTAGACATGCATAGCTTTTTTGGTGAATAGTAAGAACTGTAACGGAGAAGGCAATGGCACCCCACTCCAGTACTCTTGCCTGCAAAATCCCATGGACGGAGGGGCCTGGTGGGCTGCAGTCCATGGTGTCGCTAGGAGTAGGACACGACTGAGCAACTTCACTTTCACTTTTCACTTTCATGCATTGGAGAAGGAAATGGCAACCCACTCCAGTGTTCTTGCCTGGAGAATCCCAGGGACGGGGGAGCCTGGTGGGCTGCCGTCTCTGGGGTCGCACAGAGTCAGACACAACTGAAGCGACTTAGCAGCAGCAGCAAGAACTGTAAAGGAGGTGGTGTGTTTAGCTACTCTCTCGCACACTTGCTACCAGGTAATAATAAAAGCAGGCTTCAGGCAAAGCTCAGGGACACAAAAGGTATTTATTAACTAAATATTTATTAACAAATGGCTCAAAGCAGTTCATTCAGACTTTCTGTAAACTCAAAGGAATTCTGCTGCTCTGTGGGATTCTTTTAAGTGTTTACACTTCATCCTCTATGCAAAATCCATTGGAGAAAGACAGGGCAGCCATGCAGTCAGAATTCTTTCTGAAGCCAGTAGCTAGATATGGGACCAATTAAAGAATCAACCCCCTAATGTCTCTAATGGCACACGTTGTAATTGCTAGATTCTTATGTTTGTACAAGGGTGATTGAGGGGTGTTTCCAAGTCATTTAAACCAATCCACATATTTTGGATACTTAAAAGAAAATAATTTATTTGGCTGTGCTAAGTTTTACTTGCAGCATGCGAGATCTTCGGGGTCTTTTAGTTGCAGCATATGGGCTCTAGTTCCCTGACCAGGGATTGAACCTGGCCCCCTGCATTGGGAGCATAGAGTCTTAGCCACTGGACCACCAGGGAAGTCCTTTGAATATTTTTAATTTCACCAGTAATAATATATTTTGAACACATTGTGCTAATACGCCGCTAATCCAAGAATAAAATCCTATTAATAAAATAGCGTAATAGCAAAGTGTTATTCATTGAACGGCAGAAAGATCTGTAGAAGCTGCCTCTGGAATGTTGCCTTTTTTATATAATGCCAACTGACCACTCTGAATTGTGATTCTTGATAGCAAGTTACCTGACCATTCCCAGCATTAAACGTTAAACTGACTGGCGTGTACTTGATATCACACTGATGACACTGAAGTATTGGGTTGGCCAAAAAGTTCATTTGGTTTTAAGTACAAATAAGACATTTTTCTTTTTCACTGAGAACTTTAATAAACAGTATGCTCACTCACCAAAGGAACCTTTTGGTCAAACAAGTATTAATAGACAGTGTAACAGTCGCCTCTAACTTCAGTGCTTAGTCTGTGCTATGAAGTGTGTAACCACAGGTACCAACCTTCTCTCACATACATCTGCATCACACTGGGAATTATAAGAATTACAAGGGAAGACAAATTCTGTTCTAAATCGTCTAGGAATATGCAGATTATCATACAGCAATAACTTGTACTTCCTTTTTTTCCAAACTAAAATTTACTGAGTATCAAACTAGTACATATTGTAATAGATTTTAGAACATTTGGAACAGCATAAAAGTACTTAAAAAACCCAAAAAGCAGAGCAAGAAACTATCCATAGTTCTTTGACCCAGAGTCAGTCACTGTTGACTGCGATCTCAGTGGACATGGTGGCCTTCCCTACCCGCCCCCACCCACCCCCTTGAGGAGGATGCACGCTCAGTGCAGCAGGTTAGCTAATGGCTCTGTCCACGCACTGCCCTTGGCCTCACAGGGCAGCCTGTATTCAATAATCAGTTGCTGAGGGACTATACAGCCCAGCCTTCTTGCCTCAGCTGGGACCACTCTTCAGGGCCATCCCAGCTCCAGCGTTCCTTCTATGATCAGCAGAGTCCTCTGTAGTAACCGTCTTACAGTTCAGCCTCTTCCCTCTGCCCACCCTGCTTCTGTCCCCACTCACAGCAACCATTCCCAAGAGCACTCCACAGCAGACTTCTTGCAGGCAAATCGTAGTCTGTTTGCTGGGGAGCCTGACCTATGTATATAATTACAATTTTGGAATTACCCTGTAATACTGTATTGCAGTCTGATTTTTCACTGAATATTATGCTGGATGTTTTCCATTTATTCCTCCAGATCCATGCTTCACCCTGTCCCATCCAGCTCTGTTCTGGAAAACTGACTTTTGTGGACTCCATCGGTGGGCTCCCTTAGTCTCTACCTTCCAGTTGGGTTCTGAAATGGAAGGGGATAGAAAGACTTGGGTGTTTATTCCCTAGGTCCCTCTTTGCCAGGCTGTGGGTTGGAAGGGTCATCATTTCTCTACCTGAAGCCATAGGTCCTGCCACAAAGCCCTCTTGGACAGCTACAGGTGTTACTGTGTTCAGGTAATGGTTCCCTCCCTTCCTTTCCATCCTTTGGATGGTGATGACTCCCCAGTGATGCCAGCACCCTGGGGTGCTTCATCATCTCTCATTTGTTTCCTTTATCCCTGCCCAATCCTTGGTAAATGGCTACTCTTCTCAATCACCCCATCTGAATGTACCATTGCTTCCTGGCAGCACCATGACCGATACAAAGATGAACTGAAAGCATTTTCCCCTCCTGTAAGTGTTCTTTTAAAATGTGATTTTTATTTGTCACATACAATTCCATCATATAAACTTACCAGTGGCTTTTTTTTTTTTTTTAACAATTCTCTATTGTTGGAGTAAATATATAATTTTTTATTGATTTTTTTAATCCTAACATATCAAAGCATTTGCTACTGCTGCTACTAAGTCGCTTCAGTCGTGTCCAACTCTTAGCGACCCCATGGACTGCAGCCTACCAGGCTCCTGCGTCCATGGGATTTTCCAGGCAAGAGTACTGGAGTGGGGTGCCATTGCCTTCTCCGATCAAAGCGTTTATAATGCCATTAAAAACTCCCAGTAAAAAATTTTTAAATAACCACTATATTATGTATAGGTAGAGCATGTTCCTTGAGTTGTTTATTCAGTAGTGGAGATTTTTTTTTCTAATTCATCTGATTTATTTTATATAGTGTTTATACTGACAAAGGAAATGTATTTTCAAGATTGTTGGCTGGCTTTGCTCTGTAGCTCCCATAGACTAAAGCAAGGTTGTGGTTCAAATCCACAACCTCAGTGTCCTTAGTTCTGGGCTCTTAAAACAGTTCAGCTGGTATAAACAACAGTTTTACTTACTTTTTTTACTTTTCTGTTTTCTGGGCCAGGCTTTGCTTGGATACTGCAAAATAGACTAGGTGACACTTTTATGTTGCTTATGTGCTCATAATTCTAGAAAAAATATAAATCATTTAGTGGAAAGAATTGGAAGGAGAATATAGTTTTGATCACCATGTAGCTTGCATAAGAATAGCACCATAGTTGAAAAGAGTGACAGTAGGGTTTTAGTCAAGGACTATGAGACTGGAACAAAGTAACTGTGAATTCTAAAACTCTGGGGTGCTGCTGCTGCTGCTGCTAAGTCGCTTCAGTCGTGTCCGACTCTGTGTGACCCCATAGACGGCAACCCACCAGGCTCCCCCGTCCCTGGGATTCTCCAGGCAAGAACCTTGGAGTGGGTTGCCATTTCCTTCTCCAATGCATGAAAGTGAAAAGTGAAAGTGAAGTCGCTCAGTTGTGTCCGACTCTTAGCGACCCCATGGACTGCAGCCTTCCAGGCTCCTCCATCCATGGGATTTTCCAGGCAAAGAGTACTGGAGTGGGGTGCCATTGCCTTCTCCTAGATTTCTTCATTATTTGGTGGCCTCATGTAAGGTTTCTTTACTTAAGTTAACTTTTCTCTAATTATAAGTACTTCAGTCAATTCATTCATTCACTCATTCATTCAACACATTCAATATTTTTTGAGCACTTAACTATGTGCTCCAGGCACCAGGATATAGCTGGGAACAAGTTGAATAATTTACCTACTCTTATAGCACTGTCTCTTGAGAGTCAGATAATTAACAAATGAATAAATGAACAAGATAATCATGCAAACTGGTGGCACAGATAATAATCCACCTGCAATGTGGGAGATCTGAGTTCCATCCCTGGGTTGGGAAGATCCTCTGGAAAAGGGAACGGCTACCCAGTCCAGTATTCTGGCCTGGAGAATTCCATGGATAGAGGAACCTGGCAGGCTATGGTCCATGGGCTCACAAGACTGAGTGACTTTCACTTCACTCACTAGAAGGAAATAAGATGGTGAAAATAAAAGCGGCAGAGCGCTTAACATTGGAAGGTAAGGGGTAAATATACACCTCATGTTGTGTGATATGGAAGGTAGCCTTCTGTAGTAGAGGGAGGGAGTAAATGTGAAGCTCAGCTCATACAAGTTCCTTAACCTCTCTGAACACCAGCACAGACTGAGCATCAGTTCAGTTCAGTGTAGTTGTTCGGTCGTGTCCGACTCTCTGCGACCCCATGAATTGCAGCACGCCAGGCCTCCCTGTCCATCACCAACTCCCAGATTTTACTCAAACTCAAGTCCATTGAGTTGGTGATGCTATCCAGCCATCTCATCCTCTGTCGTCCCCGTCTCTTCCTGCCCCCAATCCCTCCCAGCCTCAGGGTCTTTTCCAATGAGTCAACTCTTTGCGTGGAGTGGCCAAAGTATTGGAGTTTCAGCTTCAGCATCAGTCCTTCCAATGAATACCCAGGACTGATCTCCTTTAGAATGGACTGGTTGGATCTCCTTGCAGTCCAAGGGACTCTCAAGAGTCTTCTCCAACACCACAGTTCACAAGCATCAATTCTTCGGTGCTCAGCCT
>NW_011494738.1:2168708-2183010 GCF_000754665.1 Bison bison bison | reverse complement strand
TGCTATCTAGGTTGGTCATATCTTTTCTTCCAAGGAGTAAGCGTCTTTTAATTTCACGGCTGCAGTCACCATCTGCAGTGATTTTGGAGCCCCCCAAAATAAAGTCTGACACTGTTTCCACTATTTCCCCATCTATTTCCCATGAAGTGATTGGACCAGATGCCATGATCTTCGTTTTCTGAATGTTGAGCTTTAGGCCAACTTTTTCACTCTCCTCTTTCACTTTCATCAGATTGAGCATAGATGACAATAATGCTCACTACTTGCAGTAACTGTGGAATTGAATCAGAGAAGATTCCTAGTTTGTAAGCATTACTTTCTACCAGGCCACAAATACACATTAGTATCCTTGTCTTAAAATTATACAATTAGTATTCTTGTCTTAAAATTATATATAACCTGAATTCTATGATGCCCATTATGCAATGATCAATTTAACTAATGAGATACTTACTGAGCACTTACTATGTGCCAGCCCTTGGTAATATACATAGTGAGTAAAGTGGACACCATCCTGCTTTGTCAGAGTTCACTTAGTGATCTTATTTGGCTGTGACTCACAAGCCATTTCTTGCCATTGGTTTTTCTGACTAGTGGTAACAACTTTTCACCCCATTAGTAAGGACATTTTATGTTAAATTTTTGTTGTGAAATAAAATAAACATGTACAAAGTGCTTAAAATATAGGTCATAAATCTTAAAATCTGAGCCTTCTCTTACAAAGCCCCAGATGCTTTTGTTTGTTTGTTTGGCTGTTCTGGGTCTCAGTTGTGGCACACAGGACTTCTGATCTTCACTGCGGCATGCAAACTCTTAGTTGTGGCATGTAGGATCTAGTTCCCTGACCAGGGATGGAACCTGGACCCCCTGCATTGGGAGTGCACAGTCTTAGCCACCGGACCACCAGGGAAGTCCCCCCAAATGCTTATTTATGTAGAATTTAAAAAAATTCTACAATTCCTCTACTAACAGTAACAAAGGAAGCAAAAAAATAGAATATGAGGCTTATGACCTCTGTTTGGTGTTTGGACAGCCTTTCTTTTGGATTGCTTTGGGTTTGGAGGAGTAGAGATTTAGTCATGCAAATTTACATGACTAGCAGTGACTCAACTTAGAGCAGTTTGTTTATCCAGTTTGGGAGTTGTTTCTTTTTTCTTGGTTTATTATTTATATACAGTAGCAGTGCCCACAGACCCGGGATCCCCAAAACTTGGCAGGTGGACCTGGCCATAAAGTTCTGCAAAGACCCCACATGGAAAGAACAAAGAATATCTTTAAGAAAACATCATTAATGCTGAAATGCTAAAGGCAAATCCAGTTCAGGTTAGGAATAAGGTAGGGATATCACCGACACGATGGACATGAGTTTGAGTAGGCTCTGGGAGTTGGTGATGAACAGGGAAGCCGGGCGTGCTGCAGTCCATGGTCACAAAGAGTCAGACACGACTGAGCGACTGAACTGATTTGCCATCACCACCATTGAACCCTGCTTTGACAGTTTAAGGCAATATAATAAAAGCAAAATAAAATCTTGTAAAGCAGGAGACAGATTATCATTATTTGTATTTTATGACATTATCTACCTAGAAAACCAACAAAACCAACAGAAAAGCTGTTAGAATTAGTAAGAGAGTTTGATAAGAGGGACGCCATAAAATAAATTTGCAAAATTAAGTACCTACCTTAGGTTCCAATGTGATGGACTTAATTTTAACTGCCAGCATCTTTAAGAAATCACCCGTTTCCCACTCCATGAGCCCCCCCAGCTTCCAGATACAGAGCACCAGCTGAGAAGCTCTTGTGATCGTGGCCCCACTTGGCTGAGTACCATGGTTCATCTGGTGGATGAGCAGGTGGTCCAAGCAGGATTAACAACAAACACTGAGAGAAAGAAGCCCACTTTCTACTGGCCTGGGATATGACTGGACTGTGAGAAGACGTCCTACCTTGACAATGTCATTTAATCCTTGGAACCACCCATGAATAGGCTACATAAACTAAGGGTCAGTCCTCCCCTAATTATTACAGGGTCTGGGTAAGAGTAAAAATGAAAGTCCAGAAACTCTATGTTTATATGTTGAATTTTATTCTTTCTTTTCAAGAATATTTATTTTTACTTATTTATTTGGCTGTGCCGGGTGTTAGTTGCACGCACAGCATCTTTAGTTGCGGCATGGGAACTCTTAGTTGTGGCATGTGGGATCTAGTTTCCTGACCAGAGATCAGACCTGGGCTCCCTGCCCAGACCCGGGACTGGGAGCACCAGGACCTTAGCCACTGGACCACCAGGGAACGCTTATGTTGAGTTTTACAATATAAACCTAGGCATTCTGAGAATGGGCCAGAAGTTTAGGATAAGTGGTAATATAGAATAATGTCATAATTCATTCCTTAAAATTTATTTCCCTGCTTCCATTTCAGCAAAATCACTGATAGTATTATAATAAACTTATTCACTTAATTTTTGCTTTATTCACAGTAGTAATATAAAATATTTAAAAATTTATAAAGAGAATTTAAAAATATACCTAATTTGAATATATTTCAGCAAAAATGTAAGTTAAAGTAATTGCAAAAATTTGAAAGACTAAATGTTATAAAATATTTTACAAAATGCTGCTTACTTCTAAAATCTTTAAAATGATGAGTTACCATTATAATTAATACCAAATTTTAATAAAACTATGGCTGATTCAAGTTGATGTATGGCAGAAACCGATACAATATTGTAAAGTAGTTATCCTCCAATGGATGCTTGGGGCTGGTGCACTGGGACGACCCAGAGGGAGGGTATGGGGAAGGAGGAGGGAGAAGGGTTCAGGATGGGGAACACAGGTATACCTGTGGCGGATTCATTTTGATATTTGGCAAAACTAATACAATATTGTAAAGTTTAAAAATAAAATAAAATTTAAAAAAAATAAAAGAAAATAAAAGAAAAAAAACAAAAATTTTTTTTTGAAAACTACTTAAATTTGAAGATTTAATTTAATCCTTTGAAAATTTAATCTTGTATTTGATTTATAATGTTGTGTTTCAGGTGTATAGCACAGAGGTTCAGTTATACATATTCTTTAAACATTTTTTTTCCATTATAGGGTATTACAAGATATTAAATATAGTGCCCGTCTATACAGTAGGTCCTTGTTGTTCTCTATTTTATATATTGTAGTATGTATCTATTAATCCCAAATTCCTAATTTATCCCTTCCCCTCTTTCCCTTTGGTAACCATAAGTTTGTTTTCAATGAAACTGTTCTTAATTAGGATCAGGGTCTGTCTCCAAGGTCACAGTGGGACAGTATTTTCAAATAACCATTTCTTAAGGACACAGGGCAAGAAATATGGAGAAACATTCCAGGGGCCTAAACAATGTTAGTCATGAGAGCGAATGTTCAACATTACAAGTTGCATTTGCAGTACTAAAGTGCCATATCCTGAGTAGCAGAGGCTACTCTTTCATTCTGCAATAAATCTATTTGTCTTTTTGTATGTGGGGGCGCTACAGGATATGAGCCCAGGGCTGGGGGACTTTTGCTGAGGCCTAAGGGCAGTATTGCCTAGGATGTCCCAGTTATATAACCCAGTAACTTTCTTTCCCGCTTAAGCTAGTTTAAACTGAAAGGAAGGAAGGACACTAAACTAAAACTAAAAAAAGAAATAAGTCTCAAATCATACAATTAGGTACAAAATATAATAGAAAATAAGATCATATTCATGATAGAACCTTAAATAAAATGCTCAAGAATTTAATAGACTTTTGGAATAAATAGATACATGTATAAAATATATGTAAAGAAGCCATTATTTAAATACATGATAGAAAAGCAGAAAACTTGATTAAATAGGGGAGATGCAATGTCTTTGGATTAAAAGATTTAATATTATAAAAATAGCAGTTCATTTTTATTTTATTTTATTTTTAAACTTTACATAATTGTATTAGTTTTGCCAAATATCAAAATGAATCTGCCACAGGTATACATATGTTCCCCATCCTGAACCCTCCTCCCTCCTCCCTCCCCATACCCTCCCTCTGGGTCGTCCCAGTGCACTAGCCCCAAACATCCAGTATCGTGCATCAAACCTGGACTGGCATCTCGTTTCATACATGATATTTTACATGTTTCAATGCCATTCTCCCAAATCTTCCCACCCTCTCCCTCTCCCACCGAGTCCATAAGACTGTTCTATATATCAGTGTCTCTTTTGCTATCTTGTACACAGGGTTATTGTTACCATCTTTCTAAATTCCATATATATGCATTAGTATACTGTATTGGTGTTTTTCCTTCTGGCTTACTTCACTCTGTGTAATAGGCTCCAGTTTCATCCACCTCATTAGAACTGATTCAAATGTATTCTTTTTAATGGCTGAGTAATACTCCATTGTGTATATGTATCATAGCTTTCTTATCTATTCATCTGCTGATGGACATCTAGGTTGCTTCCATGTCCTGGCTATTATAAACAGTGCTGCGATGAACATTGGGGTACACGTGTCTCTTTCCCTTCTGGTTTCCTCAGTGTGTGTGCCCAGCAGTGGGAAAAGAAATGAGGACAATCTCAGAGACCTCCAGGACAATATTAAACACTACAACATTCGAATCATAGGGGTTCCAGAAGAAGACAAAAAGAAAGACCATGAGAAAATACTTGAGGAGATAATAGTTGAAAACTTCCCTAAAATGGGGAAGGAAATAATCACCCAAGTCCAAGAAACCCAGAGAGTCCCAAACAGGATAAACCCAAGGTGAAACACCCCAAGACACATATTAATCAAATTAACAAAGATCAAACACAAAGAACAAATATTAAAAGCAGCAAGGGAAAAACAACAAATAACACACAAGGGAATTCCCATAAGGATAACAGCTGACCTTTCAATAGAAACTCTTCAAGCCAGGAGGGAATGGCAAGACATACTTAAAATGATGAAAGAAAATAATCTACAGTCCAGATTATTGTACCCAGCAAGGATTTCATTCAAGTATGAAGGAGAAATCAAAAGCTTTTCAGACAAGCAAAAGCTAAGAGAATTCTGCACCACCAAACCAGCTCTCCAACAAATACTAAAGGATATTCTCTAGACAGGAAACACAAAAAGGGTGTATAAACTCGAACCCAAAACAATAAAGTAGATGGCAACGGGATCATACTTATCAGTAATTACCTTAAACGTAAATGGGTTGAATGCCCCAACCAAAAGACAGACTGGCTGAATGGATACAAAAACAAGACCCCTACATATATTGTCTACAGGAGACCCACCTCAAAACGGGACACATACAGACTGAAAGTGAAGGGCTGGAAAAAGATTTTCCATGCAAATAGGGACCAAAAGAAAGCAGGAGTAGCAATACTCATATCATTTAAAATAAACTTTAAAACAAAGGCTGTGAAAAGAGACAAAGAAAGACACTACCTAATGATCAAAGGATCAATCCAAGAAGAAGATATAACAATTATAAATATATATGCACCCAACACGGGAGCACCACAGTATGTAAGACAAATGCTAACAAGTATGAAAGGAGAAATTAACAATAACACAATAATAGTGGGAGACTTTAATACCCCATTCACACCTATGGATAGATCAACTAAACAGAAAAGTAACAAGGAAACACAAACTTTAAACGATACAATAGACCATTTAGACCTAATTGATATCTATAAGACATTTCATCCCCAAACAGTGAATTTCACCTTTTTCTCAGGCGCACATGGAATCTTCTCCAGGATAGATCACATCCTGGGCCATAAAGCTAGCCTTGGTAAATTCAAAAAAATAGAAATCATTCCAAGCATCTTTTCTGACCACAATGCAGTAAGATTAGATCTCAATTACAGGAGAAAAACTATTAAAAATTCCAACATATGGAGGCTGAGCAACACGCTGCTGAATAACCAACAAATCACAGAAGAAATCAAAAAAGAAATCAAAATTTGCATAGAAATGAATGAAAATGAAAACACAACAACCCAAAACCTGTGGGACACAGTAAAAGCAGTCCTAAGGGGAAAGTTCATAGCAATACAGGCACACCTCAAGAAACAAGAAAAAAGTCAAATAAATAACCTAACTCTACACCTAAAGCAACTAGAAAAGGAAGAAATGAAGAACCCCAGGCTTAGTAGAAGGAAAGAAATCTTAAAAATTAGAGCAGAAATAAATGCAAAAGAAACAAAAGAGACCATAGCAAAAATCAACAAAACCAAAAGCTGGTTCTTTGAAAGGATAAATAAAATTGACAAACCATTAGCCAGACTCATCAAGAAACAAAGGGAGAAAAATCAAATCAATAAAATTAGAAATGAAAATGGAGAGATCACAACAGACAACACAGAAATACAAAGGATCATAAGAGACTACTATCAACAATTATATGCCAATAAAAATACCAGTTCATTTTATAAAGATACCAGTTCATTTCAAATTAATTAATGCATTTAAAGAAATTCTAATTTTAATAAAAACTGTTGTCTTTCCAACACCATTCCATGCCAGATCTGTGGTTGCCCCTAATTAATATAAGCAAATAATTTTAATCTTGTCCTTCTTAGTTGTGAATGGTTAAAAAAGAATTGGTGACAGGACACACAAAAAACAGTTTGTTAGTGGCTTCCAGTCTTCTGCTACATGTGAGTGAGGATACAATGCAGCCATCCTACACTATGAGGAGACCTAGCTATGGGGTGAAGTTGAGATAGTGGACAGCAGAGCTGGAAAATTGGAGATGGAAATACGTGGGTTATTAATGACGTTGATAAGCCATTGTTTCAAGCAACACTCATATTTGATCTACTTTTGGATTCAGCTGAAAGCCAGTCAATTTCATTTTTGTTTAAGCCTCTTTGAGTTGACTTTTAGTCTTTTTGTGGCTTAGCACTTTTTAGCTAATACACTAATCATCTCCCAGCAATGTTTCTTAGAGAAACAGCAGAGTGTCTTAAAACGTATTTAGAAGAATAGAGAATTTAAAATAGTACAGTAATTTTAGCATTATAGTTCAAATACAGGCCAAGTAGGTCAATGAAATAGAACAGAAAGTTCAGATTTATGTAATTTATGATTTATGTAATTACTGTTATGATCAAGATGGATTGTTTAGTAAACAATGTTGAGACCATTTAGAAACATAAGTTTTCCTCCCTCCTACCAAATAAACCCTGTCCAGATTAAGAGTTCAGTGTCAAAGTGAAACCGTTAAAGAACAGGAAGAAAATAGAGATATCAAATCTTGGAGTTAGTGAGGGCTTTATAGATAAAGTTGAATAAAATGTGAAGGAAATGCAGAATGATTTTGAAGTATTTAAAAGTTTATATGCTAAGGGACAGCATAAACAAAATTTATGGTCAAAAGGTAAATTGTCAATATAGTTGCATTATATAGGTTGTAAGTATATATAATAAATATTTGCATAAAACACAGCACCCCCAAATACAAATAGAAAAAAATAGCCAGGTAGTTCACAAAAAAGAAAAGGCATTGATTAGCAAATAAATGCAAAATGTTTCATATCCCTAGTAAACAAATTTAAAGTTTTTTCAACCATCAAATTGGCAAAGATTAAATAGAATACCAGCACAATGTTGTGAATATTCTAAGTGCCACTGAATTGTTCACTTTAAAATTATTGCTGCTGCTAAGTCACTTCAGTCGTGTTTGACTCTGTGCAACCCCATAGACAGCAGCCCACCAGGCTCCCCAATCCCTGGGATTCTCCAGGCAAGAACACTGGAGTTGGGTTGCCATTTCCTTCTCCAATGCATGAAAGTGAAAAGTGAAAGTGAAGTCGCTCAGTCGTGTCCGACTCTTAGCGACCCCATGGACTGCAGCCTTCCAGGCTCCTCCATCCATGGGATTTTCCAGGCAAGAGTAAAATGATTGACTTTTTGTGAAATTCAACACAATTTTGAAAGAGGGGAGAAAAAAAGAATGATAATATCTAGTATGGGAAGTATGTGGAGATATAGCCTTTCTCAGCCACTACAGTTTGCTTTGGTATAAATATTTCTGGAAGATAAATTAGAAGTATGTACCAAAAAAGACCTTGAAAGTGATCATACCTTTTCCTTTCAGTCTGTAATTCCACTTATAGGAATATACACCTAGGAAATAATTACATGTGCTTGGATTTATGTATAAGCAAGTTATTTTTAATGGGGAAAATTCCAATTGTAGTGTTCAATCATAGAGGATTACATTATAGTATCTGTATAATGAAATATTGTTCACTCACTAAAAGTCATATAACCAAATAATATTTTTGAGATACTACACCATGGGAAAAGGAAGACGAAGGGGCTATTTAAATTTCAAAGTACTGCTCTTTAATCCATAGGGAACCATCTTAAAGTCAGCCTTTGTTTCTAATTTCCAAAAGCGCCTCTTTGTCTTAGGAGAAAAACGCAGCAGTCTGAGTGAATAGTTTTACTCTAAGCCAGAAAGTAGGCGAGCACTTGATCTAATGTAGGTGCTCTTCCCATCTGAAGGAAGGAGGAAGGAAGGAAGCCTTTCAGGTCGCGCTGGGTACAGAGAGGAGCAGGGGTTCAGATGGGAGAGTCTATTGCCTTCTTGTTAAAAACCTGGAAGCAGGACGTGGAGTATCAGGAGCAAGGAATGGTACTGGACTTCCCTGATGCAGCCCAAATCCTGGGAATGCAGGGCTGGAGGGAGATGTTTGGGTGGCAGGCTTGAGACGTGCCTTGGGGGGCCCACAACCTGAGCACACGAGGCTGGGCGGGGCTGCCTACAGAAAAGCTGAGGGAATAAGTAACTTGCTAGAGAACCGAGGAAGGATGAGAAAGCCAAAGACCAGAAACAGCAGGCAGGGTCCAAGGCCTACATGTGCCCGCCTAGTCCTGCAACCAGCTGCTTCCCAGCAAGCAGTACTGCCTGGTGAGCCAGAGGGTCAAGGGGCATCTCAGTGGAGGCTGGTGAGGGCCCACAGGGCCGCCCTTGGACCAGAGGCTCTCCACCTCGGTCACCAGCACAGGACACACTCTGCCTTGCCGTCAGGTGCCATCTTGGGGGAGAAAGGAATGGGAAGGGAGCTTTTTGGAAGAGAGAAACACAGTTCCAGTAGAGTTTGAGCCTTAAAATAATAGCATGTTTACCCAAAACACAGTCTTTAAAATATTTTGAAAATATTTAAATGCCTCTTTTTAAAATGCCACTTACTTTAAAAAGTAACATTTTCCATTCACCATTACTAGAGATGGGAGCTATAGAGCAAGAAACAGTCTGGCACAGAAACTCAATAAAGTTAAACATTTTTAGTTTGTATGTTTTGATCTGATTGAAATAATAGTTTAAAATGTTTAAGGAAACTGGAAGGTGTTCATTATATTTAAAAAACAAGTGGTAGGGTACAATGGGATTTTAATTTTCTTAAATTGTATTTCCTATTATGTACATAAACATGTAAACATCAAAAAACCTGGAAAGATGTACCTCAAAATATTAACAGTATTTCTGGGTATAGAATTATTTTATGGTAATTTTCATATTTTTAAGATGAACTTTTTTCTCTTAAAATCAGGAAGAAATTGTTTAACAAAACTAAGTGTAGAGCCTTGTTGTTCACAAGTGTGCTCCATGGACAGCAGCGTCCGCATCTCCTGGGAACATGTTAGAAGTACAGATTCTCAGGCTCCACTCTGACTTCCTGAATCAGCATCTTCACTTTAACCTGTTCCTTAGCCAGTATTTCCTATACAAGCAATGCCAGCCCCTTTCTTAACAGTTACTTGCTCAGGTCACAACCTTGGTCATCCATGACTCCTCTGTTTCTTTCTCTTCCCATCTCCTATCCATCACTAAATTCTCTTCTTTCAAAATAGATCCATAATCTTCCCCCCACTTCAGTGATCACATAAGTCCAAACCACCACTTATCTTTTGGGATTATTGCAGAGCTGTTAGACTTGGCTCCTGCTTTTATCTATGTCCCCAGTATAGTCGGCGTCCCCTGGTGGCTCAGACAGTACAGAATCCACCTGCAATGCGGGAGACCTGGGCTCCATCTCTGGGTTGGGAAGATCCCCTGGAGGAGGGCATGGCAACACACTCCAGTATTCTTTCCTGGAGAATCCCCATGGACAGAGAAGCCTGCGGGCGACAGTCCATGAGGTCACAAAACAGTCGGACACAACTGAGCGACTAAGCACAGCACAGCACAGTCAATATAGTCTCCTCTCTGCATAGCAGCCAAAGTGATCCTTACAAGACACAAGTTGGGTCTTGATTCTCCTCTGCTCAAAATGGTTCAATGACTGGTCATCTCACTCAGAATAAGACCCAAAGTCCTTATGGTGTACTTCAAGGTCCCACATAAACTGGTCCCCTCCTCCACTGTACCAACCATCTCTCTGATCTGATGTGTTTCAGTCTCTCTTGTTACCCCCAACTCCAGCCACTCTGGGTTCTCCTTGCTGTTTCTGGGGCATGCCAGACACATGCATTATCACCTTGGGGTCTTTGCCCCTGGTGTTCCTGAGAGGCAGAGTATAGTGATGATGGTTAAGAGAAAGATTTTGGAGTCAGACTCTCTGGGTTCCCAATTCAACCCTTCTATTTACTAGCTGTGTGACTTACACAAGTTACCTTAATTCTCTGAGCCTCAGTTTCCTTCTCTGTAAAATAGGGATCATAATAGTACCTGTATGCAATTGTTAAGAGGATTAAATGAGTTTACCTGTGTAAAGCAGTTAGGATACTGACTGGCACAGGAGAAAATGCTTTATGACTATTAACCATCACTATTCCCACAGGTTTCCAAATGACTCACTCCCTCATTTTATTAGAATCTCTACTTGGATGTGCCCTAGTCGAAGATTTCTCTGAATATATTTCCTTCCGCTCTGTCTCTGTGTCTTAACCGGCTTCATTTTTCTTCTTAAAACCAATCAATATCTGAACATGTTTGTTAATTTGTTTGATATTGATCTCTACCCACTAGAATGTAGGTTCCAAGGAGAGCTGGGAATCATTCTGGCTAATAGTATCTGGCATGTGCAGTTAAAGACACAAGATCTTAAATCTGTCAAATCTTGTTAGTACTTGAAGATTCCCAAATTTAAATCCAAGAACTAATCTTTGGAGAAATAAGGCAAATTAGCATAAACACACAGAGCATATATAAATCAGTATAGGGAGGCCAGCTATTCTTGTTTGGGAAAGAACATTTTTTCTTAACCCAAAAGTATGTTTTTCCTCTTAGAGTGTCCAACTATTCTTTTTTTAATTAAATGCTTTAGATAGGAGATTATAGTTTACAATTTCCCCTAGTATTCCTGTTTTTATTGCTCTAATTTAAAATATCCTTTCTATCTCTATTTAATTAAAATATTTCTGAAATATAAAATGTTGTCAACTTATGGTGCTTCTCAAAATTTTAAAAATATTACTCCTCTGGTGAAATCCAAAAATCTGAGCATGGCTCCAAATAAAAATGTAGATAACATATCCAGTTTTATTGATATCAGGTTTTAACTCCAGCAAAAACCTGGGAAGTTGTGTTATTAATAAAAAACCCTTGCTGGCACTGTATTCATTATATTTGCCTGTTATTTTAAAAAATAGAGATTTAGAATATTTTTTTTAAATGGAAGAAGAAATCTAGGTTTCAATTACTAGGTCATATTATGAATAAAAGTATCAGAGATATGACTTAGGCATGAAAACAAAAAGCCTTTCCCATAACCTACACTTGGTTTCAGGTTGAAGGACTTGGTTTAAGTTTTAATCTATTGAGGTCTTTGTTGTCCTTTAAAGAAAATAAGGTCCACATTCTCCATTTATCAAATAATGCGCATTTAAGCTTTATTATAACATAATTTTTGTTGTTGTTCAGTCGCAAAGTCATGTCTAGCTCTTTGCAACGCCGTGGACTGCAACATGCCAGGCTCCTCTGCCCTCCCCTGTCTCCTGGAGTTTGCGCAAACTCATGTCCATTGAGTCCGTGATGCTATCTAACCGTCTCATTCTCTGCCGCCCCCTCTCCTTTTGCCTTCAGTCTTTCCCAGCATCGGGGTCTTTTCCAATGAGTGGGCTCTTTGATTCAGGTGGGCAAAGTATTGGAGCTGTAGAAATAATAGGTATCATTTGCTGAATGCTTATGTATTTGTTAAAACATTAATACAGTTATTATCTCATTTAATTCCAAGTCTAACTCTCTAAAATGGTGGTTATTAAAGTTTAACTGTTGAGGAAACTGAAGAGTAGGGAGGGTGAAGAAACTTTTGAGACAGGCATCACTTGTAGATTGTAGAACTGAAATGCACTCCCAGGGCTGACTCCACCATGAGTCTGAATCATGTACATAATTCCTGAACCTGGCACACAGTCACAATTAGTGCTCAAGGTAAAACAAAACTTTTCTTTCTGTTTGCTTTCTTTCAAGTGTGTTCTTGTTTTGCTTAAAAGGTCAAATTTTCATTTAATAATTATGTGGATTTATACTAATGATAAAAATCAACCTTATATTTTTTAACCTACAATATTGTCTGGAAGGTAGTCTGTAATGATTGACAACTATTATCTCACAGAAAGTCCATTCTAGTGGAGTAATGGCAGCAATTTATGTGTTTTGTAATTAGGGTATTTTCTTTGTATTTGCAAATACAAAAATAATATTACAAAATACAATACAATAAAAATACAAAAGTAATATGTTAGAAAGTAGTTGACATTATGAATTGGGAGAAAATAGAAATATTGTGATTTATGGTTGACTTAATTTGTTTTAAATTATAGAGTAAAATAATTCATTCATTTGATTTTATTTGTACTTTGTTCAAAAATATTTGAAAATCAGAGTTTTAAATAGGCATGATAGGAGGAAGAGCCAAGATGGCAGAGGAGTACGACAAGGAGAACACTTTCTCCCCCACAAATTCATCAAAAGAGCATTTAAAAGCCGAGTAAATTCCACAAAACAACTTCTGAAGGCCAGCAGAGGACATCAGGCACCCAGAAAAGCAACCCAAGTCTTCGAAAGGAGGTAGGAAAAAATATAAAAGACAAAAAAAGAGACAAAAGAGGGAGGGACGGAGTTCCGTCCCGGGGAGGGAGTCTTAAAAAGAGAGAAGTTTCCAAACATCAGGAAACCTTCTCACTGCCAAATCTGTGCTGAGCTTTGGAAGCACAGAGGGAACATAACAGGGAGAAAAAATAAATAATTAAAACTCTCAGATTGCGAGCCCTACGGTAACTCCTCCAGCGGAGAAGCAGTGCAGACGCCTGCACACGCCATTAGCAAGCGGGGGCTGGGCAGGGAGGCGCGGCTCGGGCTGCATCGCTTAGAGTAAGGACCTGGCCTGAATACCCTGAGCGCTATCTGAGCGAAATAATTTGGGCTAGCAAACCAGACTGTGGGATATCTACCACGCGAAAAGCCAGCACTAACCTAAGACACCGCCAGGCCCGCGCACAGAACAAAGGACTGAACAGAGATAGCCGGCTGCAGACCTTCCCCCTCCAGTGACACGCAGCCAGAGCCAGAAGGGGGCAATCGCAGCCCCAGAGAGACATTATCTATAAAAGTGTAAGCAGGCTTCTTTGCTAACTAAAACTTCTTGGGGGTCTGGACGGTCAACATCTCCCTGAGAAGGTGCGCCGGTTGTACGCGGATAACCGAGCGGCGGGGAGGCGATAAGTCGCAGCAATCGCGCTCGCTAAACACCTCATCACCTGAGCTGCTCGGACCTGGGAAGGGCACAAAACGCAGGCCCAACCGAGTCTGTGCCTCTGAGGACTACCCAAGTGCCTGAACCTGAGCGGCTTGGACCTGGGAGGTACAGGCAGCCCAGGGCCGGCCACGGATGGTTCCCGGCAGAACAACCTAGAGCCTGAGCAGTGTGG
Organism: Bison bison bison; assembly: GCF_000754665.1. Lineage (NCBI taxonomy): Eukaryota > Metazoa > Chordata > Mammalia > Artiodactyla > Bovidae > Bison > Bison bison. The sequence goes on along the minus strand of NW_011494738.1, from coordinate 2,169,140 downwards.
GCAGGGAGGCTACACGCGCCGTGAGCTGGGGCAGACCCAGTGAGGCTGAGGCACTGCGAGCACACTCCAGTGTTATTTGTTTGCAGCATCCCTCCCTCCCTCCCCACAGTGCGACTGAACAAGTGAGCCTAAAAAGAAAAAAAAAAAGAAAAGTGTCCTCCACCGTCCCCTTTGTGTCAGGGCGGAAACCAGACACTGAAGAGACCAGCAAACGGAAGAAGCTATAACAGAAGGAACCGCCATGGAAGCTATAGGCAATAGATTAAAACCCCGTGGTTACTACCGACTACATAGGAAGGGGCCTATAGATCTTGAGAAATAAAAGTTGGACCAAGGAACTAGCCAAAAATGAGCTGAACCCACAATACTCACAACAAAACCAGAGAAAGTCCTCAATATATTTTTACTATTTTTACGATCATTCTTTCTTTC
>NW_011494738.1:2166541-2168372 GCF_000754665.1 Bison bison bison | reverse complement strand
ATTTTTGACCTTGTTTTTTTTTTTTTTTCTTCTTTTCTTTAACATTGTATTTTTGAAATTCCAAACTCTACTCTAGATTTTTAATTTATGCTTTTTGGTATTTGATATCAATTTTGTACCTGTATTTTCTTTATAATTTTTGTGACATTGTTTTTTTTTTGTTTCATTTTTTTTCTCTCTTCTTTGTCTTCTTTTTTTTAACATTGTATTTTTGAAATTCCAAACTGTACTCTAGATTTTTAACTTTTGCTTTTTGGTATTAGTTATCAATTTTGTACCTATATTTTCTTTATAATTTTCACGATCTTGTTTGTTTTTGTTTGTTCATTTTTTCTCTCTTTCTTTTCCTTCTTCTTTTCTTTAACATCGTATTTTTAAAATTCCAAACTCTACTCTGGATTTTTAATTTTTGCTTTTATGTATTTGTTACCAATTTTGTACCTTTAAGAACCCAATCTTCAGTACCCATTTTTCACTAGGGAACGAGATTACTGGCTTAACTGCTCTCTCTCCCTTTGGACTCTCCTCTTTCTCCACCAGGTCAGCTGTGTCTCCTCCCTAACCCCTCTCTACTCTACCCAACTCTGTGAATTTCTGTGTGTTCCAGTTGGTGGAGAACACTTAGGGAACTGATTACTGGCTGGATCTGTCTCCCTCCTTTTCATCCCCCACTTTTATCCTTCTGGCCACCTCTGTCTCCTTCCTCCGTCTTCTCTTCTCTGTATAACTCCGTGAACATCTCTGAGCGGTCCAGTTGTGGAGTGCACATAAGGAAGTGATTATTGGCTAGCCCACTCTCTCCACTATTGATTCCACCTCATCTCATTCGGGTCACCTCTAACTCCCTCCTCCCTCTTCTCCATGTAACACTGTGAACCTCTCTGGGTGACCCTCACGGTAAAGAAACTTTTCATCTTTAACGTAGATGTTTTATCAATGGTGCTGTATAGAAGGAGAAGTTTTGAAACTACTGTAAAAATAAGACCAATAACTGGAAGCAGGAGGCTTAAATCCAAACCTTGACTCCAGGGAACTCCTGACTCCAAGGAACATTAATTGACAGGAGCTCATCAAACGCCTCCATACCGACACTGAAACCAAGCACCACACAAGGGCCAACAAGTTCCAGGGCAAGACATACCAAGCAAATTCTCCAGCAACAAAGGAACATAGCCGGAGTCTCAAGATACAAGCTGCCCAAAGTCACCCAAAAACCATAGACATCTCATAACTCATTACTGGACACTTCATTGCACTCCAGAGAGAGGAAATACAGCTCCACCTACCAGAACACCAACACAAGCTTGCCTAACCAGGAAACCTTGACAAGCCACCTGTACAAACCCACACACAGCGAGGAAACACCACAATAAAGAGAACTCCACAAACTGCCAGAATACAGAAAGGACACCCCAAAATCAGCAATTTAAACAAGATGAAGAGACAGAGGAATACCCAGCAGAAAAAGAAACAGGATAAATGCCCACCAAACCAAACAAAAGAGGAAGAGATAGGGAATCTACCTGATAAAGAATTCTGAATAATGATAGTGAAATTGATCCAAAATCTTGAAATCAAAATGGAATCACAGATAAATAGCCTGGAGACAAGGATTGAGAAGATGCAAGAAAGGTTTAACAAGGACCTAGAAGAAATAAAAAAAGAGTCAATATATAATGAATAATGCAATAAATGAAATTAAAAACACTCTGGAGGCAACAAATAGTAGAACAACAGAGGCAGAAGATAGGATTAGTGAATTAGGAGATAGAACGGCAGAAATAAATGAATCAGAGAGGATAAAAGAAAAACGAATTAAAAGAAATGAGGA
>NW_011494738.1:2165693-2166441 GCF_000754665.1 Bison bison bison | reverse complement strand
TGAAAGAAAATAACCTACAGCCCAGATTATTGTACCCAGCAAGGATTTCATTCAAGTATGAAGGAGAAATCAAAAGCTTTTCAGAGAAGCAAAAGCTAAGAGAATTCTGCACCACCAAACCAGCTCTCCAACAAATACTAAAGGATATTCTCTAGACAGGAAACACAAAAAGGGTGTATAAATTCAAACCCAAAACAATAAAGTAAATGGCAACGGGATCATACTTATCAGTAATTACCTTAAACGTAAATGGGTTGAATGCCCCAACCAAAAGACAAAGACTGGCTGAATGGATACAAAAACAAGACCCCTACATATGTTGTCTAGAAGAGACCCACCTCAAAATAGGGGACACATACAGACTGAAAGTGAAGGGCTGGAAAAAGATTTTCCATGCAAATAGGGACCAAAAGAAAGCAGGAGTAGCAATACTCATATCAGATAAAATAGACTTTAAAACAAAGGCTGTGAAAAGAGACAAAGAAGGTCACTACATAATGATCAAAGGATCAATCCAAGAAGAAGATATAACAATTATAAATATATATGCACCCAACACGGGAGCACCACAGTATGTAAGACAAATGCTAACAAGTATGAAAGGAGAAATTAACAATAACACAATAATAGTGGGAGACTTTAATACCCCACTCACACCTATGGATAGATCAACTAAACAGAAAAGTAACAAGGAAACACAAACTTTAAACGATACAATAGACCAGTTAGACCTAAGTGATATCTATAG
>NW_011494738.1:2164640-2165439 GCF_000754665.1 Bison bison bison | reverse complement strand
TTTCATCCCAAAACAATGAATTTCACCTTTTTCTCAGGCACACATGGAACCTTCTCCAGGATAGATCACATCCTGGGCCATAAATCTAGCCTTGGTAAATTCAAAAAAATAGAAATCATTCCAAGCATCTTTTCTGACCACAATGCAGTAAGATTAGATCTCAATTACAGGAGAAAAACTATTAAAAATTCCAACATATGGAGGCTGAACAACACGCTGCTGAATAACCAACAAATCACAGAAGAAATCAAAAAAGAAATCAAAATTTGCATAGAAACGAATGAAAATGAAAACACAACAACCCAAAACCTGTGGGACACAGTAAAAGCAGTCCTAAGGGGAAAGTTCATAGCAATACAGGCACACCTCAAGAAACAAGAAAGAAGTCAAATAAATAACCTAACTCTACACCTAAAGCAACTAGAAAAGGAAGAAATGAAGAACCCCAGGCTTAGTAGAAGGAAAGATCTTAAAAATTAGAGCAGAAATAAATGCAAAAGAAACAAAAGAGACCATAGCAAAAATCAACAAAACCAAAAGCTGGTTCTTTGAAAGGACAAATAAAATTGACAAACCATTAGCCAGACTCATCAAGAAACAAAGGGAGAAAAATCAAATCAATAAAATTAGAAATGAAACTGGAGAGATCGCAACAGACAACACAGAAATACAAAGGATCATAAGAGACTACTATCAGCAATTATATGCCAATAAAATGGACAACGTGGAAGAAATGGACAAATTCTTAGAAAAGTACAACTTTCCAAAACTGGACCAGGAAGAAATAGAAAATCTTAAC